>NW_021130455.1:1200991-1662707 GCF_004193835.3 Ostrinia furnacalis
CCCCCCCCTCCCTAATGTGACGTCACATGTTTTGCAATTTCACATCGAAAAATTATTAAATTAGAACAGCAGTTCCGAAATTAGTTTTACACGGGATTTATTGCAACAATATCTATTTTAACGGTAAATAATATTTACCCTCCCGACGTTTCGGCTCGGTTGCACGAGTCATGGTCGCGGGCAGACTATATATATATTTTATAGTAAAAAATGCAACATAATAGTTTAAAATAGTTTTATTTCCATTTAAATTAAGTGGGTACTTTTTTATGAAATCAACATTAAGTATATCAAATATTTGAAACAATTGAAATGTGATGTCACGAAACTTAGGACCCCCCCCACCCCTTTTCCCACCCTGTCACACTTTGTCGCCCCCCCCCCCCCCCTTTACGTGTGACGTACTTTATGGATTACCCCTTAAAGGTTTCGTAAAGGTAGCAGGAAGGCGCTGGATGCAGGCCGTTACCAGAGTAATAATAATAATAATAATAAATACACTTTATTGCACACCAAACAAATAACATAACAGAAGAAAAGGAACACACAAGGTACAATTAGGCGGTCTTATCGCTATGAAGCGATCTCTTCCGATCGATCCGAGCGATTCCGAGCGATCGAGTAAATACAAATGAGTAGGTCATCTTCATAGAAACGCACCGAGCGCGGTTTGTATATGAGCGCGCCAATACGTATGCGGCGCGCACGCACACACACACTGACAAAATTTAGCGGGGATTAGCGGCACAGTTAGCGGGGTGTTGCGCCGAATTTTGACCTACTCATTTGTATTTAGTCTGCCGTTACCAACCGGCCTTTGTGGAAATCATTGGAGAAGGCCTATGTTCAGCAGTGGACGTCCTATGGCTGAAATAATGATGATGATGATGATAGTTTTCGTTAGAGAAGACGTCATGTGGCAAAGACACAGTCAAAACACAGTTGGTTGTCCTAATAAATAAAATAAAATAAATAAATAAAACGCGACGACGATCCAAACACGCCCTTGCTTCGGCGTCGGCAAAGGGTTAGACAAGGCTACAATTTGATCGCCTTCTGTCTCCAATGGACATTAAGGTGCGTAGGGGGTTCCAAGTCTTCGAATGATGCTCCAATGGTTCGCAGTCAAAGTCAAGTCACCGGAGGAAGTTCTATCACTTTCACACCCAACCTACCAGCTGCCTATAGATTCTCTGACACTAGAAAGTGTCTGGTGGCCAGTAAAGAAAGCCTCTGTGGTTGAATCGCCTCTGTGGACTAGTGGTAAGACCACCTGCTTCAGACGCAGAGGACCCGAGTTCGATTCCCAGTGGGGGCAGATTTTTCTGTTCGGTTTGGTTGGTGGTAGGGCTTGCTCTAAGTCCGCCTGGCTAGCTACCACCATCTTACCTAAGTCTGTCGCCATAACAACAATGTTAACATTGCATAGCATTGTTGTGTTCCGGCAGTTAGAGGTAAGATAGCCAGTTCCTCCGTGGTTGAGGATTCCGGGTGAAGCTCGCTTCCACCTTCGGCCTGATCATCACTTACCATCAGGTGAGATACAGGCCAAGAGCTTCCTCGTTGTGGATAACAAAAAAGTCTCCAAAACGCTGGTCAACAAAGTTTTTCTGAAATGTTAAGTAGGTACGGTACCTCGACGTCGAATCGTCCCGGCCGCAGTAAGGCTTGATCCAAGTCGTCTCGACGATTGGTGGCACCCAACACGATGACTCCCTCATTCTGGTGGAAGCCATCCATCTCTGATAGCAGCTGGTTTATCGTCTGGAAGAAAAAAAAATCTAATTTAAATGAATTAACACCACTTCGGAAGAACATGTTGGCTGGCCAACAGAGGCATGGTCGTGCCATTCGACACAAGCGAATCCGTGACAGATTTCGGCATGCCTAAGGAATGCCGGCACTGATTCCCTACGGTGGCCTGATGAAAAAGATGTAAAAAATATATGTATAGATTCGATTGATTCCAGACTTAGTTGGAGTACACGTGGGTCCATGAAGCCTACGATATTGAGGAAGGTGTGGACTAGGATAGGCTGAAAATGTCGATGTCAAATTAAAAAAAAATGTTCTATAGATTCATTTAGTTTGCGTATACGTGAGTTTTAAGTGCAAGAAGTCTACATTTAACAGTGGACCAATGATTAATGATGAAGTAAAGGTTCTACGGCCACTTTACCTGATTGGCATACGGGTGCAGTACACTGTTGGTCCTTTTAGCACCGACGGAGTCAATCTCGTCGATGAATATCACGCACGGCGCGCGCTCCTTCGCCGCTTCTGTGAAGACAAACGTCTGTTTAATGGGGCTTCTAATAAGAAATGTATTAAATTAAATATTTGGCTGCATTTTCGACTGGCCAATTACCAGATTTTATTATACCTTCTGGCTAAGCATTCTTCCGTTGATATGGTCAATGATTCAGACACGTAAACAAACTGCCCAACAGTGGTTGACGTAATAAAAACTTGTCACATATTTAGAGAAGTAATGAATCAACTAGCTGGAGAACTTGCAGCAGCCTTTTAGGTATCTTGGCATCCACTGAAAAATTCTGCTCCGTTATCAGGCGCCCAGATATCCAATTTTTCCCTTTGAGGTAAACTTTGCTTCCAATTTTTGTTCCCAAACAAACCAACTCAAGTATTAACCTTTAACCAGTGACATGACTATTTTATAACACTATAAGGGACATGACGTCTCACAGGCTACTACTTCGAAATCAAAAAATTGACAAAATTGCAAGTGGATTACTTTAAAATTGTATTTGTATTTAACTATTGGTATGTCAATAAAACAAATGTAAATGAATTCAATCATTTTTTTATAATTACATAGAAAAAAACTGTAATTACCAATTAGTGGTAATTTTCAGCCTCAATTGATATGAGGTCCTTTTATAGCATTTTAATAGACTTTTTATAAATGCTATGTCAAATTTAATACTTTTTACTAAAAATCTAATAACACAGAAACCGAAAAAACATAAAAGCCACTTCTGAAAACTAAAAATAAAAATTCTGACACCAGCTCAATTTGGCATAAAATCAATGGCAATTTTTGCAGAAAAGGCGAGAACATTGCAAACATATGGGATTGTAACACCCCAACACAAGTGTACTGTGGCGGCGTAGCATGGCTTGGCACCCGGGGCGACCCCTTCCCCCCCTCCTCACCCCTCATAAGACCATAAGTTGGATGTTCATATTGCGGGGGGCTAATGCACCCCAGAATGGTCTGGTGTCCCCCAGAATTTTCGGATTACCGATTTGAAGCCGAAAGATTTTAGTACTAAGTCATGAGCTATATTATTATGATGAGATGATACCAATCGCATGCACCCCCTTATCATGACATAGGTATCAGATGCGCCATGTCCTTGTCATGCAGATGCACCTGTGGGCACTAATCTTCGCGACTGAGTTGTCACTCCGTTGTCACCCCCTGATGCTAGGCACCCTGGGCGGACACCCCCCCCNGTGGGCTGGAGTTATCATTTCCTAGTCTTTTCTGCCATTTTGCACTTAAAACAAAAAGTAGAGTGTAAAAGTTTTTGTATGACAACTAGGGACATGTAGCCTCACAGGCTACGATCGATTTTCTAATTCGTATAACTTACGTGCAAAACAACCGATAACACGTCTGCCTTCTTCTGTGGTCGTTTTAGCACTAAAACAAAAGCTACTAAGACGCTGGGTCGCTGCAAGCGAGGGGAAGTGGTCAATTCTAAGAATTTGAAAAACATGAGACGCCTGTCAGACTACGTGTCACTGGTTAAAGGTTAAGTACCAGACGCTCATAACGCTCCAGAAGGTATATCAGGTGCTGAAAAACTCCAGCCCCCTAGACAAAACGCACTTTTTGATCGAATCGAAAATCGAAACCGTCAAAACTCCATACAAAAAAGGGGCTTTTCGACCAATTTTCGACTGGTTTGCGATTATAATTTGCACTTTGTCTAGACCCACAGGACTTAATAGCTTGCTTTCAAGTGAAGACCAAGTTTTCGCTCTCAATAACAAACCTACTCCGGAATCATGTACCAGGCGCCCAGAACTCCCTAGAAGCTATATCACTTACCAAACAAAATCTGGATGCAACTAGTTTCTCAATTATTTCTCCAGAAAGAATCCGTTTAGATATCAACTACCAGGCGCTTAGAACAGTCTAGGAGCTATATCATCATCATCTCAGCCATAGGACGTCCACTGCTGAACATAGGCCTCCCCCAATGCTTTCCATGTTGCCCGGTTGGTAGCGGACTGCGTCCAGCGCCTTCCTGCTACAGTTATGATGTCGTCAGTCCACCTTGTGCTAAATCACTTACTGAACAAATCCCGGACTCAGCCAGATTCCCAATTATTGCTCCGGAAAAACTCCACATAAGGCATCAAGTACCAGGCTTGCATAACAGTCTAGAAGCTATATCACTTACTGAACAAATCTCGAACTCTTCTAGCGCCCTGGCCGACCAGTATCTCATCGAACTCTGGTCCAGCAGCATGGAAGAACGGCACCCTAGCTTCGCCAGCCACCGCTCTAGCGAGTAGTCTTGCCGGTGCCAGGAGGGCCAACTAAGAGCAGCACCATTTGAGGAAACTTTGCTTCCGATTTTTGTTCCCAAACAAACCGACTGAAGGATTAAGTACCAGGCGCCCAGAACTCCCTAAAAGGTATATCAGTTGCTGAATAACCAAAGACTAAGTTTTCGCTCTCAACTCTCAACTCAAACAAACCTACTCTGGAATGATGTACCAGGCGTCCAGAATTCCCTAGAAGCTATTTTCACTTACCGAACAAAATCCCTCAGCTCTCGTTTGCCAATTTAAAGCTCCAGAAAGAATCCGTTCAGGCATCAAAAGTAACAGGCGCCCAGAACTCCCTAGAAGCTATATCACTTACTGAACAAATCCCGAACTCTTCTAGCGCCCTGGCCGACCAGTATCTCATCAAACTCTGGTCCAGCAGCATGGAAAAAAGGCACCCTCGCTTCTCCAGCCACCGCTCTATCGAGTAGAGTCTTGCCGGTGCCAGGAAGACTAACTAAGAGCACTCTTTGAGGAAACTTTGCTTCCGATTTTTGTTCCCAAACAAATCACCTCAAGGAGTAAGTACCAGGTGCTCAATCAGTTGCTGAACAACTCCTGGATATACTCATAGCTTGCTTCCAAGTAAAGACCAAGTTTTCGCTGTCAACTCAAACAAACCTACTTCGGAATCATGTACCAGGCGCCCAGAACAACCTAGAAGCAACTGGATACAACTAGTTTCCCATTTGAATTTGAAAAAAAAAAAATTCGTTTATAGATCATGTACCAGGCGCATGAGCTAGATCACTTACTGAACAAATCCCGGACTCAGCCGATTCCCAATTATTGCTCCGGAAAATCTCCACATAAGGCATCAAGTACCAGGCTTGCATAACAGTCTAGAAGCTATATCACTTACTGAACAAATCTCGAACTCTTCTAGCGCCCTGGCCGACCAGTATCTCATCGAACTCTGGTCCAGCAGCATGGAAGAACGGCACCCTCGCTTCGCCAGCCACCGCTCTAGCGAGTAGAGTCTTGCCGGTGCCAGGAGGTCCAACTAAGAGCATCCTTTGAGCAACTTTGCTTCCAATTTTTGTTCCCAAACAAACCAGCTCAGAAATTAAGTACCAGGGTCTCAGAACTTCCTAGAAGGTATATCACTTACCGAACAAAATCCAGACTCAGCCAGATTCCCAATTATTGCTCTATAAAGAATCCGCTCAAGCATCAAGTACCAGGCGCTCATAACAGTCTAGGAGCTATCATCATCTCAGCCATAGCACGTCCACTGCTGAACATAGGCCTCCAACAATGCTTTCCATGTTGCCCGGTTGGTAGCGGCCTGCGTTCAGTGCCTTCCTGCTACCTTTATGATGTCGTCGGTCCACCTTGTGCTATAACACTTACTGAACAAATCCCGGACTCAGCTAGAATCCCAATTATTGCTCCAGAAAGAATCCGTTCAGGCATCAAAAGTACCAGGCGCTCATAAGAGTCTAGGAGTTATAAACACTTACTGAATAAATCCCGAACTCAGCTAGCTCCTTGGCCGACCAGAATCTCATCAAACTCTGGTCCAGCAGCATGGAAGAAAGGCACCCTCGCTTCGCCAGCCACCGCCCTAGCTAGTAGAATCTTGCCGGTGCCAGGAGGTCCAACTAAGAGCACCCTTTGAGGTAACTTTGCTTCCAATTTTTGTTCCCAAACAAACCAGCTCAAAAATTAAGCACCAGGGGCTCAGAACTCCCTAGAAGGATCAGTTGCTGAACAACTGGACTTACGTAGCTTGATCCCAAGTGAAGATCAAGTTTTCGCTCTCAAAAACAAACCTACTCAGGAATCATGTACCAGGCGCCCAGAACTCACTAGAAGGTATTATATCATTTACTGAACAAATCCTGGACTCAGCTAGAATCCCAATTATTGCTCCAGAAAGAATCCGCTAAGGCATCATGTACCAGGCTTGCATAACAGTCTAGAAGCTATATCACTTACTGAACAAATCTCGAACTCTTCTAGCGCCCTGGCCGACCAGTATCTCATCAAACTCTGGTCCTGCAGCGTGGAAGAAAGGCACCCTCGCTTCGCCAGCCACCGCCCTAGCTAGTAGAGTCTTGCCGGTGCCAGGAGGGCCAACTAAAAGCACTCCTTTAGGTAGCTTGCCCCCTAGAGATGAGAACTTCTCGGGGGATTTTAGGAATTCCACCTGTAGAGAAGGATAAATAAGGTGAAAATTATCATTTATTTCAGTCTACAAGACGTAAAAGGTGATGTATTGTTTAAGGCATCAAGTAGTCTTATGCCAGTTTTCACCATCAATCCCTAATTTTTAAGTGACCCCCTTATGTAACACTTAACAGGTATATTATTTTCTAAGGGGTCACTTAAAGATTAGGGAATGATGGTGAAAACGGGCATTAAACCGTTTTCCATTAAACCAGAGAGGAGGCGAGACGTGTGGATACGAGTGACATACCGAGTAGGGTTAATTCTACCAATCGGAGCGAAACTTTGCTCAACCGACCACCACTGAAGACATGCAAAATAATAAAATTATATTGGTTGCTTACACATCTCGTCTCCACTTTACAGGAAAATAGCCCTTTAGCATATGCCACACTGGATGCGTTTTACGTTCTCTAAAGTGAACGCAGACCGCATTATGTATGATTTTTTTTTATAATTCTTTGGACAAATTCATACAGCGCCAGATAGCCCCAAAGTAAGCATTTCTAACTTCTGATTGTAACTTTGAAGGTGGAAGACGCTGACAGCTGTGACACAGTGCATACTAGTACAGCTGTCATCGTAAACCTCTCATAATTTGCTTAGACCTAAGTTAGTTGATTATGTTTATACATATTATGTAGCTACTTAAGCATATTTTTGTAACTCTGGATACATTAAATAAATATAATATTATTATTATATTATTAATGCTTGTGTTAGCTTTAGAAACTTTAAAGGCCAATGTATAACCCACTTAAGTTAAAGCTGCATGTGTCAAACAAGGCTGTATGTTTCTTTAATAAAGATAAATAAATAAATAAATATTGTGTGTGAACAATATTATCGGTCTCTATACATTTGTAGCGATCAGACAGTGCGGGCATAAACTGAGAGGTGCGGGTTGCGGTCATTTGACCGTAGACCCCAGAACGCATCCAGTGTGTCAAATGCTTTATCGTGAAAGTAGGATACTCACAACATCCAGCAGTTCCTGCTTCGCCTCATCAGCTCCCTTGACGTCATCGAAGGTGACGGAGATGTCTTCCGGGTCCACCTCCACTTGGTTGCCTAGCTGAATCCTGCGCATGTTTTACCAACCAAACTGATTATTTCTGATAAGGGTACTATTAGGCCTGGTTTTATACTGTAGTCTACTCGGTCTACTGAAGAAGACCAGGATAAACCAATGTCTTCTGCAGTAGACTAATACTATTTGTGATTTGGGATACTGTTATGCCTGTGTCTACTATGGTCTACTCGGTCTACTGTAGTAGACCAACGTAATCTGCTGCGGTCTACTCAGTTTTTGGCATTAGACTAATATTATAATTTGATTTGGGATATTGTTTAGCCTGGGTCTATTGCGGTCTACTGCAGGAGACTGATATTATACTGTTAGAGAGTGACGTCATCGAAGGTGACGGAGATGTCTTCCGGGTCCACTTCCACTTGGTTGCCTAGCTGAATCCTGCGCATGTTTTACCAACCAAACTGATTATTTCTGATAGGGACTCTTTTGGGCCTGGGTCTATACTGTAGTCTACTCGGTCTACTGCAGAAGACCAGGGTAAACTGACGTCTTTTGCAGTAGACTAATACTATTTCTGATATTGGATATTGTTAAGCCTGTGTCTACTATGGTCTACCTACTCGGTCCACTGCAGAAGACCAGGGTAATCTGCTGCGGTCTACTCAGTCTTTCGCAGTAGACTAATACTATTACTGAAATGGGATATTGTTAAGCCTGGATATAATGCGGTCTACTGACCAGTGTAATCTGCTGTGATCTATTCTGTCCACTGCAGGAGAATAATGCTCGTTTTCACCATCAATCCTAATTTTTAAGTGACCCCTAACACAGGAATTTTGTTTTAATAGGGGTCACTTAATAAAATTAGGGATTCATGGTGAAAACTGGCTTAATACTATTTCTGATAGTGAGGTCGTAGAAGGTGACGGAAATGAGTGTAAGGTGTATGTATATCATATACACCACATTGAAGGCATATACAGCACTAGCTTTTCGCCCGCGGCTTCGCCCGCGTGGAATTTTGTCTGTCACAGAAAAACTTATCGCGCGCGTCCCTGTTTCAAAAACCGGGATAAAATCTATCCTATGTCCGTTCCCGGGACTCAAACTATCTCTGCCAAATTTCATCAAAATCGGTTCAGTGGTTTAGGTGTGAAAGCGAGACAGACAGACAAACCGACAGACAGACGAGAGTTACTTTCGCATTTATAATATTAGTATACAAGTATAGATATGCCTTCAATACGTTGCGTTGTGCCACTCGGAACGCCAATGAATGTGACCGCCAGTGATAGTTACCGGAAGACTGTCCCGCTGACGGAGCCGTATGAGGCTGGTGACACAACCTCTAGGCTTCACAGGGGGACTGGCTGTCTTCCCCTGCCCTCTCCCCTCGATGCTCCCATCATCTGATGTTTATCTAACGCCGTGACTGCTTGTGATAGTTACCGGACGACTGTCCCGCTGTCGGAGCCGTATGAGACTTGTGACATAACGGTAGAGGCTTCCCATGGGCACTGGCTGTCTTCCCCTGCCCTCTCCCCTCGATGCTCCCATACTCTGATGCTAATCGGAAGCTGCGACCGCTAATGATAGTTACCGGAAGACTGTCCCGTTGACGGAGGCCGTGTAGTGAGTGACACAAAGGTAGAGGCTTCACAGGGGGACTGGCTGTCTTCCCCTGCCCTCTCCCCTCGATGCTCCCATACTCTGATGCTAATCGGAAGCTGCGACCGCTAATAATAGTAACCGGAAGACTGTCCCGTTGACGGAGGCCGTATAGTGAGTGACACAAAGGTAGAGGCTTCACAGGGGGACTGGCTGTCTTCCCCTGCCCTCTCCCCTCGATGCTCCCATAACATCATGCTAATCGGAAGCTGCAACCGCTAATAATAGTTACCGGAAAACTGTCCCGCTGACGGAGGCCGTGTAGTGAGTGACACAAAGGTAGAGGCTTCACAGGGAGACTGGCTGTCTTCTCCCTGCCCTCTGCCCTCAATGAACCCATAACATCATGCTAATCGGAAGCTGCGACCGCTAATAATAGTTACCGGAAGACTGTCCCGCTGACGGAGCCGTATGAGGCTGGTGACACAGCCTCTAGGCTTCACAGGGGGACTGGCTGTCTTCCCCTGCCCTCTCCCCTCGATGCTCCCATAACATCATGCTAATCGGAAGCTGCAACCGCTAATAATAGTTACCGGAAAACTGTCCCGCTGACGGAGGCCGTGTAGTGAGTGACACAAAGGTAGAGGCTTCACAGGGAGACTGGCTGTCTTCTCCCTGCCCTCTGCCCTCAATGAACCCATAACATCATGCTAATCGGAAGCTGCGACCGCTAATAATAGTTACCGGAAGACTGTCCCGCTGACGGAGCCGTATGAGGCTGGTGACACAGCCTCTAGGCTTCACAGGGGGACTGGCTGTCTTCCCCTGCCCTCTCCCCTCGATGCTCCCATACTCTGATGCTAACCGGAAGCTGCGACCGCTAATAATAGTTACCGGAAGACTGTCCCGCTGACGGCACCGTACGAGGCTGGTGACACAAAGGCTAGAGGCTTCACAGGGAGACTGGCTGTCTTCTCCCTGCCCTCTGCCCTCAATGAACCCATTATCATGCTAATCGGAAGCTGCAACCGCTAATAATAGTTACCGGAAGACTGTCCCGCTGACGGACGCCATGAGGCTGACGAAGATGGCCAGGAACAGCACGATGGTCAGCAGTTGCTGCACCAGCTTCAGGTATTTGGACGCTTTGGTGCCGCGCACGTTGTCTGGGTGGGAACCTGGAAAAACGGTCAAAAGTTATGGTCAAACATGGAAGGGACGAAACTGTTTCGATTCTCACAACGTTGCAGGTTTTTGGAATGATGTCGGAGGCACGTTAATTCCAACAAGGGACTCTAGAGTAGAGGTCCCCGGGTTCGATTCCCAGTGGGGCCAGATTTTTCTGTTTGATTTGATTAGTGGTAGGGCTTGTTCTAAGTCCGCCTGGCTAGCTACCACCATCTTACCTAAGTCTGTCGCCATAACAACAATGTTAACAGCATTGTTGTGTTCCGGCAGTTAGAGGTAAGATAGCCAGTTCCTCCGTGGTTGAGGATTCCGGGTGAAGCTCGCTTCCATCTTCGGCCTGATCGTCACTTACCATCAGGTGAGATACAGGCCAAGAGCTTCCGCGATTTAGATAAAAAAAAAACAAAAGAGTAGAGCAAGGTTCTGTCACACACTAGTGGGAAGGACAATGGCTCCAATTGAACGCTAAAGAAGTAGAAGCCACAGTCGAGAGGTGAAGTCATATCGCTTTGGGCAATAAGGTATTTTTACTAACTCTAGAGGTACATTACACTGGTTTCAATAATTACATTACTGTCATATAACGCTATAAATATCTGCTCGGGTGTCACTGATAACCAGTCAGTGTTGTATTTATAAGCAAGAAATATTGGCTTGATGCCCACCATATCTATTTGATACCAGTGAAACTAAGACTTGTACTTAACTGACAAATAGGTTTCCTAAAAAATTATAAAACACGGCCTAAAGTTTTAAACTTAAAGGCATAGAGGGGTACCTTGCAGGTACCCCTCGCTAAGGGTCAAGGTCCCCAAGGTCGCTAAGAAGCTTCTCAAGTCGCGGCGCCACCTCCGGGCCGAGGTTGACTGACTGTTTCGTTATAAACTAGATTCTATGGCTCTAATCTTAAAGGCTACACCAAAGTCGCTGACATAGCCCGACGGATTAGCAAGCTGAAGTGGCAATGGGCAGGGCACGTTGAACACAGAACTGACGGGGAACAGAACCGATGGGGCAGCAAGGTTCTGGAGTGGAGGCCGGGTACCGGAAAACGCACCTACAACGTGGACCGACGACATCATAAAGGTATCAGGGAAGCGCTGGACTTAGGCCGCTACCAATCGATCAACATGGAAAGCATTGGGGGAGGCATATGTTCAGCAGTGGACGTCCTCTGGCTGAAATGATGATGACACCATGCTCTAAGTTCATCCACTGTTTCGTTATAAACTAGACTCTATGGCTCTAATCTTAACCCTTAAGTAACACCGTGGGGTAATTTTTTACCCCAGGCGCATAAAATTGACATATCTTTTTTTCTAGCGTAGCTAGTGCAATGTCGTTTTGTGTATTCTCAATCCAGAGTGTGCGCTTTGAGCTCGTAGATGCGGGATGTGAAAAAATCATCCGTTTGGCTTGTACAGGTAGGTGGGGCAGAAATTTACCCCAGGGTGTTAGTTACGCATACTTTAATTTATCATCACCTAAAATGTTATTAATAGGTTTTTACAACATTTAAACAAAATGAGTAAATATTTATATGACGATTAAGTAGCACATTGTCTCTAGAACGCAGAGAGATAATTAGAGCCTATTTACATGATACTTTTCGAACTTTGAAGACATCCCCTCAGAACAGAGCGTTCATAATAATAATTAAATAAATAAATAAATTCGACACAGAAATAGGGCTCAAAAGTGATAATTACGTAGTAATTCAGCGTGTCTGATGTGTTTTGAAAAAAATAATTACGAATAAAATAAATAAAAGATATTTATAAATATTTTATCATAATTTTATAAGAAAATAAGTTTTTTTATTTTGCTTAATAATAAAGCCAGAAAGGACAGTGCCAATCGATGTATGGAAGTTGGACCAAGTGCTGCCCAGACTGAAACTATAGTGCATTTTATTCCTCAAGCCAATACTAATTTGTAAACTGGAGCGCACTGAAATCTATCCCTGGAGTTAAGAGAAAAAAAGAGTTTTGTTTTGAATTATTTACATACAAAATATCATCGATGTATACCTACTACGCATAAGATTTCGCGATTTTGGCATTAAATAACACTCGTTATGTTGAACTTAACCATACTGCATCCGTACACCTTACTTTAGTACAACTTCGACATTATTTATAAGCGATCAAGCGCTGTTTCAGTAGTTTAGTTAAGAGACCGAAATCAATTATTTCCAAAATGGAGTAAGAAGTTTTAGCTTACAATAACTTCAATAATCTACTCTAATACACCAATAAATTGATTTTTCGTAAGGATAGAGAACTAAAACTTCTTGCTTCATTTTGAAAATAATGATTTCTCTCAACTAACCAAACTATTGCAACAGCGTTAGATCGCATAAAGAATGTCTAAGTCGCACTAAAGTAAGGTGTACGGATGCAGTATGGTTAAGTTCAACATAGCGAGTGTTGTTTAATGCCAAAATCACGAAATCTTATGCGTAGTACGTATATATCGACGATATTTTGTATGAAAATAATTCAAAACAAAACTCTATTTTTCTCTTAACTCCAGGGATAGATTTCAGTGCGCTACGGTTTACACATTACTATTGGCCTGAGGAACAAAATGCACTATGGGTTGATTCTGGGCAGCACTTGGTCCAGACCCTGGCACTATCCTTTTCGTTTTATTTCATTTTGTGTTTAAAATATGCATAAAAAATCTATTCAATGTCCGATTAGTGTAAATTTTTGGTTCCCACAATAACTTTCCAAGATTTTTCTAGAAGACCATTGTGAGTCTCATTAGTTGCCAATGACAATTTATTTGTTTTTTGTTATGATTGATTTAAGGTGTTTCTTTACGCTAGATTGACGTTCTTTTAAAGCAATCGTATAATTCAGTGAATCCATTAATACACTGTAAATCACAAATTTAATTTATTTTAAATATTTACTTAAAATTTTTCAATTTCCGTATGGGGTATTTTTTTGCCCCAGGGTGTTCAAAGTGTAACCAAAAATAAGGATGTTACTTAAGGGTTAAAGGTTACACAAATACACACACCTGCAAGGTACTCCTCAGCGAACGCAATATTCACAGACTGTTTTGTTATAAATTTAAACCGCCTCTGTGGTCTAGTGGTAAGACCACCTGCTTCAGATGCAAAGGTCCCGGGTTTGATTCCCAGTGTGGGGGCAGATATTTCTGTTCGGTTTGGTTGGTGGTAGGACTTGGTCTAAGTCCGCCTGTCTAGCTACCACCATCTTACCTAAGTCTGTCGCCATAACAACAATGTTAACAGCATTGTTGTGTTCCGGCAGTTAGAGGTAAGAGAGATAGTTCCTCCGTAGTTGAGGATTCCGGGTGAAGCTCGCTTCCACCTTCGGCCTGATCGTCACTTACTATCAGGTGAGATGCAGTCCAAGAGCTTCCTCATTGTGGATATAAAAAAAATTAGACTCTATGGCTCTGAACTTTAAAGACTACACCCACCAGCCAGGTACCCCTCAGCGAATGCGATCTTGATCTTGTCCTTCTGCTGGTGCGTGAGCACCGGGTCTTCGCTGAGAAGCTTCTCGAGTCGCGGCGCCACCTCCGGCCCGAGGTTGACCGACTGTTTCTCAGTTGTGTTGTCGTTTACGTTTAACCCTGGAAAAGATTTAAGTATCTCTTTAGATTCTTGAGCATATCGTAATTTTCGAATTGCCCCAACGTAAGAAGTGTGCACTTTTTTTAAGTGACAACACAAGCAGTAAACAGAACTGGTAAAATAGAGTAGGGGTATTAAGTAAGGAGTAAATTAAAAAGTGGTGGTATAGGCGGCACTAGGTGGACCGACGATATGGTGAGGGTCGCGGGAGGTGCCTGGTTGATGTGGAAATCCTTGGGGGCCTCTGTCCAGCAGTTGACATCATTTGGCTGAAATGAATACAAAATTAAGTAGTAGAAAAACTTGGAAACTTTGAATGCAACTTAAGCAAAAATTGACGTATTGTATTAACTTTATATTTTTAAGCACTTTAGCAATTTTCGTACCCACACAAATAAAATAAAATAAATTAATCTACTTGTTTCTTCTACCTGTCATTTCATTTCACTATAGCAACCCCTACGACACACACAGCTATACTGACCGAAGAACTTACGCAGTCTATTAATGAGGTTCGGGTTCCGTTTGAGGTCGGCATGGATCCCCCTCTCCGTCTTGAATCCTCTGGCTTGTACGTTGAACCGGAAGGTGCTGTCTTGAACGCTGCGTGCGAGGAGGCCCACAAAGTTGTCTGTGAAACTGAATCTGGGGAAAGAAGTTCCTTGTTAGTTGATTTTAGAATAGTATAGAAAGCTTTTTATTTGAAGCAGGCAAGACATAAGTACATTACAGAGCATGTCAGCATTATTTTCGTTTGAGTGACCCAAAAACATTGACCAACATTGGGATTTATATCTGTGTTTGCCTCAAAATGTTCAAGATCATAATTTTTTCAGCCACAGGACATTCACTGCTGAATATATCTTTCGATGATTTCCATAATGCTCGGTTGATTATGCCCTGCATCCAGCACCTTCTTGATGCCTTTATGATATCATCGGTCCACTTGTGAGTGGTCGTCCAAAATGGGTTACAGAACATTTTTTTTTTGTTGGCACTAATTTTATTAATGCTTCATAAATGTATGTCATGAAGCACTTGTAAGTAAAATCAGAAGAAATCCAGTAAAAAAAATTAATAGAAAGTACAGAAATTTAAGAAATTCTTAGAACAGTGACAGATCATTACCACATACACATTATCACTGAATTAGACAATGTAGGACACAAGTAAAGAAAGGCAGTGACCTTATGATAAACTCTTAATATTTTTAAGATAAATGGAACAATACTGGAGCTTTATAAAAGTTTGTACACTGCAAATTTTCTAATATTTCAAATCTAATAAGAATCTTCTTGTTAGCCTAGGCGCAGGCCACCAACTTTGTTAATCAGTATGGACATGTACAAATTAGAATAAGGCCCAACTATCGGCCAACTAAAAAGTGGTGGTTTGCGCCCTGGCTAGGTGTATTACAACAATCTATAACACATATTGAGCACTTAGAAACTTGAAAATGTTTAATTTACCTGGTTTTATTCCCTCGCATGTCCACAGTGACGGTAGGCGGCGAGTTTGCGGTACACCACCCATTTTTATTCTGGTCAAAACTCTGTGCCGATACATAGGAGACTTTTCTGGTCGACGTCAGCTCCCTGGCGCAGGCCAAAGGCCTCCGGGCACCAGTGAGACTCGCCAGAGAACGCACGTCGATCCTCCTCATCTCATTCAAGACATCCTTATCAAAATTTTTCAGGGTCTCCTCCAAACTTTGTGAGCACAATGTTGCATCATACGAACTCGCAGCACCCTCTTTCCTCGTCACATTGCTGCTTTTACCACTAGTGTGCTTCCTATACCTAAATAAGCACGCGTAACGTGCCGATAACTGACTAAAACTAACTAGAATCTGTAAAGAGAGGAAGGTTATGTAGATGACAACAAATGTGTGTACGCTCATAATAAACACTTTAGAACGATGTACACGAGGACGAAACACTCACCTGGTTTTGGGTGTTAATGGAATTCAATGAGAACATGTTACATGTAGGTGAAAAATATGTTTTTCTTTTCTGGAAGTGCACTCGAAAATTTTGTAGGCTCTTACGTCAAACTTAATTTTCGTAGCGAAAAATATGGCGAATATTTTCACTTCTATAAACTCTATGGTGAGCACAAGGAATAAAATTTTTTGTAATGTTTTGAACGTGTTTTGAATTTTATTATTCTTATTTAAAAAGAAAATTCAGGAATATTTACCATTGTTCTCTAAATTTCTTTTGAAATTCCGTGAAATGTATTTTTTTTTTGACAGTGCGACCATATCGTAATAAAAGTAAAAACATTTTTGCAAGAATAAAATTCAGATTTAATGTTTCAGTGTTCGATATTTAACTTTTCAAAGATTTTTTTTTTACATTTTGTTCAAAATTTGTAAGTTATTCTAAATAATTTTATTTTTCAATAAATCTTTAACTTCTGCCTTTCGAACGTGCCGCAGTTTTGGCTCTGTTTTGTCTATGCTTTATTTGGACAGTAAAATCCAAAATGGCGACGAGCGATGACGAGCCTATGCATTTATATGAAGTTTTTCAAAACTGTTTCAATAAAATAGCGAATAAACAACAAGGTGAGTGAGATATTGCATACCGTGGCTCGTCTCGCATCCCTCGAATTAGTTATCGCGGTGCTGTGAAGTGTTTCATTGTGAAAATCAGCCAAAGTGTTTGCGTGTTATGCCATTTCTGTGTTGGATACCAGCAGCATTTTTTCAAAATACTTCCAAATAACGCAACGTACATAACTAAAGCGGACAAAGTAAGGTTCCTCGATGTTTACCGCAAGTATATAATTGAAAATTAAGTCGGTTTTATAGGGTAAAACGCCCGCACAGGCTATGTTTTGGTCACACAGTGGATTGTCAAATGTGCTCCAACCCATTGTGCTGTGTTAAAATTTCGAGCAAATTGTATGGTTTCGCCGCTGTTATTTACATTGGCGAACACGTTAAACGTGCAGTAAGAAAAACGCGTCGTTTTCAGTCTTACAATAGTGTTTACAGCGTTGTAAACGTGTGGTTGTATCATACAATGCCTTGCAAGATTTTGTGGATGCATTTTTTTTCGTATTCACATCAATGGCATCTTGAGATGTCAGCGAGGTATGTTGTTGTTACTCCTTGGCGTTTTATATCGGCGATTGCCGTTTTTACGTCGCCTTTGTGCCCATGTTTACAGTGAAATTTTGTTTATTTACCCATGAAAGCGTGAGCGCTATTTAGATGGACGCTACGTAGTTTGAGCCAGGAAATGGGCAATACTATATTACAACAGGTAGCTAGGTACTTCCTACTGGATTCCTAAAAGAAGAAAAAAGCTATTTTTACTACACTCACCTAGTTTATTCTTGTATTGTTATCAAGTTTTGTATGTTTTTTTCAAACTTAAAGTGATGCAATTAGGTTATAATATTTATAATTAAATTAACAATACAAGCTAATATTTTACACTATTTAACCTTCTCTCCAGAGACTGCCACCTTAAGATATACTATTAGCTTATTTAAAACTTTTGTGTACTTTTCAGGGTACCTAAATAATTATCTCTTACATCACTCAATATGTTACAAACACAGCTTAGTCACTATTACTAAAATAGCAGCAAAAATAAGCAACCAGGGGGTATTTGCTCATCTTTTAACTAATCAAAAAGCTTGGAAAGTTAGAGAAATTGTTGGATTACAGTCTATTTTTAAATTACTAAAAGATAATAATGATTTATGATGAAATACTTTACAGTATTACTGGTTAGTACTTTTGGGAATGCTATGTCTATTTTACATGAAAGTTTCTCTATTTGTATGTGTATAGGTAGGCCCTTTTTATTGCATCAATACACATCCCAAATATAGCTTGCCCCTATGCGCTATCATTACAGAATATTTGGGCTAGCATTGAGAATTGGTAAGAAAGGCACACAGACAAGTGTCAATGAGGGCTATCGTTTTTATACTTAACAGTTGGCACCCCTGGCGATTGACAGGACCTCACTCTACAGTGGCGCCATCTTGATGAGTGCAAATGCGATAGTCCTCCTACCACTTTAGCACTCACCAGATGGTGCCACTGTCTTCGCTACTAGCAAGTGACAGGACCTTACTCTACAGTGGCGCAAACTGGTGAGCGCTAAAACGATAGCCCTCATTAGAATAATATTATACTCAATCAATTTTAAACTCTGTATGTATGAATAAAGGCTAATATTAATATTATTATTGAGAATTAGTGCAAGAATCTCAGTCACCAGTATTCATACAGGGTGATTCATTGACTATTTTAAAATGCAGTGTCCAAATTCAATGCACAAACAAGTAAAGGAAACATCAAATTTTTGTTTACGTTATACCAAATACTTAATTATTTCTCCAACAAAAGATTTCTATGTAATTGATGATTTGTATAGAAGATAAATCTCAGCATAAGTTTATTTTCTTGATTCAGAATGGCTGTTGAAATAAAAACAATCGTAAATTATAACGGTTTAGATAATTTAGGTTCTGTTTATAGGTTTCTGGCTTGGCTATAGCATCTTGCAAGTATTGCCAGTGGAAAAATACATTAGTTCAATGATATTTAGTGTAGGTGTAAATGACTTACAGAATTTATTTTAATAAAGTCAAAATAAATTCAGTTAGTTTTAAGAATTAATTAATGCCCCTTTGCAAATAGTTGATTGTGGGAACTTATTATGGGATACTGCAGAATACTGACAGGGACAAAACAAGTTGGAATGGCACTATTTTGAGATGATCAATAATGTTAATTAAAATCAAAGACCACCATGGCAATGTCCCCATGGTTTACTTACATACCTGATAGTTGGTAAATAAAGAAAATTATTAGTACTTGCATTTCTATGAATAAATCTCTTGGGGTAGGTAAAAAAACATAGGTAGATTATTAGTGCCTGTTTTCACAATTAATACCAAATTTTTCAGTGACCCATAACAGGAATTTTGATTTCATAAGGGTCACTTAAAAATAACTAGGGTTTATTTCCCTAAATCAGAAATAGAGTAAAGATTAAATGGGGACATGCTACATAGCTATTTAAAGCTTCATCATCATTATCAAAAGCCCTTTACCACAATTACAGTCCACTGCTGGACTATGAGCTTCCTCCGCATTATCCTCCTAATCTTAAAACTTATGGTAATGTAAAATAATTTATTAAATATAAACTACTAGCTGACCCGGCGAACTTTGTTCCGCCCTAATGGCAATAAATAACCAGACTTCATTTTATTTCGAACGGGATAAAAAGTATCCTATGTCCTTCTCCTGGCTCTAAACTACCTCCCTGACAATTTTCAGCTAAATCGGTTCAGCCGTTCTTGAGTTATAAGTGGAGTAACTAACACGACTTTCTTTTATACAGTGTGTCCGGGCATGTAGTGATCAAACTTTAAGGGCGTAATCTATGGACAATTTTATCGGTGAAAATACTTTAAATTTGGGGCTTGACCCATTTCTCGCATATTTACAAGGATTTAAATTTTTAAATTTAAGTTTTCACCTCTTCCTTCAAAAACAAGTGATAGCGTGGGTAGTTTAACATTAATAAGCAAAAATTTTATATCGTGCGATAGCCAATAAAATTATCTATTAGTAGAAGTAGAAAACAGATACAAGTTTCATACATTTTAAGGGTGTAAGAATGGATTTAATTAGAAATAAACATGATTTTTTTCACATCTTTTTCAGTTATTTCCCAACACAAGAAAAACCAGGTCGTTAAGGTATGTTTTATTTGCATTGTATTATTAGTATTTGAGCTATTCTACAAAACGAATGTAAATTTATTAGTCTACGTCTATTAGTTTCGACGTAATTGTTGAACAAAGATACCCCTTCCCAGCGGTTTCCATAGCACACGCGACATGCGAAAATGCACTGCCTGAAAGAATCACACAACCTATTCCGATTACTATGGAAACCGCTGGGAATGGGTATCTCTGTTCAACAATTACGTCGAAACTAATAGACGTAGAATAATAAATTTACATTCGTTTTGTAGAATGGCTCAAATACTAATAATACAATGCAAATAAAACATACCTTAACGACCTGGTTTTTCTTATGTTGGGAAAAAACTGAAAAAGATGTGAAAAAAATCATGTTTATTTCTAATTAAATCCATTCTTACTCCCTTAAAATGTATGAAACTTGTGTCTGTTTTCTACTTCTACTAGTAGATAATTTTATTGGCTATCGCATGCGATAAAATATTTGCTTATTAATGTTAAGTTACCCACGCTATCACTTGTTTTTGAAGGAAGAGGTGAAAACTTAAAATTAAAAACTTAAATCCTTGTAAATATGCGAGAAATGGGTCAAGCCCCAAATTTAAAGTATTTTCACCGATAAAATTGTCCATAGATTACGCCCTTAAAGTTTGATCACTACATGCCCGGACACACTGTATATATAGATTTACTTACATTCATGCATCAAATTCTACTAATAAATAAGTGGGATATATTGATAAAATATTGAAGAACATGTAGGAATGACATACTGAATTTGAAATTTCTTTTAGTCTTTCTTATAAAAACATTTTTAATAATCCAAATTTTTAAAAGTCCATTCTCAATCATAGGAAACTGTAGCAGTATTCAGCTATGCGCGGGCGCCGATGCGATACAACGCGACTTTGAACTCAAACACCAGGCGTTTGAGTTCAAATTGGCTTGCAAATCATAATGTATACACTACACCACCAATCGATCAATAACATTTATTGTTACAATCAAGTCCTGGCCTTGTTCTGAATAGTAGGCAGTAATAAGTACATGACTGTCGCATGTGATATCTATTTGGACGGTGTTTATGCGAAAATTGTTGATAAAAGCTCTTAACGTTAATGCCTTATGGCTTAGGTGATAAAGCACAAGTTCGCTGTTTACTAAGGGCTCGTTCCCACGGCAATCAAGTTGTGCAGGATCCAGCATTACTGGTTGTAGGTACTGGACTGTAGATCCTTTCATCCACGAAGACGCGCCCCACTAATTTTTAGTCGAGGGAAGCGCGGGGTGCGGGGAGTTTGATCCGAACAATCCGAGCGACCCGAGCGTCATTATTGTAGTGTGCGTGTGCATGGATGATTTAGCGTGTACCGATGACACTCAAACGTTAGCGGATAAATGGTGGGGCGCGTCTTCGTGGATGAAACTATGTATAATGTGACCAGACTTTGTGTCCTTAAAATTCGAACGGATCGGTTTTTTGCGGGACACTGCAAACGGGATGTTCGTGTTACTACTAAACAGGATGTCTTAGGAACAAGCCCTAAGTACATGTTGATGTCTTTTTCGTACATAATATGCGTGAGAGTGGATTGTGGGTGATACGCATTCGGGTCAAACCCGCGCGTAAGCATATCCGCATAACACAAAAAATCGGCCAAGTGGGAGGAACTCGTTTATGAAGGGTTCCGTTCCTTCGTACAAGATTCACATGCACTTTGCAAAGTTTCTTGTATTGCCCGTTTACTATGAAAGAAATAGGTACTAATCCATGAAAAATTCAACTACGGCCATTGGTGCCTTTTTGCTACAGAAATCCTACAACCTCTCTATGGCCTTGAAGAGTAAAGTTTTCAAGTTATCAATGTGGCAACATTGGCAACCCGGCTTGGAAATTGCGCCTTTGAACTTTTGAAGTACGGCAACATTTTTTTAAATTTTCGGTTAGAGGTTGATGGATAGAAAAAGCCTGCAATGACTGAATAAAACTGGGACCAAATCGCCAGAGATTTTTAATATGTATCATCTGTTTCACAATACAAATTAATGCCAAAGACCGTGAAGCTGGAATATCCATAAAATGTAGAAGTAGTTCTCAAATCCGTAGCGACTACCACGAATTTGTTTACACAAGTGCGCGGGTAATATATTCGGTACAAAACCCACAATTTACTTAGTCACACCTAGATACGAATGGCCTATTTGGACCACTTTCCCAAGTTGGGGCGTGTTTGATATGTCAGGTATTTACTGCAGTATCTCATAATCATCTCAAGATGTGATCACCTGGAATGATCTAGGTTCTAGATTCTAGGACAATCCATCCGAAATAGCTTCGTTCCGTCCGACTTTTTTATACATTCAGCGTCAAATAGTTCATGACACTCAAAGTGGCCGATAAGTTCGCAAACATCTTTGGGTTGTGCTGTGCTGTCAACTTTTTGGTAACTTTGAATGTCACGAATCATTTTTCGCTGACTGTACAAAACTATTTTTTTTTATTTTATGCATAACAAGGCAGGTATTTGACCACAATCGCAATCGGTATTTCACTCGGTGAAACGATCGCGACATCGTATTTTACCGTCACAGAAATTAAAATTCATCATTTCTTCCACGGTACAGGTAAAAAAATCATGCCGCTGCGGTAATGTTTTCAAGCATTACTGCAGCGGAATCTTATTTTCTCCAATTATTACTCCTAAACCTTATCGGGCACAAATTCTAGATTCTCGGCACATTTACAGGATATAAGGTACTAACTTTTCCATATATTCACATATTGATCAGCGTCACCATGTCGCTGAGGTAACGCACACTTTCCTCACTATAAGACTAGAGTCTAGCCCAAAGAATATAGGTATTACTAGCTTTCCGCCCGCGGCTTCGCCCGCGTGGAATTTTGTCTGTCACAGAAAAACTTTATCGCGCGCGTCCCTGTTTCAAAAACCGGGATAAAAACTATCCTATGTTCTTTCCCGGGACTCAAACTATCTCAATGCCAAATTTCATCAAAATCGGTTGCGAGGTTTAAGCGGGAAAGCGTAACAGACAGACAGACAGACAGAGTTACTTTCGCATTTATAATATTATAGTTGGGATGACGATAAAACGAGCTATCAAGTTTATTTTTTGTCTAAAACTACTGCTCTTCTAAGGTTAAACCGAACATCCAAAAGTCATTCGCAGTTCATTCGCGAACCGTAAAACTATCGGTGCCGGTTATTTAGTATAAACAAAGTATTGTTGGCTACAAATAGCCTCTATAAATCAGCAGCCGTGAAATATGGACGCATTTAAAACTATACGATATCGCGGGAAATGAAAGTTTTACGGGCAAAATGATAATAATTCGGTGTTTTTAGTTTAGTGCTTGCTCGAATTTTGGCTAAACTTGTTATGCAGCGTCATCTTGGCTGGCCAATATGCATAAATTGTTAATGATCATTATGGTTCCATAATCCGTTCGTTAATTTTTCTTCAATCTGACCCCTATCTAAAAACTTTTTAACTCGAAACTGCAACTTGAATTTTCTGATAGCCTAGTAAAATGCTAGGAAAACTATAGCACTATATCACGGGACTATTCCCACATCTCTTTCCCACCGCTGCAACTCCTGTGTAGCCAGGATCTACAGCTTGACCGCCAATAAAAATTATAGCACTATACTGTAAAACGGACCTTTCCTGCTTATTTTCTGTAATAAGAGGCTGATAGGCGACTGAGTTTCTTCCGCCACTTCTTCTCAGCACCAGCCAATATGTTGTCCTGAAGGTGGTAGAGACGTGTATGAGTGCCTAAAGTAGTTCGTTCGTTCGTTCGTTTCAACCGAAAGACGTCTACTGCTGGACAAAGGCTTCCCCCAAGGATTTCCACAAAGACCGGTCCTGCGCCGCTCGCCTCCAGGCACCTCCCACGACCCTCACCAGATCGTCGGTCCACCTAGTGGGAGGCCTGCCCACTTTAAAACTTTTGAATTAAATGTAAAATGTTTTCGCCAAATCGCCTCTCTCCGAGCCCATTCTAAAATCCGCTTTTACTATCGGCCTGAGTGCAACATTTAACGGTGGATCTAATGAATCTTCCATTTAATCGCTCTATAAAAACTTTACGCGCTCTGTGGGTCACGTGACATATACAATGGCGTAAATCACTGTCAGAGTTAATAAGAATTGGGCTTGGATTAGTGATTTGTTGATGAACTGAATGATGGTTTTAAGATTTGAGAACAGCTCCTCTAGATAAAGTAACGTTTGTGATAGTTTTAATTCTGAAATCGCTGCGAAAAACGAAACGGAGCGAAACGATTTCGTATTAAAGGAGTCAATTTGTCTCAAGACTCGTGGTCTCACGCGACTTTGGGTCTAGTTACCTACAAACGCCTGCTGTTTGGCAAAGTAATGTTTGTAGTATTTTATTTACTTGCTATCTTCTTACCGCGGCTTCTTCCCTTGCAAAATAATTCTGTCATCGGAGGTAACATAAGTATCACACGTTAGGAGGTCAGAGTCTCTTACAAAACTATGTTTTTCGTTCGCTCGTTCGTTTGTTCGTTCGTTTCACCAAATAACGTCCACTGCTGGACAAAGGCCTCCCCCAAGTATTTCCACAACGACACTTTTACAAAGTATGACAAATTTTTTTCTAGAACAAGATAATAAAGTCATCGTTGCAGTATTTTGAAATAAAATCATACAAAGTCCATTAGATTCACTTATTTAAAATTAATTAGTTTGCTCTAGCGAGTCTTCTAGCCTTTTAAGACTGTCCTACTGAACCAATCGATCCACTTTCAGCCTTAAACTTTAGCCAGCTTTTTGCCTGAGCTTCTGAATGCCTCGGAGGCAATTAGCCCCACTAATAGGTGATAAATACTAGATATCAGACGCCATAAGCGAAACCTTGGTTTATGGTGGTTGTGGAGTGCAAGCGCAGCGAATACGAGGCGAAAGATATATTCCTGAACTATTTTTGTCCACGGCTTCGCCCGCGTGTAATTCAGTTTTTCACAGATTTGAAAAAATATAGCCTATGTCCATTCGTTCGTTCGTTTCAGCCATATGACGTCCACTGCTGGACAAAGTATGTCTTCCGGCCCGTGGTCGCCACTCGAGAACTTTTCTACCCCAACAGCCATCAGCTCTACGAGCTAAGTGCCCTGTCCACTTCTTCTTGTCGTGTCGACAACAAACCTACACAGCGTCAGCCCAAAACTCCGCCACAAGAATGGCGTTGTCAGTAGCCTTCATTAAATCTTCCGGCGTGCAGAGGTTTGGGCACTGCTACTTAAATGGTTTAACAATTTTAGCACATTCAATAAGTTGTGGAAAGGCGTGCTCACTCTACACTTAGCTTCCACTACATCTTGCCCTTACCAGTCCCAGTACCGAGCGTTGCTAGTATACATGACAGTACAAAAAACGCCAGTCAATCGCATCAATCAAACGGTGCGATTTTCTATGACAAACGTCATTGAAACGTGACGCTATATTTGGTGTGTCGTTACGTATAGCGGGTTTGGGGTGAGGCATAAGCGGTAGCGATTTGAGTGCCTGAGTTTTGGCGGAGATTAATTATTTCTTTGTATGCAACAATACGGACGTAACTGACGATTGGTTAATTTGACTACGAACACAGCTACGGAAAAAAAAGTCAAAAAAGTCAAAAGTCAAAATTTCTTTATTTGTTTGGACTAATAAATAGTTCTTACAAATCGTCATTTTGCTCTTAAGGAGCCTCTACATGTCTCATAATCTTTTTACCCTACCTGCGCTTCGAGACCAACATTTGGCAAGTGCTGAGAAGAAGCGCCGCAACAAACTCAAGTCACTACTGTCTGCCGGATAATACATATAAATAAATAGTATAAAAAACTATAAGTTTCAACTCCTATGTTCCTGATTAATTTCGTTGCATGTCCAATGACAATTTAACTTTTCCCCGGGACAAACTCGACCTTTACAGTAGGCCTAAGATGCACGCCGCGACAAGCGGTTATCACGCCATTTTATCGATTTTGCTCATACATTTTGACGTCTATAAAAGTTATCACGGCGCGCATCTTAGGCCTACAGGTTTTGTTTTTATTGGGGGTCAAATGTGGCCAACATTGAGCAATCGCGTTTAGCCTTGAGTTTGTATTGATAGGATCGCATCATCCTGGGCGGGTCAAACTTTGAAAATACATAAATATCCTAGTGCCAAATTAAATGGCGTACTTCTTGAGACTTAAAGCTTGTAACTTGCGCCACAATCCCACAGATTTTACAATAGATTGACACATTTCGAACCTGTATGAATTTAATCTTGCTGCAATGTTCAGTGATCTACAGGCTGATTAAAATTGAACTATATGTACTTGAAATTTTACGCCCATATTCACAAACAATGCTTGCTTAGGTGAAGCAGAAAATTGAACGCACAGCTTTGAATAGAACTCTGTGATTGGTTCGTGTCGTCGTGGTCGTGCACCCTGTGCGTCCACGCGCACTGTGAGACCTCATAGTAATGTTTGTGAATACGACGAAATCGTCTGGTCAGATAAAAGAAAGACTCCCCGTTGGCTACTGACTTTTGTTTTTGTCGGCCGATACTTTGGTCTAATTTGTATGAGAAATCGGCTGATACCAAATCGTTTAATATGCGGACTTTTATACTTGTTCATACTGATTAACAGACCGACCAAACTCGGCCGACAAAAAAACTGTTGTCTGCGGGGAGCTCTTAGAGCATTGGTCCCAAACTTATTCGAGACGCGCCCCCTTTCGACTATACGAAAAATTCCGCGCCCCCCTCCTCCAGTCAAGATCATTTATTGGTGGTATCGAGCACTGCTCTCTCTCGACCAGTGGTTCTTAACCTTTAAATCATGAGGGACCATTTTACCAAATTTCTGTCTTGTCAGGAACCACCTTATAATCATAATCGGTCAAAAGTAAACCAGTTTGACTGCAAAAATCAGTTAAAAGTGATTTTGACCAAGGTGTGCAAGTGCACTACGTGGACCACTTGGAATGCCTCCAGGGACCACCAGTGGTCCGCGGACCACCGGTTAAGAACCACTGCTCTCGACCAATAAATGATCTTGCTCGACGAGCAGTCTGGAATGCATTCTCTCAGCGGTCGCAGGTGGCCCGCGCCCCCCTTTAAAGATCTTTGCGCCCCCCACTTTGGGAACCAATGTCTTAGAGCGATCGACTTGATAATGTTAATTAATATAGATTTCGTATTATAGCAAATGAGCAGAATAATAATTAACAGCGAAATCTCAATTAAAATTGAATAACAACGCCCTTCCCATTCTATTTTTACTACTGTCCTCACCTGAAGGTCGTCTGGAAGCGATCGCTTTTTTTGATAAGACCGAGTCATAAGATGTCTTGTATTATTTTTATTTTTGCTGCATGTAAATGTTATGTCCTAATGAATTCAATAAAAAGTAGCCTAAACGAATTAATAATTAGAATAAGACTAGTATCTGCTTACTAATAATCGAACAA
The DNA here is from genome assembly GCF_004193835.3 of Ostrinia furnacalis. Lineage (NCBI taxonomy): Eukaryota > Metazoa > Arthropoda > Insecta > Lepidoptera > Crambidae > Ostrinia > Ostrinia furnacalis. The sequence continues at coordinate 1,228,438 of NW_021130455.1, forward strand.
ATTAATAACTTTTTTTAACGGGTAAATTCAAACCTCCCACTTTGTTTTTCACCCAAAAACTACTGAACCGTTATCGATAATATTTACAATATTATAGGCGCTTCTCTACCGAAAGTACCGAAACCAACTCGGACGAAGTCACGGCAACTGGCAACAAGCTAGTCCTTAATACCAATAAATTCCGTAGGGTTGTGGAAGTAAAAATGTTCGTTCGTTTCAGCCAAATGACGTCCTGCTTGACCAAGGCTTCTCCCAAGGATTTCCATAACGACCTCTTCAGGTTCCTCCCGCGACCTTCACCAGATCTTCGGTCCACCTAATGGAAATAGGGTCATTCCATGACAAATGTTACCGAGGGTGAAAAACTAAATATGTTCTTTTCGCATTAAATCTGATGAATTTTGAAAGTAAACATTCCAAATTATAATGTGCAACAAAAAAAATCTGAAAGAAACAAGTAATTTTTAAGTTATTAGTCTTCAAAGTCTATACTTAAGTCAACTGTCTGAATGATCATTTTCTCTCTAACTATTGGTAATACGATTTAAAAAAAACTATCAATCTGTGAAACGTTTTGCCACTATATGATTCGAGGGTATTTATCATAGTATTGGTAGATAGCGTCGTAGTCCCAAAAAAATTGATAATCATCAAGTTTTAAGTGTGTTTTCTTGTTACTTCGGCGATGTAACACCCGAAACAGAAAAACAGGTATTTGTTTTATTATTGTACCTTACACATGGATTAGGGTAACAATATTTGGTAAAAGTAAGGTCATGGTAGTAATGATTTCAAATACTAACTAATATCTGAGCATGATACTAATTTACTATGTTTCTTTCTTGATTAAAAACTGTAACACCCGAAACGTTTCGGGTATTACATTTTTATTTATATGTCGATAATGTGTGTATATTGCTTGGAGAAGTGAAAAAGTATTACTGTGAGGGTCCTTTGACCTCCCACTAGCGCTGGCATCGGAAAAGGAGTCATATTTCTCAATTTAAGACTTTTTTGAAATGTCGACTTTTAATAAAAATGTAATACCCGAAACGTTTCGGGTGTTACAGTTTTTAATCAAGAAAGGAACATACTAAATTAGTATCATGCTCAGATATTAGTTAGTATTTGAAATCATTACTACCATGACCTTACTTTTACCAAATATTGTTATCCTAATCCATGTGTAAGATACAATAATAAAACAAATACCTGTTTTTTTGTTTCGGGTGTTACATCGCCGAAGTAACAAGAAAACACACTTAAAACTTGATGATTATCAATTTTTTTGGGACTATGGCGCTATCTACTAATACTATGATAAATACCCTCAAATCATATAGTGGCAAAACGTTTCACAGATTGATAGTTTTTTTTAAATCGTATTACCAATAAATTAGAGAGAAAATGATCATTCAGACTGTTGACTTAAGTATAGACTTTGAAGACTAATAACTTAAAAATTACTTGTTTCTTGCAGATTTTTTTTGTTGCACATTATAATTTGGAATGTTTACTTTCAAAATTCATCAGATTTAATGCGAAAAGAACATATTTAGTTTTTAACCCTCGGTAACATTTGTCATGGAATGACCCTACTCGTAACACCCGAAACAGAACCATTGTAACACCCGAAACAAAGAAAAAATTTATAAAAAAATAGTAAAACGTTTTATTTAACAGTGATTGTATGTTACATGGTTTGTAAATTTCATACTTTAGAAGTCCTGTAAATTTTAGGTATGATTCCTTAAGAAAATTCGCTAAATTTCGAGTAAATGCAGCAACAGTCAGAACATAGAGGCAAAATCTCGTAACGCCCGAAACGCACACTTTTCGACTCATATTTTCGTTATCCTACATTCTAAGCTGTACAAACTTTATTATTTAAATAAAACAACTAAAAACGGACAGATTAAGGCACTAACATTATTAAAATACTATTTCAAAATACATGAAATTGTTGAATATGTGTGTACGAACGTAACACCCGAAACGATGGAATGACCCAATAGTAGAAATGTATAGGCTTTTTTGCTAATTCTTTTGGCCAAATAAAAAATCAACCTGTGTCGCTAAAGCCTGCCGAATAAGGACCGTCACGTCGGTAACTGTTATAGGTCGCATTAATCATGGCCTGTCAAGATGGACTCGTGAGAATGTTTGAGGAAAAGTTGCAGTATTTGAACTATCAGAAGTTACTGCTAGTTTCAGCCAAATGACGTCCACTGCTGGACAAAGGCGTCCCCCAAGGATTTCCATAACGACCGGTCCTGTGTAGCCTTTATCTAAGGGCAGGCCTTTATCTACTTACCAGGTCCACCTAGTGGGGGGACCTGCCCACACTACGTTTTCCGGCCCGTGATCCCTACTCGAGAATTCTTCTGCCCCAGCGGCCATCAGCTCTACGAGCTATGTGCCCCGCCCACTACCACTTGATTTTAGCAATTCTTGCGGTGCTTCTCATGACTCCTTATTGTCAGTGGTAGGGCGAAAACTGCATCTTGACTACAGTGGTTATCATTTATCAGTCCACCCACAGATAAAATTTTTGATGAAAATCTCGTCGTCCCGTTCTCACGTCGTATGTACCAATCTACAAACGTTATAGGACGTCATTTTCACCTAAACCGTTTCCATAACAATTTTCCTGTCCACTTCAAAAAATCCCACCACAAAAACGGCCCAATTACGAGCAATCAACATTTCGAACCGATTTTAAAATGCACAATCGCATACTTCCACTCGGCACTCGCGAGAAACTATTCGATGTATGATCGATAACTCGGGCGAGGTTAGTCGAGCATTCGATGCTAATTCCAAGTCTGAATGCTTGCTGTCGTGTTTGCTACTTTAGTGTATCAATCATATCTTTGATGGATAGATCTGTAGCTGGACTTTTAAGTCGACTCGCTGAATGAATATTTACGATCTTGAGGTATAGGCTAGCTCACAGATCAAACCATTGAACGGATTGCGCTGTATGGCACGCAGCTTTTATAGAAACACACTATATTTTACAAGCCAAGAAAATAAATAAAATATAATAAAGAGTTTTTTTTATGCATAACAAGACAGGTATTTGACCACAATCGCACCTGATGTTAAGTGTCATGCAGTCTAGGATGGTACATATCGGCCCTGCAAGTGCCTATTAACTCTCGCCTTGAAAAGGCCCGGATTATAGTCTTCGGGAAAGAGAGCAGCAGGCAACAAATTCCACACAATTCGGACAATTTCGGCGGTTTTAGCGACCTCTTCCAGACAATCTGAGGAACACTTAGATAAAAAGAAAAATAATAATGGATCCGCTAAAAAAGGATTTTCCAAAATTCACCCGCCAAAGGGATGAAACAGGGTCCTAAATTTAACGCGAGGGAATCCGCGGGGAAATGCTAGTCAGTCATACAATATTTACAAAATTGGTAGTTTATCCACAAACGATTTTTGATTTTGGGAAATAAAAACAAAATGTATCTTGTGTTCATCAATTTGTTTCTATCATTCTACGATTTACTTTTTTATTATTTTTACTCAAAGATTGACTTCTTTTTTATGATTCGATAAACATTTTGCTTAGTTAAATATTACATTTTAATTAATTACTTTAGGTTAGGTGTTTTTCAAGCGTGACGATAACCCTGTATTGTAGTTTTGTATTAATTAGCGTTGTTGATATTAAGAAGCGTAATTGAACACGTAATTGAAAGTTTATCGCCGCTACAGCTTTATCTTACGCGTGTCGATTCATGTTTTTTTCCTTGTAATACAATGTAGTTGTTTATTACCAAGAAATAGGCATCAGTGTAGAAAAAAAGTTAACATCGATGATTTTTTATTTTATTCAGTACATTAGAATAACCTTTTGCGGTAATTGTGGTACATAATGATAGTTCATAATAAAATATCCGTTTCATTTCTTTCTTAGTATCTATTGCTTCGTTTTGGTGTTAAATAAAACTATGGTTGATTTCAAAAGTAATTCTACATTTTTCAATCAAAATAGTGCCGATATTTTTATGCAATCTATTGCATATTTATAATTTTTTTTATCTCATTGCCAATGCTAGCTGAATTTGAATAAGTTTCTGGCATGTTGCTTTGCGTTAGAGGATTAGCCACATTCGAAACTTGGGAGAATTTTTGGAGCAACCCCACTGTCATGTCCAATAATCAGCTCAATCAGCTCCATCGATTTGCTGTAAATATTTAAATGCTGATTTAGCAAACTGACATTTAATTAGCGTGTACTACAAGTTATCTTTGACATCCGACCTAACAAGATAGACGCAGTAACCCGCGATAGCCGCCATAAATTAAATTAATAATTACGATATGCGCAAGCGCTCCAGACATGATGGCACCGAGGCTCTTTGTTCGTTTCGCTGCGTAATTGCAGTGAGATAGTAATTCGATAGATCTGTGCCCTGAGCACGAATCAGAGACTGCGCACATTATTTGGGAGGGCACGGCAAGGGAATTTTAGGTGTCTACAAAATCTACAAATATTGTTTTTCTTCTTATCGTATCGACAACAAACCTACACAGTGTCAGCCCAAAACTCTGCTACAAGAGTGGCGTTGTCAGCAGCATTCATTTAATCCTCCTGCGTGCAGTTGTCTTATGCCCGATTCCCATATTCAATCCTTGTCCAAATCCGGATTCAACTGTCAAATTGAATTCAGTTTTAGATTATATTTCCAAAATTTTCGATGAATTTACACTTTAATATTGTTTAAATAATCTTATAAACAATATAAAAATGTAAATCATCAAAAACCGCAGTTATTTTGGCCAAAAACATATTAAAATTTGACAGTTGACAATCCAAATCCGTATAATTTGGATTAGGATTGAATATAAAAATCCAGCATTAAAGAGCCATTGCATGTCTCATGATTGTCCTACTAGCGAAAAAAAGAAGAAAGTATAAGAAACTAGCTTTTGCTCGCGGCTTCACCCGCGTGAAATTTAGTTTGTCACAGATCGTCATAAATTATAGCCTATATGTTATTCTGGGTTATCATCAATAATACTGTAAAGTTTCATCAAAATCCGTTCAGTAGTTTTTGCGTGAAAGAATAACAAACATGTTAACATTGTTAACATTCAGACATCCATACAAACTTTCGCATTTATAATATTAAGTAGGATATGGTCTACATCTCTCATTCTCTATGTAACCAAGTCTTAAAAGTGGCATTGTCTTTCAGAAACCTCTAGAATGTCCATCCATTTGTACGATTCCTTATCAGGCTTTTGTTTACAAACAAATCCATTTTTTCATTTAGTAGTAGTTGGCGACACGTTTTCAATTTCTTCTGTGTAGGTTTCCTGGTACTTTATGATCAATTCTTGTACAAAAGTACTAAGTCCGCGCAAGACCAGCTTGTTGACATGCCCCTTATGAGCCTGTCAAGATAAATGCTAAGCGGAATCTTATTGGCATAGCACAGAGGCTCAGTAATTGTTTTTGTTGTTGTTTTATACTGTGTCCATAAAGTTTTTCTATTTCTATTAATTAAACCTAGGAACGAGGAGGGGCAACCCCAAATGAAATTGGAAAAGGCACAGAAGAAGAAAACCGACCAAACTATTCACAACCTTTTTAGATTGTTGATTATGTATTGTCAAATTAGAATGTTCAAAAGTTCTCTACTTACCAGGTCAATTGCTAATTAAAATATTAAGTATGCGGATATACGAGGATAAAAGATTTGCCATATTTGGGGATGTAAGCTCTTTATGTAACGAGATAAATCACTATCACTACATAGTATAAAACAAAGTCTCTTATAGCTGTCTGTGATCTGTCCATATGAATGCTTATAGATCTTTAAAACTACGCAACGGATTTTGTTGCGGTTTTTTTTTATAGATAGAGTGATTCGAGAGGAAGGTTTAATAATACTTAGCACCCATGCGAAGCTGGGGCGGGTCGCTAGTTGTAAAAATAATCGGATCAACTTGTATTAACCTGACGGTGTCAACACACTATTCTAGCACAGTTTATTGGTATGTCATACGTATTATAATCTACGCAATCCATTTGCGCAGCTGCGTGCGCGCCGGCCTGCCATTGGCCCCCGCCGGCGATGAGTGACGTATCTGTTGTTCGAATTTCAAAAATAGGTAAATTAATGAGTTTTAATAACCTTTTTATTACTGGCAGTCATCTTTTTATTAAATTGAATCTATCTAAACGTAGCAATATCCTTTCTTAGGTATGTAAACTTTGTCGAAACGCCAAAATAGGTCTAGAATTTTTTAAATTCGCTATGAATAAGACTTTCCAACTCTCGTCCCAGCCACTGCAACTCCTGTGTAGCCAGGATCTATTGCTTGACCGCCAATAAAAACCCAACCAGTGAAGGCCAAGTTTGTCGCAGAAGAAAGGAAGTTAAAAATTTTTGCACCACTAGGCTCGAAGGAGGCTGGTCTAGGCTTCGAACCCCCAGAGCAATCTGGATTTTCATTGGTTGTGTTTTTATCTGCGGTTAAGCTGTTAACGGCCGTTTGGTGTAGTGGTTCAGAACGTGCTACTATGCCAAGAGGTCCCGGGTTCGATTCCCGGCCGGGCAGAAATTGAGATGATGAATTTTAATTTCTGTGACGGGTCTGGGTGTTACTATGTATAATATGTATTAAAAAAAAAAAGTATATAAGTAGTATATCCGTTAAGCTAGCACCCATAACACAAGCATTAAGTTGCTTACTTTGGGGCTAGCTGGCGATGTGTGAAATTGTCTAAAGATTTAAAAAAAAAAAAAAAAAGATCCTGGCTACATAGGAGTTGCAGCGGTGAGAACGAGAGGTCTTGACTTATGGTCCTATGTCCCCTAGATGGGGCAGAGGGCGTCCACAGAACGAGAGGTGGGACTGGGAATAGTCCCGATAGTCTAACTTAATCAGGTTCTAGAATTAGTTGTCTGCTCGTTTGCCTCCTATCACATAAAAAAAAAAGTTTTACCAAGTAACTACAGCATACAAGTCCCGCACACGACAGATCGTGAAAGGATGAGTTAGCCAAGCATCAGATAACCGAGGAAGATAGATCCAATAAAATGCTGGAATACTTTTGAGGTTTTTTCGCACGACTAGTCTAGCAACCAAGTCAGGTCCCAGCATGTTATTAGCTGAACCAAGTAATGACAAATCCCGTGAAAGGATGAGTCAGCCATGTGCCCTACGTTTGACCAGCGCTATCAGCTGAAAACACTATCGGAAAGGGGTCGCCTTATCGCCAGGATCGGGTTGCTGTTGTGATTGGGCATTAATGCGTTATGATTGCTCGTTTGTGTTAGGTTTCAATAATAAACACGGGTCAGATCGGGAAGCTCAACTAGTTATATTGTTTCGTAATTACGCTGTGGTAATAAACCAAGCAATCGCCCCTTTTATGTTGCACTTTTGGTAATTTTTCCAAGTTCTGCTTAGATCCAAACATAGTTGTTGACTTTCTAGAGAATGCTGGGTAGGCATTCTCGTCTATTAATTTATCTTGGGTACTATATTCAGCCACACTTATGACCTGTCTCGGATTTGAGGTGACTATCACCAGATATCCTCGATTCACTATTTATTTTGCTTGTGGCAATAAATCTTCAATCGATCGAAATAATGGCAATAATTTGCCAAACGTAAGGCTTTACAAAGAGCGCCACAAAGCACGATCTGTCAAAGTCATCAGCTACTGTCAGCTGTCTTCTTGAGACAGTCTGTCCGTCAAGCAAGGGGGTGTTGTGTGTCCTACAGTACATTGGATACCACTCAAGAACCCGTCTGTTCTTCTTCCATCGGTTCTGGAGGGCTACTCCAAAACTGTTTACTTAGTTTCTGGTCTATCTGTCACCGTCGCTCATGCTGGCATCTCGCTTTGCGTGAGAGAGATGGCAACACTCGAAACTTCGGATAACTTTTTTCGGATTAACTCTGTTGCTACAGATGTGGTCAGCGCACTACCAGATACCTTTTAATAACTGCATAGCTCGCATCAATACTCATGACTATAGTTTGTTGTATTGTATTTTAAAGACTAAACCCTTGAAAAGGAGGCCGACAATAGTGACTGAGTTTCTTGCGCTGCTTCTTCTCAGCACTGGCCCATTTATTGTCCCGAAGCAGTGGTAGGGTTAATACTGGGACGTGTAAAAGTGCTTTTTAAAAGCCTTTTTGCAAAATAAATGAGTTTTTTTTACTTCCAAAATTGTCCATTAGAAATGGGTCAAATAGTTTTCCCCAAGCAGCTAACGGGACGGTAAACATATTTAACGAATCCAAATGAGTCATAACTCGAGTAGCTCACCCCGAGTGTGTTCAGCCACGGCAAACATTGGCGGTGTTTGTGGACAAACATTGCTTGCTTTTTTAGGGTTGTTTGCCACGAGAGTGGGGATTGGAGCAATTCCTCCAATGGTTGGCTCTGGAAATGGACTGCCTGGCTAATACAGGTTTGTTGGGCTAGTTTATTTGTATTCATTAATAGGTAATGACCGCAGTCCCATTTGATTTACTTTTGTTTACTTTGTTACTAGTTTGTTAGGATAATGTTGTTATTCTGTGTCTATCAGATGGATTCTTTTTCTTTTCGTGTCGACAACAAACCTACACAGTGTCAGCCCAAAACTCCGCCACAAGAGTGGTGTTGTCAGTAGCACTCATCAAATCCTCCTGAGTGCAGTTCTTTGGGCACTCAGAGTACGACATCAGGTGCTTCATCGACTGGGGAACAAAACCGCACCTGCACTCCATGTTTAAGCCATCCAAGAATCCCCACCTGACCAGATTGTCCTTACTACGGCCAACCTGCGTCCGAAGTCTATTTAAAGACTTCCAGGTAAGCCAGGAGAGCTCATGTCCAGGTGGAGGACTCATAGGGACAAAAGGGCAGGGGAGATGATGGATTGAAACTCTAACGGGCATTTGTCCGTATCATCATCATCATCATTTCAGCCACAGGACGTCAATTGCTGAACATAGGCCTCCCTCAATGACTTCCACATCTGGTAAACGAACAAAAGCTGTTCTTTATTACAGATTTGTTTCTTTTTTTCTTTCTCCTATGTGTAACTATTTATTGTTGGAATTCTGGTAGAGAAGAATGACTTCTACTCTTCTCGTGGACGTTGTAAAAGGGGACAAGAAAATCAGGGGTCTGTCCAGAAAGAGTACGGGGCAGAAATTTATTTATTTAAAGACTTTATTGCACACACATAACAATGTTCCGTACAAAAAGGCGAGCTTAATGCCATAAGTCATTCTCTACCAGCTGACCTTGAGCAAAACAGAGATATTGAGTAGGCGGTGATAAAAATTGTACCCCAAGCTCTTCTTTTGCATGTATAAATTGGAATGGGTCGTGCTCCTGCAGTGGTGACTAAATATACCTTCTCATATAAATCAAGGAACTAAAGCCTGGTCCGTGAGCACGTAGAATTTTGTCCAATAACCCCAAGCTACCCATCCTTATCGCTCGCGCGTAATTATATTGCTGTCGCGACTGTGCGACGGGCGCCCGCAGTGAGTGTGCGAGCGCGACAGCAACATAATTACGCGCGAGCGATAAGGATGGGTAGCTTGGGGTCATTGGACAAAATTCTACGTGCTCACGGACCAGGCTTTAGTATAGCGCAAAGAGTCAGTCAGTGCTTGAGGTTAGAGGTATAGGAGCGGCACGGATGTTTTTGTCGACGTCAAACGTCAGCGAGACTTCATATGTGCTTCAGATTTGTATGCTCTGTCACGTCATAAAATGGCAATGCCACCCCTCCCGTGTCGCTCCCATGCCTCAGGCACTAACTTAGTTAAGCACTGGACTTATAAGTATAGCGTGTACTACATAAACATTTTTTTCCCATAACAAACGCGACCTATACAGGGTGGAAACGATAAGTGATCTCACTCGATTATTTCTAAACTATACAAGATATCAAAAAACTAGTTACTGATTCTGAAAGTGCTTCATGAGCTCTATCAAACGGTACTATAATAGGTTAAATAATAAACTGGATCTAGCCGAAAATTCAATGTTTCCGGCTTCCATACATTTATTAAATTTATTAAAAAGCCTCATAATATTAAAAACTACTAAAAGATATCGTAAAACTGGTTACTGACCCTAAAAGTGCTTCACGAGCTCTATCCAATAGTAGGGTCATTCCATCGTTTCGGGTGTTACGTTCGTACACACATATTCAACAATTTCATGTATTTTGAAATAGTATTTTAATAATGTTAGTGCCTTAATCTGTCCGTTTTTAGTTGTTTTATTTAAATAATAGAGTTTGTACAGCTTAGAATGTAGGATAACGAAAATATGAGTCGAAAAGTGTGGGGTCATTCCATGACAAATGTTACCGAGGGTGAAATACTAAATATGTTCTTTTCGCATTAAATCTGATGAATTTTGAAAGTAAACATTCCGAATTATAATGTGCAACAAAAAAAATCTGAAAGAAACAAGTAATTTTTAAGTTATTAATCTTCAAAGTCTATACTTAAGTCAACTGTCTGAATGATCATTTTCTCTCTAATTATTGGTAATACGATTTAAAAAAAACTATCAATCTGTGAAACGTTTTACCACTATATGATTTGAGGGTATTTATCATAGTATTGGTAGATAGCGCCATAGTCCCAAAAAAATTGATAATCATCAAGTTTTAAGTGTGTTTTCTTGTTACTTCGGCGATGTAACACCCGAAACAAAAAAACAGGTATTTGTTTTTTTTGTTGCACATTATAATTTGGAATGTATACTTTCAAAATTCATCAGATTTAATGCGAAAAGAACATATTTAGTTTTTCACCCTCGGTAACATTTGTCATGGAATGACTCAGTATTAATATTAAGTTCTAGAATAAACTGGATCTATCTAATAAATCAATGTTTCCATCTTCCATACATTTAGTACTATCACAGATATGGTACTCATCTCTTGATAATATTATAGCAAATAAAGCCTAAAACTAATGTTTTCCATAAATAATTTTAAATAAGAATGCAATTTACGAGTTTATTTTAAGTTTTAAAGAAATTACACTTCTAATATTGAGTGGTTGGCATACATTTAGTATGGAAGCTGGAAACATTGAATTTTCGGATAGATCCCGTTTATTCTGTAAACTGTTATTGGTACCATTTGAAAGAGCTCGTGAAGCACTTTCAGGATCAGTAACCAGTTTTTCGATATCTGATAAATGGTTTAGAAATAATCGAGTGAGATCACTTATCGTTTCCACCCTGTATAAATGTACAACAAAAGTACGCAGTGCAATCCCTCTCGTGCAGGACAGACGGGAGACAAAGCGTGAAGACGCGCCGATTAATCAAATTAGACGCGCGACTGTACGCCCCCGAGTGCGCCCGTATTCATAACGCGCACCAGACATTTTTGTTTCGGGGATTAGTTACTTAGTTTTACACTCGGTTCATTTGAATATTTATAAGGGTTTTTTTTACATTTATTGTTTTATTGTGATGCCTATTTATGCCTATTTTTATAATATTTTCAAATGGTAAATTAGTAGGTACAAGTTACTAAAAAAATTAAAAAGTTAGTATGAAATCATTGTAATAGTCACAAATACCCCCCCCCCCCCTATTATTACCTAGAGCACGTAGATTTGCCTCTGGCTCCCATTCTAAGTAAAATACATAAGTTTTGTACTCAAGGCTTTATAAAAACCTCTTTACACGTGTCAAATATACATAACTCATTGCCAATAGTTCTTTTTTTTGTAAATTCCCATTAAAAACCAAACAAACTTGCCATCTAGATAACAGTGACTGTCACAATGATGGATCTCCCCGAATAGCATAAATTGTATTAGAATACTTGATTTAAAGTTGCCATTGCCATCTGGCCGCAGGATGTAGGCTCGTGTTGTTTTCCTTATTTTAATAGATTACGTATTCTGACATCGATCTCTTTAAACGTAGATTATTCTTAGAGCATCCTCGAAATTTTGGCAAAGACACGTGGTCAAAAATAAAGCATTTTTTTGTTTGTACAGTGACTGCACATTGAAATAGCATTTATTGTAACTGCATAAAGTCGTCGGTATATCAAGCTAATAATTATTTTTATTTAAAAAGAACACCAATGAGTTTACACTACTAAACTATATGACGTCTTCAATCAAATGCTGTTTTGCCACTAAAACGTGCTATGCTGAAGATGGCCCTTCTGCATTTTTTTTATTAGATACAATACAAAAAATAGTTATTTTAACTATTATTCTAGTTCATTATGATTGTTTTGTTATAAGCCTTTACAATAAAAAAAATATATTATTATTCTGCAAACAGGCTTTTAAAAAGCGCTTTTGTAATTAGTCAAATTACAAAGTAAGTTAAAATACGAGATTAGATCGAGCCTTTCGTAGTGGACCCCTAAAATCCTATTTCCGTTATAATGTTTAAATGTATGACTTAATTTGAATAGCTGCATGCGTCATTTTCGCGATGCTGTTTTTCACTAGTTTTGACGAAAAACAAAGCTTCTGGGCCGATAGGCATTTCCGATGTAGGCAGTCTAGAAACGTGTTTGTTATCATTTCAGTAGTTAAATAAAGTTTTTTGTGAACTTTAAAAGTTTTGAAGTTTAATAAAAAACTTTTTTGAATAGACAGAAGTTATTAAACATGTAAGACTTATCAACTTTGTTTTGATTGCTTCGAAAATAACGTATTTAAATTCTCTAGAATTCCTCTTTGTATTTTTTTGTTTTTTTTTTATTTGAAGTACGTTCTTAAACATTTTATTACTTAGGTTTTGATATATTTTGTTGTATTTTTCTACTTTTAGGGCCGATTTTACCATCGCCGAATAACTTTTAACTGAAGAATAAACATGTCATTTTGTCTTATTTCCCATACTGAGACTGTCAACGTGCCAAAATTATTCTTCAGTTAAAAGTTATCCGACGATGGCAAAATCAGCCCTTTCCAAATAAGTTATATTCTTACCTAAAAACAGGATCGCATTATAAATAGTCCCCCAGAACCCCATAATCACTTCACGCTCGACAATATTCGTTACGTTACAACAAATCATGCTGCTCTCATCCCCAAAATACATCCCTCTCTCTCCCACTCCTCACACTCCGCCCCCGCCAGAAAGGGACGGAGGACGCGTTTGGTCCTGACATTGTTATTATTACAATTAGTGTAAGTTAATATCCGCGTGTAATGATTTTGGTGTAAAATTGTAGATGCGAGAGGAGGGAGAAAATTATTTTATAAGAGTTAGGAGAATGTACACTTTTGGAGACTTGTCCAGCAGTGGATGTCATTTAGCTGAAACGAACGAAATTTTTTGTTGCAAAACTGCACTACTTACACCTGGCTAAGATGCCAGTGTGTTAATTTGTTATCATGCTCGGGAAAATAGGCGCCCCAGAGGCACTTATGGTGGAAGACCTTTCGCTTGTCAGGCTCTACAGAGTGGAAACACTGGAAACGATAAGTGATCTGACCAGATTATTTCTAAACTATACATACAAGATATCAAAAAACTGGTTATTGATCCTAAAAGTGCTTCAGGAGCGGTATCAGTAATAGGTTATAGATGAAACTGGCTCTATCAAAAAATTCAATGTTTCCAGCTTCCACATTTTGTAAAGACAGCTTGTATGGTTTCAAAATAATCGAGTGAGATCACTAATCGTAAAAAATGATCCTACTTCAAGGATACTTAACAATATGTCGGCAAATCGCATGATTTCCCACAACATAAGCGTGGGCTTCCAGTACAGTAGGATGGATGAGCGGTGCGCTAGGGTGGCCACTCGTCAAGGTAGTTCCATAGACCCGCGCGCTGTTGTTCCTACTGCAAAAGGTATTAGTGAGTGTAGCACGTCAAGGAGGGCTTCAAGCATCCAAAAAAATTAGCTAACTTACATAAAAACTATTTTCCGCGATTTTTAAACTCGCAAAAGTAGCAAGTCGCATTTCAATCAGTCGACAGTTAAACTGACTACATTTTTGTTGCAAGAAAGTACAATATTACAAACATAAGAGGCCACAGTGTGTAGCTTGATATTATATCGTCTGTACAATAATATCTACTTTACAGAACAGTATAGGTACCGTTGATATGTTTATCACGAGATATCCTCCAAGTTCTAACTTACGACTCGGAGGTCTTAATATGTCCTATAAACAGCACAAACCGTGGTCACCCCACGGCACGCGCCGGCCCGGGACTACGGCGGTCTGTTAGTGGGACTAATTGATTTACATAACGACTGCAAGCCGTTTGTTGGTTTAGCGACAACGAACTTATTTAAAAAGCGGTTGCGGCAATGCTATGCTATGAACGCTATGGGGATGCGTTTCATGTGTATAAGTTGATGTTGTTATGGTTTACTGGTGTTGGATCAGAATATAAGCCACTATTATTACATTGATGGCTTCTCCGCTTTGCTATGGAGCAGTGGTTCTTAACCTGTAAGTCACGAGGGACCATTTTACCAAATTTCTGTCTCGTCAGGGACCACCTCATAATCGGTCAAAACCAGTTTGACTGCAAAAATCAGTTAAAAGTGGATTTCGTGAATAAAACAATTTCAAAAGCCTATTTCAAGTGATAATGCAACCCTTGAATAATCAATACCCCACGTTTGCTTTTATTTAGAATGCTGCCTTGTGCAAACACAGTAAAAGACCAACAACAAAAAAGTAATTCGACAAATGACACCAAAATGTCACCGCAACCACTTCATTGACCCTCGAACGGCGTCCTCCCACAGACTACACACACTCAAAATGGCGCTTGCCCGACACGCGTTTCGCGCCACAATTTGTTTTTTTAATCCACCCGCTGTGTGCTTGTCAATAATACGCCAACCTGTTGGCTGCTAGTCTGTGGTTCGGGGTTTTAACGTTTTGGGTTTTCGTTACGCTGGATAACGTTATTTTGCCACATAGTTTATTCCAGTGATAACGTTTTAGGCCATTTCGGGATATGAATTAGAATTTTTGTGGTTAGGATAATAAAGACTTATTGAAGTTCTTCTCTGTTACGTTACATTTTGCTATCTTGTAACCATTTTTTTGTGACCTAAACAACTAAATTAATATAGTAAGTAACCGGCCCTATTGTGGTCTGCTCTGGACAAAAGTCAACCATCTTACCTAGAAAAATAAGAATCAATTACCAAATGAAATTAAAGTAAATAAATATAAAAATGTGGTTGTAAATATGGCGCCCAGCAGTTTTAACAGCTCTATGTTTACAAAGTCTGCCTATAGGCTGCGCTGTGGTGCAATAAATTCAACCTTATATTTTGCTTGCCAATCTACCGTAAAATGACGGAGATTTATAGCTTTTTATTTACACGATATCCTTTTGATGGACCCCTCTTATTAGGGTTGCCACTTTTTAGGCTATTTTATTTGTTAGAAAATTATACGTGATGTTTTGCAACAATACTGGTTGCAGGACGCTACCAACCGGCCAGTCTTGGATATGTTCAGCAGTGGACGTCCTGTGGCTGAAATAATAAGTGTATAGGCGACTTAGTTGGAGCTGGAGCTTAGGTCTCGTAGTTGAAATAAGCTTCGTTACAGCCAAGTGACGTCCACTGCTGGACAAAGGCCTCCTCGAATGATTTCCACAAAATTACATTATTTATTTGCATTTTATTTGCGACTTATATCGTCATACACAGTATTCGAAAGTTTTTAATTTTACTACAACCAAAGAGGCAACCCTGAATCCAACCCTCATTTAGCCATCCAATGGGGTCGAGTTCTTTTTTAATTTGCAGGGGTGCTCTATTGGATTAGAGATAAGGGAATTGCTTATAATTGAGACTTTATTTGGTATGTGCCGTGATTAAAAACATTCTGGGTCACTTTGTTTAATTACAAAAAGATCAATGGTGATGATAATTTGTCGTTGATAACGGTCATTTTGGATTTAGTAACAACAGTAGTTTGGTAGCCGTTAAATAAGTTTTTTAATAGTAGTATAGATAGATGTATCTGTCAAACATCTTGATTAAAGTCCAATTTAATCAACAAAATAATTTACAAACATAGGTTCAGCAGAGCTAACCCGTTTATTGCTGAAATTGGAAATCTGAAGGACTTTCAGATTCGTTTCCCACCTTAAGCAAGCAATCTTATTTTATTTTATTATTTATTTAGGACAACCAACAAAGGCACAAATACAAGAAAAGGGGGTTTTCAATCTTTTTCAAGTTTTTTTTTCCTTGACTGAAAACTTGTTTCAATCTTCATAGATTCTGTCTGTGTTTGATCTAACTAAATATTGCCCTATTCAAATGCCTCAAACTATGCTTGAACTTGAATTTAGTTTTTATTTTGTTCGTGCGTGTTTTGTGGCGTGTTAGTATTTTAGATTTGACAGTCGTGCCTGAGTCGCGTTACCAAGTTCAGTGTGTCAAATTTCGAAAAGCAAAATGATTTTTATGGACAGAAATAAATGTGCGTTAACCTTTAAAGTCCCAGACGGCATACATTAATGCCATAACAATTGATTATCTATTGTGTCTAGATTCGCGGGCCTTGAAGGATTAATGCAACAACAATCAGTCTGATGAGTTGTCGACTGTAGTAGTAGTAGCACAAAATATAGTAGTAGTTAGGTACTTTAAGATAATGCTCGGCCTTAGCACTATTATTAGATTTTCTAGAAACTCAGGACAAGCAAAATAATTTTCTAGCAATTACCCTCTGTTTACAAAGTCAATAATGCAGATTAATTTGATAATATTAAGAGATAACGGTACTTGTTGCCCCTCGATCGCCAATAAATAATTATTAATTGCATGTTTATTACATTATTTATGTGTTTGATAATACATAATAACAATTATGAAATAAGAAGTTCAAAATATTTTAGTTTCTAGGAAGAAGACTAAAACTGAAGATCTTACAATAATGTAAACATAAAATAATATTAATTAAATACATATCATTTCTTGGAAGCAAGGAGAATATAATGTAAATATCGTCTATAAATATAAATTAACCTTTGGACGATGAGATAGGCCACTTATGCTATAAAAAATATGTCAATGTTTTAGACGAGACTCCTACTGAACAGTTTTTTATTCTATTAACATTACACACACTTAAATTTATTATTAATACCTGTAACTTAACCTCTACTGGACGCAGAAAAAAATAATTACCTCAGTTGGCGCCCAACGTGGTGTCTTCTAACCTTTAAAATTTTCCTCGATGGAAAATTCCTTTTCTTTAATTGTAATCGTTTATCATTAATAATGAGGCCCTTTTCATTATTAACGCTAAACGAGCAATTACTATTAGAATCGATTGAAGTTGTAACCCTCGGTTATGTTGTTTACTTTGATATGCCTATTAATTTTGCTATAGTATATTTTTTATAATTAAATATTTGTTGTTCATGAGTATGTTTATTTATTGTTTATAGAGTGAACCGTGCTGCTCACATGGGTAATGAATAGATTTTACTTTTTACTTATATTCTGCTGCTAAAGTTAAGTTGTGTTTTTTTAATTTCTTATTCATTATTTACATTATTTATTATATTATCTTTAGTGTTCCTACATCTTTGCGATGTTCTAACATTACATAATTTTTCATTTGGAAAGACAGACTGACTCAGTAAAGATTTGAACTTACATTTCCCTACATTTTGCCTTTATTTTAATATCCTACGAATTATTGTGATCTATTTAAGATTTTGAGTTTATTCTAACTCAGTTACCTAATTAGATATTTGAAGAAAGCGTAGCTTAGCACATAATAGTATTAATATCAATATCGTGGAGAACCGCTTCTACAACTTTGTAATAAAGAACAACTTTGTAAATAAAGGCAAAGTTCTTTGAAGGTCACAGGTTCTTACTCGAAATTATTCGTTACGAAGTTCTAAAAGTTGGGGCTTCGACGCCCCATTCGAGTAGTTATGTCATTAATGTTTATAAGCAGTACAATAACATTGTTTTGACATTGATTTCGAAGACGAATAGATATTCGAAGGCATTTTCGGTCACTAATATTATTAAGGGTGTATTCGACCAAATATAGCATTTTTTAATCTCAGAATAAAACACCAGTTTTGACATTTCCCATGCTGAAACTGTCGAATGTGCCAGTTATACCAGGAGTTATCCTCGGATAAAAGTTTGGTCTAATCGGGCCTAAGAATCTTATTCTTCTTTCAGAAAGATTTGTTTGTTTGTATTGTATAGGCTTCGAAACTACTCGACCGATTTTAAAAATTATTTCTACATTAAAATCCTTCATTATTTCTAACGAACATAGGCGGTACGAACGAAGTTCGCAGGTTCAGTTAGTCACTAAATAAAAGTTTAGTCGGCATGTACCCATAGGCAACTCTCAATCTAGTACTATGGCCGATATTAACAGTTGTTCATCTGATATGTAGTCAATACTTCTACCGATTTCTTTTATATATTGACAAATATTTAAAGAAATAAAAAAGCTTTGCCTTTACATGTCTCATAAATAATCTTTATGCCCCAAAGCGATCGACACCAGTGGAAAACGCCCCGTCCGCGTACAAGCCCAGCGTATAATTTGCACGGGGTGGGCATCAGTAATGCAGGGATTAGAACCCCTGCTACCGAGTACTGACTCTTGGCGTATGTAGGCCATGGCAATCGATGCGGCGACTATTACTGAATTAAATGGAGTTGTCATTATCTGAATGGAGAATATATTTGATACACCGATGGAATATTGCATACATGTACAAATTGTACAATGCTATGTATCTACTTTTACCATTTTGAAGCTCGATTTTGTTAGCTTCAATTGGATCAGGTAATCCTGGTCAACAAGGTTTCAGAACTTGCTTGAATCTTCGAAACCCAAAGGTTTGGAAGATTCTGAAACCTTTAAAATGGTACCATTTTTATTTATCTTCTTTTAGCTATTTATTTCTTACTATTACTTGCAACAAATAGTGATGATTCCATACAGTTGCTCAAAAGTCATTTATTTTGTGTCTTCTTTCCCTTCCTTGCAGATTTTTACATCACGAAATAAATTCTTCCGTATTTCAGCTTTCTAGATCTGTTATTTTGAAAATCATCACTTAGAAATATGCCTAAAATGTTGTTTGGCTTTACTGATTGGACTGCAATCAGTAAAGCCAAACAACATTTTAGGCATATTTCTAAGTGATGATTTTGTTTCACTCGCTTCATGAGTCGGGCGCCATGGAAAACGCCCCGGACAAGCGCAGCGTATAATTTGGATAAGCCTTCGCATCGACTGCATGCTTATTATTGCTTTTGATGTTGGCTGTCCCTCACCTAGGAAGTTTGATGTCGCGGATGTCATTATTATAAAAATGACTGTGGAAATAGCATTGAAGAAATGATAGTTTTACTGGTTTCTGGTACAATTTTGGATTGTTTTCTAACAGAAGGTATTAAGTTTCAGCCAAATCATCGGCGATGGCGATCACTGCGCGTGCATAGGCCAATGTACGCGTTGGTTTGGCTGAAGCTTCAACAAATTGGGTTACTGGTGACTTTAACTTCCACTTTTTCTTAACTATAAGGGGTAGCTCTTGGCCACAGAGGAACTGGCTATCTTTACCTCCCAACTACCGAAACACAACATTGTTTTTATCACAAACTTAGGAAAAATGATGATCTCTATTCTCTATCCAAAACCTATGGAACAAAGTTGTAGATTTTCACCTGACAGATACCCAACCTAAGAAGGGACTACCTTCTTTTTTTGTTGACACTGTGGAAATGCTTTGTGTACCGTCACCACTGTCGGGGTAGGGTAGTGTCTGGGAATGGCACCCTGATAGTTCCTCAGCAAGCTTCGAGAAGCCAAAGCCGGAAGCTTTAAAACGTAGGTACCAGATAAACAAACGTCATTATCGCAATCTTCTTCTTGTCGTGTCGACAACAAACCTACACCACAGCGTCAGCCCAAAACTCCGCCACAAGAGTGACGTTGTCAGTAGCCTTCATTCAATCTTCCTGCGTGCAGTTGTTTGGGCACGCAGGGCACGACATCATGTTCGCAATTATAATATTAGCACTGTCTAGATTGCTTCTGCTTTAAAAACCATTACCAAAGATGTGAGTGAAAATTTGGCAGTAACACATTATCGATGTCCCATCAACTCAATATTGAAATGGTCCCTCGCGAGTTGATCTGTGCCCCATTGAAAACTACCCCCGCCTGTACGGATTAACCGTTCGCTTCGTGACATCCCCATTATTGTTATGTTCCGCTAGTATCTCTGGGTCTGGGGTAGTTCGTAGGGTGACCATTCGTCAGGATTTTTCCGGATAAATCTGGATATTTTCGAAATTGTCGAAGTGTGTTCGACTTTTTGGTTTGAGCTCCTTCGTAGTGGTTAGATAGTTGGACGCGCAAGATGTAGTCCTGGGTTCGGTTCTCGGATGGGAGCGAAAAATCAAATACCCCCTTATTAATAAAAAAAATACACCTAGGATGAACACTGGATTAAAATGACATTTCCATACTAATTGACAATTTAGGCCAGAGTTCAACTAGGGTGTAACTTTTATTAATAAGGGGGTGTGTGTACCCACTATGTTTAAGAATAGAGTGCAAACAAATAAAGTGTAATTTTTGTTCTTAATGGTTAAGAAAGGAATGCTTAGAAGGCATTGTCTTCCATCATATGATATCAAACGTCTACTACAATGATTCAATAAAGGTTTTACTAGAAGAAATAAAGTTAGCACTAATATGAAATTGGGTGGACTCCAAAATTTCCAAATGGTAACCCTAGCTAAGGGATGGACGGTGAATCGGCGTTTTATGGGGTCCAAAAGGACAAGGGGTGTTTTTAATTTGGAGCTATGGTCATTTTTAGCGTTGGGGGGTTATGTTCATTTGTTGATAGGTGTCTTGGTGCAATATTAAACGGTAAATTATCTTTATGAGTTTTCAACCGACTTCAAAAAAGGAGGAGGTTCTCAATTCGACAAAAAAGTAACTTAATTTTTGTTAACACCGCAAAAAAGTGTCCCACTTAAATAGTTGGGAAGTGAAATAAGTTATCAAGATTGAGTCCCCGCTAATTCTTGACGTAAAACGTAAATTAATAACTACCTAACTGTTTGTGTTCTTCTGATAACAAATATTTTACGTACTTTGTCACTTATTGAATGAAATCAAACCCATTCAGGCTTCAAAAGCTCTATTACTTACTTATTCTTTAAAGGAAGCGTATTTTCAACCCGCACTCCGTCACTTCGTCATCTTGACGCAATCGAGTCAAGAGCAGGTCCCGAGCTGATTATCCTTATTAATTTGTTAATTGTGTTTATTAATTCGCTAATCGCCCATTGTTCTGTATTGCTGATGTAATGGGACGCTGATGGCGCGCATTATTCGCGCTTTCACTCAAGCTAAAAGGACAAAGGGATTAGGTTGATGTACGGAATGGCGGTGTGTCCGGAGTGAGTGGTAGTTTTAGGCTGTCTGTCAAGCCCAATTCTCAAGGCTACCGTTAGCGTTACTGACTGAGCTATCAACAAAAATAGTTATTAAAAAAAATCTAGCGTCAAGAATCGCATCTCAAGCTACATTTTAAATGACTTGAAAAAAACTTAATATAATTGTTTAAGGTGGGAATCGAACCCTTAGGCAAGTGAGGCAGTTACATTTTTTCAAGTCATTTAAAAATTGCGCTGAAAAGGAAATCTGTTTATACACCCCCTTATGGGATGAAACGGGGATCCAAAGTTTCCACCATTTCTCTGACTAAATACTTATCGAACGCTCAAACCTCTGCTGTTAACATGAGCTGCCATATTTTTCTTACGCTTTTATTGTAGTTGTTGCAGTTATTTTTAAATCTTTTAACTGACATCTGTCGACGCAGCTTAATTTTACCACCTCCACTTAATTTTAATCCATTTTCATTTACCAAGCGCGATCAACGCACCAAATTCAATGAGTGTATTAATTTTTTTAACCCTTCACTTAGTTATTTTTTGATAACGTTATTGTTGTTGCGGATTATAACGCAACCCTTGCGTGAATGCGTTTCCGAACAATTAATTTTTGAGTGTCGCGGGTATTTTAGACCGTGCGGTTGGTATTGGACGGGTTGAAAAGATAATTGTAATTTTTTATTGCGTTTTGTAAATGTTATTATATTTTTTGTGAATGTTATGGTAGTAAAATAAAATTGGTAATAAAATAACTGTTTCATTTCGAAGCAGCACTGAAACGATGTTTTCTGTCCCATTGAATGTAGGTTATTTAATCGGTTAAAAATCAATTATAGTAAAGCTCCCAAAACATTTTATTTGCGGTAAAAATAAGTATTGTTTGATTAATTAAACCCAATAAACGTTACCAACTCAAAATGGCATAACACAAAAAGAGCTGATTTTCACAATAACACGGATACAGTTCGAGGGATGCAGATGCAGAAGTGAATTTTTATTATTTTTTAAATTAAGGAAAATCTCTAATGTTTCTGTAATTTTTTTGCAGTCACAGAAAAAGCGGGATACCAATCGCCATATGGAGGCATGGACAATGGAATGGT
This sequence comes from Ostrinia furnacalis, assembly GCF_004193835.3. Lineage (NCBI taxonomy): Eukaryota > Metazoa > Arthropoda > Insecta > Lepidoptera > Crambidae > Ostrinia > Ostrinia furnacalis. The sequence goes on from NW_021130455.1 coordinate 1,250,984, forward strand.
GAGTTCTTTTTTTATATTCTTAATTATTTGTTTGATAAATAACTGTAGTTAAGGTATTCTGTGAACTTCTGTGTATAGGCGTTGTATTTTCACAGTTTTGGTTCTGCAAAACTTGATGTCAAAAGTGTGTTATGTTCAGTTGACTGCAAAATATTCAGCTTTATTTGCTGTCGTCTACATTACATATCCTTTATGTTAGTCATTAACGAGGGAAAGAATCAAGTTTGTATTTGATTTGGAACTCGAGATATTCAGAAATTGATGTCCTCTTCAGGTTATCTTTTTATAGGTTTTATTATGATAGCAATTTTATTCAAGACAGTTTATTTCTAAGCGAATTCTCGGCGTTAGTATCTATTCTACGTTAACGATACCTGGATTTTTTCGAAATTTCAAGATACCCCAATGTTAACTTTGTTTACAATCGAGGCGAAATATGAAGAAAATAGAGTTATCTCACTGTTTCAAAAAGAAAGCGAAGCAAAAAATAATATATTCCCACTTATAGGAGATACGGGAAAAGGTTTCGATTCGTCTGCGTTTTTGCGAAACCTTTGCGTTGTTGTGACCGCAATTTTATTTATGAAAAGTTAGGACAAAAAAAATCAACGAGTTTTCTGGTCAAAATTAGTGAAATCTCAGTAAACGCTGCACATGTGAGATGGTGGAACAATGTGTATTGTCCTTGAAACCCGTCGCCATTGACAAATTAAGAAGTACGTAGATTAAAATTAATGATTTCATACAATAACTAAACATTTGTAATAATGTATCATAGCTCTACCTAATTGGATAGCAACGTCATCATCATCATCATCATTTCAGCCACATGACGTCCACTGCTGAACATAGGCCTCCCCCAATGACTTCTACTGCCACATCGCCCGGTTGGTAGCGGCCTGCATCCAGCGCCTTCCTGCAATCCTGGTAGGATAGCAACGTAAACGCAGTGTTTTCGAAGACGTATTCTCTTATTAGATACGTATGGCTATCCCAGTGATTTAACTGAAATATTATGCTACTCAGCTAAGTGCCTATCAAATAAGGTAGAGTATTTTGAACCATAGATAATAAGAAGATTAGAAATCTTCTCTTGAGTCATTAACTCGTAGGTATGTATTTTATAGTAGACCAATAGTTTTCTGCGTAAACAGTAATATTTTCGATTCGTTTTAAATAATTCCCAACAATCGCACATCTCATGGTGACCCTACCAAGGAAAATACACTGGACGTTATAAATCACAATATCGAATTCAACGTACGTTTTGTTATTCTCTTTTTTGGAACTAACCTTTTCATACTTGGTATAATATTGTTTGTTTAATATTTACTATGCAGTCGTTAGTACATTAGATTGTGGCAAAATCGCATGTATTACAACTCAGTAAGGAAATGCATGCCTGTGTCATGTCTCGGTGGACTGACGATCTAGCTACGGGACTATTCCCACCTCTCGTTCCCACCGCTGCAACTCCTGTGTAGCCTGGATCTACAGCTTGACCGCCAATAAAAACTCAACCAGTGTGTTGAATGTAATTGATTTGAAGTGCAAAAATTAATTTACTGTTTATACGGAACTCCGTGGATAGCTTCCATAGAGCATACTTTTCTTCTTTATGTTTTGATGACCGTCATCTTATTGTCAACTGATTCTATAGACGGGCGTAATAGCTTCTGGTGTTTTATTTGATGAAATATAATTCAGTTAAAAATGGAAGAAATATATTTTATTTACGCCCATATTTCAATACAGTGAAGGTCAAGTTTGTCCCGGGGTAAAGTTATATTCTGCACTGCCCATATTACTGTCCCAAAGCAGTGGTAGTGTTGGGACGTATAAAAGTGTTCTTACATACATACTTGCATAAATTTGATTTGAGTCCTCGAGAAAAGTTTTTATCCACTCTGTGGACGTCCTTTGGTTGATTCGAACGAAGCAATTGCGATTCCGGAAAACACATCGTGGAAATCAGTGGACGTTCTGTTGCTGAAATGATGACGAAAAGAGTTTCATAGGAATTGCAGTGTGGAAGGAAAGAAAGATGAAGGCAGTTTTAACTTCTTACCCGACTGCGCCAGAAGGAGGGTTGTGTTTTTTCACAAATTCAAATTCAAATTCATTTATTCACAGAAATACACGTCCATTAGATGTTTGTAAATAATCAATTTCGTTACAGTGTACCTTGCCATGACTGGCATGNTGTACTATCGCCAACAGTGTTAACTGACCATTGAAAGTCATGTCATCTCGTTCTATCGCAAAGAATCGCCATTTGATTAGAGCGAGAGCAAAAACGGAAAAGGATAGTTAACAGTGTGGGCGTGTGGACATAAAATTTTGAATTTTCAGAAATCAAATTATAAAAAATATATCTTATGCCATCCAGTCCCAAATAAGCAAATCTTGTTATCATAGAGTAGTGTTTCTATGGAAAAGTTTGTGCTTTGGAAATAGGTAGTAATAATGAATGTACAGTCACGGAATGAAAAGGTTCGTCAGTTTTCAAATTGATTCCTTCAACGAATCGCGAGCACATATTACCTTTTGAAACTATGTTACAGAATAATCTCGAGTTAGAGAAAACAATCTTTAACTGTTCGTCAATAAAGTTCAAAATTATTTAAATCAAAGTTGTTTGACGATTTATCTTGTCAAGAAGATTATTATGATTGATAAACTAAAACCTTCTTGTTGGTTCAACCTGCCATTATTAATTCTTTTAAATAAAAAAAACTATTGTCAATTGGTCAATGTCATCATTGCATTGCACTGACGGGATAGAAAAATAAACAAGCAAAACCTTATTCGTTAGCAAACGTCATATTTATTTAAATGTTAGCAGCACTGTTTCTTGCACTGTTATGTTGGCAGGTTTGACTCTTACAGTACCTAGTGCAAGCGAAAACCGACACTAAGGTGACGAACCTTTTTATTCCGCGACTGTACCTACCTAAGTATAGTAATAAAAGTTATTTTACAGCATTCAGGAAAGTGGATACCGTTGAATAAACATGGTGTATCATGTTTTACCCATACCAAAGAAGAATCTTCCTACTTTAATGGAGTCATCTACGAGTATGAAACTTGTGAACCAAAGATGTTCGAGATGAAGACACTTCAAAAGCCCTCGAAGCCTTTATGGTATACTTCAAACAGCCAAAATGGACAAAAGATAAATGAAATATGAAGTCAAAGAAGTTTTAAGTGATCCACAAGTTGCTGGAAGTTGTATGGGATTTGTATGGCGCAAACATGTATGAGTCAAGCCCTCTGTGTCCGTGTGCTCTCAACCCTTATAATGGCGGCGAAACAAGGGCTCGAAGTGTAAGGGTTGCCAATTTTAGTCAAAAAAGTATTTTTTTTCGAATGACCTTTTCGAGTTCGCGAGAATATTTGCACGTTTTCACCATCAATCTCTAATTTTTAAGTGACCCCTATGAAAACAAAATTCCCTACTCCTATTATGTGTGTTAAAAAAAAGGGATTGTTTATGAAAACGGGCAGTAGGCTAGTTTCCTAAAAAAACTTTTGGTCCGTCAATAACATTATCAAAAAATATTGTACACGTATATTTTTTTTATTTGTCAATCAAACAAGTAATTATTTTACGAAGTTATGATGATGCGTTGAAGTTCCGGGTGACGTTACAAAGTGCTACATTTTAAAGCACTTCTTGACGTCACGGGCCTTTTCTTTTGAACGTTGGTACGCTCTATTTCTCTCAATTTTCATTATTTTGAAAAAGTGAAAACTACGTGTCGAGTATTTTTTGATAAGTTAACTGACGGACTAATTCAAACTCTTGCTTTTTTACCCAGGAAACATCCCTATTTTAAATAATAATAGCTTCTATATTATTATTATGCTTCCAGTAAACTAATTGATGCCATCAAATTTAGAAGAAACAAAACATTTAACCAACAATGGACATTCTGACGTTAACCGATAGTTATTCTTCCATAATTAAACCGGTATTAACTTAATTACTACAAATGGTACGCGCCAATTAAAAATATTTTGTACAATTTCAATCGTTGGAATCTTGTTTTGTTATGGAATGTTCATTTAGGTAGCTATAATTAATTTTATTGAAAAGGGATTTGTATGTTATTGTGTAATTGTTTTAATTTACAGTAATTTAATTTCAAAGCTTTTCAGTTAAGTAGGATATTGTGCGTATTGAGCCGTGGGCAAAATATAGTTTTTATGATAATATCATTCTAGTCCCTATAGATAAGCGATGATGCTCAGAATATTTCCTTGAAAGTCTACTAGCAAGAACTGCATACCGTTGTGATATTGCGTTAAAAATATGCCATTCTCTTTCCCGCCCCCGACAGCCCTATAAACCTTATTGATACCCGGATACCCTATGACATGTTGTTTGACAATTGTCGCGTGGAGTGCCCTCGTCCCTCGACTTGATGACTTAGGAGGCGACACTTGTAATACTTTTGTCCCTTCTAAGAATATACAAAGTTCTACAAGGCCCTAAGATTGAGGTGGTTCGGGTTTGTGGGTTACGAGTTCGAACCCCGTTGTAAATGTTACCAGTATTTTTTTCTGTGATGTCTTTTTAAAGTTATAGATTATGTCATACCTGCTCTAGAATATCAATAGGAAATTCAAGTAATTGCCCGCCTATTGAGGTATCCTGTCTAACGACAGGTTTCACCTATCATTTTTCTCATTTCATTGCAAAATGTCATAATAAATAGCTGTATATAGTTGTAAATTGTGCCACTTAAAAATGTGGACCTGAAAAATCTGTCTGTATTTTTGGTATATTATTGGTTTCTCATCAAATAAAAATGTATTTACCAGTATTCCTTGTAAGCCTTCAGTAGGTACTGGTAATTATAGAACACTAGCGAACCACCCCGGCTTCGCACGGGTGCTAAGTATTCCCCTTGAATCACTCTCTATTAAAAAAAAACCGCATCAAAATCCGTTGCGTAGTTTTAAAGATGGAATTTTAAAAAAGATATTAGGTACAGACAGCAGAAAGCGACTTTTACTATGTAGCGATGAAAGAAACTTGACTAGGTAGGTACAAATTCAAAGAAGGCTTGGCTCAGACACTGTTTTCAGCTATGACCAATTCTATTGAGGTGCTAATCGAGAATAATTAAATTCTTTTAATTTCTCAGCTGTGAACCATCATTTACATACCGGGAAGTCGGTTTGCTCACTGACGAGAAGTTAAAGTTTCTGATCTCTATTCAAGAGCTGAGGAGTCAGGAGTTGTTAATTTCAAAGGCGAATTTATCAACAAGTGCTGGTGAAACAGACACCTCCTGGTTCAAGTTACTGTCTTATTAAGATTTTAGCTGCTGTTATTATATATTTAGCGTTTAACTTAGTTCCTGAGGATGCTTTTGGGATGCCAAACGTCAGCGAGACTTCGAATGTGCTTCAGGTTTGAATGCTCTGTCACGTCATAATATGTCCATGCCCATGTCATCCGTCCCATGCCTCAGGCACTGACTCATTTAAGTGATACAACGTAGACATAGGTCTACGTTGTATAGTACATCTATAGAGATGTAATGAGATCTACGTTGTAGCAGTCAATTGTGATTTGATGTCAACTGTAATACAAATTGTACAGTGGGTCAAATTTTTCCGGTCCGGTCACAGTTTGATGAGAGCGAAAGAAAAAACAGAAATGGGCAGCCTGTTTTCACCATCAATCCCTAATTTTTAAGTGACCCTTATAGTAACAAATAACAGGAATTTTGTTTACATAGGGGTCACTTAAAAATTAGGGATTGATGGTAAGAACGGGCAATAGCCCACTGGGTAAGTAAATAATATCCAATAAAAATATTTTAAAGAATTTTTGTGGTTCGCCATACATTTGTAAACTATGCAAAAAATTCACACACCCATCAAAACCAAAAACGTCCAAAAAACTAGACTTTTTAAACATGCACGAGTCCAGAATTAGTCTTGGTTAATTTTTCTAAAGAAAACACAGCGCACCCGTACAAAAATGGCGGAGCAAATATTCATTAGCCTGGATACCCGGGGGCACCCGGCCCTACGAGGACGATGTTGTAGGTAGAAAGAGAAAAACGGGCTTTCCAAGAAACGTCCACGTTGCTGGAAAGGCGTTGACGGGGATTGTCAACGGGGAATAGTGAACATTTTGTTCACTGTTCCCCGTTAACGTTAAATTACTTACCATCAGGTGAGATACAGGCCAAGAGCTTCCTCGTTGTGGATAAAAAAAAAAATTGGCTACCCCATTACGTTCAAAATAAAATCCTAATATAACGGGGATTAATGAACTTTTTAGTTCATTATTCCCCATTATAAGCTCCAATTGGCGTTAACGGGGATTAGTGAACAAAAAGTTCACTATTCCCCGTTGACGGGGATTGTCAACGGGGAACAGTGGAATAAGCCGCCGGAAAATGGGGCATGAATTTTAAAAAAATTGATAAAAATTTTAATGTTTTTTAAGAGTTATTTCATTTTCTTATCTACGAGGACGATGTCATAGGACGAACGAGGAAAACGGGCTTTCCACGAAACGTCCACATAGCTGGCAAGTGGGGCGTGGAATTTAAAAAAATAGATAACCTTTATTAATGTTTTTTAAGAGAAACGATTTTATTTTCTTCTACGAGGACGATGTTGTAGGAGGAACGAGGAAAACGGGCTTTCCACGAAACGTCCACATAACTGGCAAATGAGGCGTGGAATTTAAAAAATAGACAAGTGTCTTTAAGAGAACCATTTTCTTTTTTTTTTCTTTTTTTTGTTACAACACAGAGGTCTTTAAAATAAAAAAAAATAGAAGATGCAAAGCTTGTTTTGTGCGGAAATTACGCTCATATTCATAAGCATTATGATGTCTCACAGTGCGCGTGGACGCACAGGGTGACACACGAACTAATCACAGAGCTCTATTCAAAGCTGTGCGTTCGATTTGGTGCTTCATTTATCGTTTGTGAATACGGGCGTTAGTGACTTTTGTCTGTACTAAATGCTATGCATCTGCTGAAAAATGGCCTAAAGCTATTTCCACTACCACCGGTCCTGCGCTGCCCGCATCCAGCTGCTTTTGCATTCACCAGGTAGTCGGTTCACTGAGTGGTAGACCCATCTACACTTCGTATTCCGATCTGCAGTACTCGAGGACTTTCTTTTTATCCTCAACAAGGAAGCTCTAGGCCTGTATCTCACTTGTATCTCTTTTTACCCCAAACATCATTAGTTTTACAAGCTATGTGCCCCGCCGACTGCCATTGGTTCTCTTACATCATCATCATCATTATTTCAGCCATAGGACGTCTATTGCTGTACATAGGCCTCTCCCAATGATTTCTATATTGACCGGTTGGTAGCGCATGGCCTTCCTGCTATCTTGTTAGGTCGTCGGTCCATCTTGTGGGTGGACGTCCCACGCTGCGCTTTCCCGTACGTGGTCTCCACTCTAGAAGTCCAGAACATTGTGGCCATCGACTTTTAGTTCTGCGTTCTATGCCCTGCCCATTGCCAAGTTTGCGAATCTCTCGATCGGTTCTCCTACGGATTTCCTCATTTCGATCAAGTAGGGAAACTTCAAGAAATCCTTAAAGTGAATATTAGCTACAACATCATATTATAGTATGATGAGCCTACCGAGATAATAAGATGCTGCCCATATCTGCAGATGTGATCTTTGTATTAAAATCGGCGTACGTCGGCGGAATATGAACAACTATGGTGTTTTACTGAACTAACACTGGCACGTGGCTTTGTCTGTCTTGAACAATCCTGTATTCAATTCCCTACTGAAGCAATTTATATGCAGGTTTAAAAAAAAATTGGTCTCAATATTTTCAAAATCTTTCTTTATTTGCATAATTCCAGGTAACTTTTTATCCACAACGAGGAAGATCTTGGCCTGCATCTCAAAGTGAAAGTGATGATCAGGCCGAAGGTGGAAGCGAGCTTCATCCGGAATCCTCAACCATAGAGAAACTGGCTATTTTTCTTCTAACTGCCGAAACACAACAATGCTGTTTTAACATTGTTATGGCGACACTTAGGTAAGATGGCGGTAGTTAGCCAGGCGGACTTAGAACAAGCCCTACCACCAACCAAACCGAACTGAAAAATGTTGAGTAACGCACGTATTCACAAACATTATGAGGTCTCACAGTGCGCGTGGACGCACAGGGTGACACACGAACCAATCACAGAGAGCCATTTCTATTCAGCGCTGTAGGTTCGATCGTTTGTGAGCATGGGCATGGGCGCAAAACTTTTTGCAATGTGTTTTTTTTCTAAGTGGATTACTGGTATTGCTGGTATTGCCTTTTAATTTTGTATGAAGAGTATAATAAATCTTAGAACAATAAATACTAGTTAGTTAAATTATTTCTACAAGGTGCTTAAATTAGAATCGCGTAAGTTTAGCGTTATTTCCAATTCAAACAAGTGTAAATGCAAATGGATTTGATTCATTTACGGAATCCCATTGAATTTAAAACCTTATGCTCTTGCAATAAGAACTAGGTGCATATCTTTACAAATTTAAGACCAGTAAAGCATTATTCTCTTGTAAGCTTTATCAATTTAAAATGTAAATTAAATTAGAAAGTGGACATATTCGTACCTAGTGCAAATAAAATAGTTATACAGAAAAGTAGGTATATTTCTAATTTCAAAATAAAGGCTGGGTTTCACCATCTTACTTTAATAAAGTTAGATGGTGAAACCGTCAAAAATCTGTCAAACTCCATACAAAAAGCATCGGTTACGTTTATTATATTTACCGTTAAAGTTAGGTGGTGCAACTCAGCCTAAGAAATTTTGCGGGCGCTACAAATTCATGAATATAGGATCAGTGAAAGATTAAAAAAAAATTCAAAAACAAATTCTTCTTGCGTCAAAGAGTACCATTCATCAATCCACACAAACTTTCACATTTAATTTATACTATAAGACGGTAATTGAAAGTAGAAATGATTAGTAGGTCTATACTAACAAAGTGTTGAAAATTATAACGTTATACGTTATAACTATACCAACTTGTTAAAGTTAGCGGCTCGCTTTCAACATAATTCGGCAGGTGGTCATTTTCTTATTACGGGACGGCTTCATGCATTATGGAGCCAGTTTATACAGCGCTGTGTGGGAGTTGAGCCATTTTACTTTAGTGCCTTTAATTAGGTAATGGGTGGTGTAACATAGTTGATACTTTTATTTTTGGCGTAATGGAATATTTAGAGTGGTAGTGTAACAGTCTCTTAATTAATATACGAGTAGGCCGACAATATTAACAGCGTTTTAAAAGATAAGGAGATATTTTTAAAGTGCCCATTATGGGCTATCTTCTTTTACTATTTTTTAACGTTTATAAGTGCCAAAATACTGGTCAAAATAAGTATTTCCTTTTGTTTACAAGCAATATCAACTAGCATAAAAACAGTACATATTTAATTGTACTTTAAATGAAATAAAACCGCTTACACGATTATAGCATGTTATTAAAAAACAACTTATTTAAAACTCACATAAATCACGCGACAGTATTTAAATACTAATGAACATGATTTACAGCATGTTGCATAAATCGGCCCACAAAAGGCGGTATGCAAAAGAGCGGCAGGACATAACTACCGACTATAAATCCAATGTGATTACTAAAACGTATGTAATTTTTTATTTATCCTTCCCATATTTTTCGCGGATCTGTCCCCAATTATTCTTTTTATAACTCAATTTTTGATATTTGCATAAGTGAAGCATTCTTGGGAGTTGTTAGCTGTTATTTATTTTGCATAAACCGATTCTTGAGGTCTTTATTTGGATGTAACGTTTTGTGCTGCCGAAAATTTTGAAGTTTCGATTTTTACATAAATATAGCTTATTACTCATGTAAAGTTTTTTAAATGTAATAATTTGTGTATGGGAGCTGTATTTTTAACCATAACGGGGAAGCTTTGGGGCATGCTTCTTTCCATGGAAAGTGATCATCAGGCCGAAGGTGGAAGCGAGCTTCACTCGGAATTCTCAACCACAGACGAACTGCTTCTCTTAGCTCCAACTGCCAAGAAACAAACATGATGTTAACATTGTTGTTAAAGTTACAGACTTTGATACGGTGGTTTAACTAAAGTAAGTAGGTAGGTACCTAGACGAACTTTTAGCAAGCTCTATAACCGACCAAATGACATTGGGAACTTTTTGCCCCACTTTTCGAAAAGTAGCGGACACAAACGAAACCTATCACAGATACATACTAATATCCAATGAATTTCCGTGCATTTTTTTTTTCTCTCTTATATGGGAATATTGAGAAAATGAAGTTTTAATATTTTATTTTATTTTACATTTAGGTAACATTTTTGACGACCTCCGTGGCGGAGAGGCGCACACACTGGTTTTCAAGGTGTGCCGGGCCAATCCTGAGGTCCTGGGTTCGATTCCCGGCCGGGACAATATAGAAAACGATCTTTTCACATTGTCTCTGGTTTGGGTGTGTTGTGGTTCGTCGTTCCCGATTTCCATAACACAAATGCCTTAGCTACTTATTTTGGGTTGGAGTAATATATGAGATGTTGTCTAATATTAATTTAAGTATTTATAATATTTTATTTATTTATATTTTTTATTTATTTATATTATATTATTTACTTTTATTGGTTACTCTGCAATGCCAAACAACATAACATGTAAAAATATCAAATCATTTTAGACAAATATATTTTCAACTTAGACTCGTCATATCTCAGAATTCCCATATCTCACAACATAGCGCTTTAAGTGAATATACCTAAAGTATAAAGCTTTGAAATAAAATACGTTTCATCTTTGTCCGCCGTGGGGCATTTTCTCATATTAAAGTTCCCAATGTCCTTTAGCAGGAAATTGGCCCCCGCTGGGAATCTAATCCAGGACCTTCAGGTGGTCTTACAACTAGACTACATTTTAAGAAAATACTTTGTGAATTCGAAAGAACTTCCTATCTTACTGTTTATGTAACAACAGGTTAGTTTTATCGACATCTCAACTATTTTTTATTTTTTGGACAACCATGGATATTTTACAATGTAGTTAGCTAGTCACAAGTTAGAAAAAACTAGATGTAAATATTTATTATAAATCATTAACCGTAATAATTATTTTGACATTCATCAACTTAATTTGACATAATAGTACTTACTTTTTAAAAGTATTCCAAGTCCTTCTAACCTATTATTTAACTTAATAGAGACGTAGTCGGCAGTATTTCTATTTCATTACATTCTAATAGCCGTACAATTTTCAATCTGGCATTTTAACGGTTGGCCACTACGAAGACAATTAAAAATAAATTAAGCGCGGGAAACTTGACGTGCCGAACAAAATGGCGGCCTTATGATTTTTATTGCCGCCGTTTCTGTATTTTTACACGGAGAACTAGCTTTTCAATTACACTAGTGGTTCAAAAGTGCTTGCTTTTATGGCAGGATGGGCCGGTTTTAAAATGTTTTTAGGCATTTTATGGGTTAAGCTACTGTTTTTACTTTAAGTAATATCATTAAGGCGTAAAAATCTAAAGTAGACAATTTTGTTTTTAGAATTTCGTTTTCTTAAAAGTATTTAAGAGTAATGAAAGGCAATAAGTAAAAGGTCAATATTATAATTCATACTGATTGATCCACTAGTTTCATTTCTTGATAAAAAGTAGATTTTATTTCTCATAGAACATCTATCTACAAATAGGTATGTATCTACCAGCACCATCTCTATAGTAGTAAAATAAACAAACAACTTGAAAAAATCGAACCGCCTAAGGCGGGAATCGAACCCACGAACTTTCGCTTGCTGGGCGATTTTTTCAAATTCAAATTCAAATTCAAATTCATTTATTCACAGAAATACACGTCCATTAGATGTTTGTAAATAATCAATTTCGTTACAGTGTACCTTGCCATGACTGGCATGTGAAAGTTAATTAGGAGAACATGTCAAAATATTAATAATCTTATGAAAAGTCATTTGATAAAATCATAACAATGTCAACAATCCAATTATACTAATCATTACAATTAAATGTCAATTACATAAAATAACACACAACCAATATTAATACATAAAATTTCACAATTATTTAATTCTAAAAAAACTCATTTACAGAGTAGAAACATTTATCGAGCAGCCACTTGTGCAATACATTTCTAAATTCAGGCATAGAAGCTCCCTGTATATAAGCTGGCAGTTTATTGAAAACTCTTATAGCCATACAAAATACATTTCTTTTATATAACGTTAAATTAATTTTGGGCAAATACAATCTGTTCTTGTGGCGAGTAGTCTTTTCTAATACCTGTTCATGCGTCTTAAAATTATCAGGATGTTTTTTTACAAATAGGCATAATTCCTTGATATATAAACATGGCAATGGCAATATTTTTAATTTTTTGAAGAGTGGCTTACAACTATCTCTATAGCCTGCCCCACACATCGCACGCATGCATTTTTTTTGTATTTTAAATACTTTTTCGGAATCAACAGAGTTCCCCCAGAGAATAATTCCATAATTTAGTATAGAGGAGACATAACCGTAATATGCCGACATCATTGCTTCATTGTTTGAAACGTATTTTAATCTTTTTAATACAAATACAAATCTGTCTAGTTTATTGCACACATTATCGATATGTGGTTTCCAAGTGCAGTGTTTGTCGAGAATTACACCTAGAAATTTAGTTGTTTCGACCTCATTGATAGATTTATTTTGATAATGGATATTTAATTTAATGTCTCTCGATTGAGTTGTCTTAAAATGTATCCTATTTGTTTTGTCAATATTTATTTTCATATTATTACTATCTAACCATGTCATCAATGTTTTTATTGTGTTGTTTATTTCAGTTTCAAGATCATAAGTTTTATCTGCTTTAATTAATATAGTCGTGTCGTCAGCATAAAGTAAACATTTGTGTCGTATTGTGTCGGGAAGATCATTAATGTACAATAAAAATAATATTGGACCCAAAATGCTTCCTTGGGGGACTCCAGTATCATTTATCACACAGTCAGAGAAAAAATCCTTTTTATAAAAATTCTGTAATCTATTTATTTTAGTACATTGCATTCGGTCACTGAGATAACTTGTGAACCAGTCATTTGCAATACCACGAATTCCATAACTGTGCAATTTATTTAATAGTTTTGTGTGGTTTACAAAGTCAAACGCTTTACTCAAGTCTAGGAAAATTGCCACTAAGGGAACCCCGTCGTTGATACTCTCGGTGACATATTTCATCAAATTAAAGCAGGCAAGTGTTGTTGAGAAACCTTTTCGAAATCCGAATTGTTCGTTTTTTAAGATTTTTTCTCTGGTTATATAATTATACAGCCTTTCAAACATCGCCTTCTCAAAAACCTTCGAAATAACCGGTATGAGTGTTATTGGTCGATAGTTGTTTAAATCAGATCTATCGCCTTTTTTGAAAATTGGATTTATAATACTGCGTTTAAGTTGCTTTGGGAATAAACCTTGTTCAAAAGACATGTTGATTAGGTAACTAAGTGGGCTACTAATAAGTTGTGCCACTCCTTTCAATATATCGGTCCGTATACCATCGTATCCAAATGACTTACTGTTTTTAAGCGATCCTATAATTCTAATAATTTCGTGTGTATCGGTGGGTGTAACGTAAAAGCTGTTGTGACCGCGTTTACTATTATGTAAGTTAGATGAACCATTCGTGCTGTTATTCAACGGTGGTTTATTAGTCAGTTCAATAAAATATTCATTAAAGACTTGGCATAAGTCATTTGGATTCGTAAAGATTTTATTGTCTTTCTTAATTTTTTCTAAGTTTTCTCTAGGAAGATTGTTGTTGGTATTATCTTTTATCACCTGCCATGCTGCTCTACATTTATTGACGCTTTTATTAATGTAATGGCTATTAACCAATTTTTGAGCTTTGTTTAAACATGATCGTAATAATCTATTGTAATTTTTATATCTAATTCTGTTATCGTATCTGTTATTGGACGAGTTTATGTATGCTAGATATAGATTCCTTTTTTTATGACAAGATTTTCTAATACCTTTTGTTATCCACGGAAGCCCGACTTTTCTATTAGAGTATTTTTTCCGTATGAACGGAAAACAAAGATCATAGAATAGTAAAAATAAATCGTGAAACTCTTTGAAGGCCTCGTCTAAATTATCCTTCATATAAACATCTGAAAATGTCAAAGCTTTTATGCATTCCCTAAATTTAAAAATATTATGTTTTGAATAATCTCTATGATCCTCGTACCAATATGGAATGTCGTTTGCTGCTTTGCATTTGGTTTTAAATGAAAGAGTCTGTGCAGTTTCATGATCTGACAATGCCAAATAATGGATATTTCCCTCTGCATTTTTTATATTACATGCTATTAGATCTAGGCATGCTAGTCTTCTAGTGGCTAAATTAATATTAAGGTACATGTTGTGGTTTTTTAGAATTGAACTTAATTCTTCTGAGTATTTGTTAGCTTTTAACATATCTATATTCCAATCACCACAAATAACAATTTTCTTATTACTATTTTTCTTAACGATGCTGTGTAGTAACATTGTGAGCTTATCATAGAATACGTTAACATTTCCAAAATTAGGTACCCTATATATGCATATTATAATAAGTTTTAAGTTAATTATTTCGATACCACAGCATTCAAATGATGACTGGGATGCTAGATCCTTTGTTATTTGTAGTTCTTTAAAGTCTGTTATATTTTTCTTTATTAGGATGCACGTGCCCCCTCTCTTCTTGTTGGTTCGACAATAGGTAGCTGCTAATTTGAAGTCCCTGAATTGTATATTGCTTTCATGACCTTTTTTCAAGAAGGTTTCACTCAGGCATATTGCTTGCACGTTCAAATTCTTTTTTTGTTGTAACTCTTGTAATGCCATTTCTATTAAGTCTCTTTTTTTGAGTACCGATGCGATGTTCTGATGCATAATTACAAAATCATGTATTTGTTTCGTCTCGAAAAAACATTTTTTCTGAGACCTTGTCAATATCCTTTTTATTATGGCATAATATGTCGTTTATCAGTTGATTCAAATCCGTAAATATTGTTGACATTCCATAGTTGTTTACTTGGCCTGATCGGTGATAAAACATGCTATGGTCATAGTTAAGGTTTAAGTTGGAGTCCAATATGTAGGCATATTCATGCATGAGGTTATCTAGATGAAGCAAATTGTTGAAGTTTTCAATCCTCCAGTTTAGCATGTTTGCGTAAGGATGGTATTCAAAAGTTGGGAGACATATAATTATGTTAGTGTGAGAAATTTCCTTAAGTGTTTCTCTTATGTAGAATACGAGGTCGATGTTATTATGTGTTCGCTTAAAATCATCCTTTCCAATCATTATAAGACAAAAGTCATCCATAGTGAAGGTTTTCAGTTTTTCATTAATTCCGTTGAGTAGTAGTTTTATTCCGCATCGGGGTCTGATATAATGGCACACTTCAAAGTTTTCCAACTGGTCCCTTGCAATTGAGTGTATTTTATTGGTATTATTAGCGCTTAGTATACATATTTTGTTCGATCGGTTTATTTTCGGCTGTGGGGCGCCACCGTCAATACCGGATCGCTGGTTCAGATTTTTGCCATGTTGGAAACCATATAGTTGAACGATGGTAGCGCCCCCCTGTCATTGAGTTTGGTGGGACAGTTCAGCGTGGGTCATCTATAACAGAGAATACAGAAAGCTAAAAAACAAAATTAGTGAACATTCTTCATTTAATCACTACGATCATGACTATGGTAGCAAATCTATGGTGAATTATTCTGTCACTGAGTTGTCTTACTTACATTGTCAAATTTGATATGATGGCCTATGTTGATAGAAGTTGAGCTGCAGAAATTATTACTGAGAAAGAACTACATTTTAAATTGATAAATAATAAATTAGATAATGTGTCAATCGCCATAAAGATATCGATAAAGCTCCAGTGGTTCATAAAAGCCTTAAAAGGGATGTATTTAAGAGTTCTCACAGTTCTGATGTGGAGGCTCTGGATAGCGAGGAAGAAGGAATTCTTCTCCACGCTGATGGAGGTGGTGGTTCCAGTGTTGCCCTTCGCCCTCATTTATGTATTTAGGGAGAAACTATTCCCAGACTCTAGTTTCTCTGGTACTACTTTTCTTGGAGTGGAAAAGCCTGTAAGTTTATCATCATTGATTTGTTCATGCGTGTTCTATTCTTAAAATACCTGAACTCTCAACATTCATACGTTCGGGATTCGATGCCATTCGGTCTATTCCACTTTGATCACCTGGATTTGATCATCCAGGTGATCAAAGTGGACTTCCAGCGGTAATTTAGTGTCCTTTGATCACCCACGGCTACGATGTCCTAAGTGATCAAAGTGGACTCCAGATAAATTATTATTTTAGTGTCCTTTGATCACATATAAATAAATCATACCTCTGAATAGTCACATACACGTCCAATTTGTTTGTTGCGGTTTTTAGAAAATATCAAAAATGTTACAAAACAAATTAATGTAAGTACAAAAATTAGACATGTGACTATTCAGAGGAGGTGTGATTTGTTTGTAGGTGATCAAAGGACACTAAAATAATAATTTAACTGGAGTCCACTTTGATCACCCAGGGCATCGTATTCGTGGGTGATCAAAGGACACTAAATTGCCGCTGGAAGTCCACTTTGATCACCTGGGTGATCAAAACCAGGTGATCAAAGTGGAATAGACCCCACTGATTGCGAGTTTGAAAAGTAATAAATCTGAATAAGCAGAATACGAGTCCGAAATTAGAGTCAGTTACTAGAATTTCAATCTGGTACGTAACTACCAAACCAGGCAGCTGTACCTAAGTGTTATCAGCTGCTGCATGTAGCTCTTAAACAATTGCAGAAAGGTAATTAATCTTGACAGGTCTCTATGTTCGTTTGTTCGCTCGTTTCAGCTAAATGACGTTCACTGCTGGACAAATGCCTCCCGTGACCAAGGATTTCCACAATAACCGATCTTGCGCTGCCCGTATCCAAGTACTTCCCGCGACTTTCACCAGATCGTCGGTCCACCTACCTTTTCCACCCACACAACCTTTTCCGGCTCGTGGTCGAGAAGTTTTCTGCCCCAGCGGCCATCAGCTTTATCTACGAGCTGTTTTCCATGTATTTAGTTGTGCTGATTCTCTAGGGACCTCTATCGATCTGGAGTGCTGTAGGGCCCCAATGCGTGCTTTACACTCCAGAGACGAACTTCACCAACACCCTAATGGACTTGGTGGGTCAGAAACTGGACCTGCCACTGTTGAAGACTTTAACTGGTTAGTTACGGATAACAAGGCAGTTAGGCAGATTCTGCTGAAGAGTCAGAGTTAGAACTCTTTGCGTATGTATCACAGTTCATAATGTAGAGTCATCAACGGTACAGTATTTTCAGAAGTAATAATACCACAGACAGTCAGCATTCGTCGGTGTTGTTCTTGCTGTTTTCAATAGATTATGAAATCGAAATTCTTTATAGTAAAGACACGTTAATTTACGAAGCTAGTTCTGAAATACTTAAATTAAACCTAGATAAAGTTAGATAAAACTTTTTAAGGTACCAAGTCAAATAATGCGCAAGGATATTATCCATTCCACAACGCGTCCACCGTATTCGGATACACTAAAGAAATGGGGCCAGATGAAGCGGTCATCGTGTTTCATGTGAGTACCTAATGTCTCTATTTATACACAACAAAAAATAAGTAAACAAACAGGTATATTAATTTTGTATCAAAAGCTTGTTACCATAGCTTACTTACGACAATAAACGGTCTACGTAAACATGGGAGTAGTATAACCCTCCGAAATATTTCAGCTATTGTTAGCTGGGGTCTAGTCTCTTCTAAGGTTTAAAAAGATCTCCTCTGGTGTTTTACACGTAATTTCAGAACGTAGCAGAACACAGCTGGCCAGACAACCTCAATTATTCAATCCGAATGAAGAACCAGTTCATGACAGACGGACCACTCTCTGATGGCGAGGAGTACAACGTGATTCCACTGCCTCATAAACAATATGGTGAGGACCTAAGTAGTACTTAAGGGGAGAAGAATCCTGAAGAAATAGGCACCGCTCGTGATATAATAAAAAGTCTAATTAAAGACTTGGCCCACCCACAAGGTGAAGCGACGACCTCATAAAGGTAGCAGGAAGGCGCTGCTTACTGGCAGCTGCCAACCGGTCAATATGGACATCATTAGGAGAAGCCTATGTTCAATAGTGGTCGTCCTGTGGCTGAAATGATGATGAAGATGATGAACCACACGAAGACGCCATTTGCAATGAAGAAGAAAAGTACATAACATAATTTTTAAATTCTATAAAAAACGTATACTTTTTTAGATATCGTTATTTTCTAGGAACAATATACAAGTCGTTCATGCGACTCCAATGGGCCGTAGACACCAGCTTCATAGAAATGATGACCGGCAACGTAGTTAAACAGGTATTTTTATGCCGTATACAAAAATACATATACCTACTCTTTAAGGGCAAACCTTGCGATAGTTATTTATTATATCTTTCTTTTCTAGAGAATGTCGGTGCAAGAGTTTCCATACGTCAGCTACTCTAGCATAGAAGATAAAGGCGCCACTCACTCTCTCAAATCAGACTTACTGTTTTTCGCAGCTGATCTAGCAATATTGCCGGGTTTTTACACATTAATGTTGCGCACATTAACTGAAAAAGCGAATGGAGTACAGGTAATGCAAGCTTGTGCCACCTAGCTATTGTTGGCTTGCATATTTTATCCTATCTCCTGTCCTGGTTGCCACGCGAATTAGGCAGTTGTAATTGAGAAAAGAATAATAGAAAGACACACAGTAATAAGGAATACTAGTAGATATTGACTTGGAAATTTTACGTTGAGTGACAGTATGAATGAGCTTCACAGCCTGTCATGTAGGTAGAGTACTTATGATAGTACTAATCCCACCTCACGTTCCCACCTTCTTCTATTTCTGTAGTCAGGGTCTACCTACAGTTTGGCTGCCAATGTAACTCAGCCTATAGAAGTCATAGTAGATACGAATGATAGCACAACAAGCTAAACACAATGGCGTAATAACTCGTTAATAGTCTGGTGTTTTGTTATCTCTACATAGTCTTGGTATATATCATTTTTGAAATGGCAGGAGCTTATGAAAATGACGGGCGTGACTCCTTACGACCTGGCCACGTCTCACGTCCTAAACGCCCTGGTTCCTGGGCTGATATACTCGCTGGCCAGCACTGTGCTAATGAAAATGGAACCGTCGGCTCTGCTGATGAAGTCACACTCGTTCCTCATATTCTTGGCGATGTTCCTCCAGAGCTTGTTCACAATTACTGCGGCTATGGTCAGCAGTTACTTGGCGAGACAAGGTGAGGGTGTTAAATGGAGAAATGGATTATGCTAAAGTTGTCACTATTTGGCGAAACTGGCGAGTGCCAGAACGGTTTTTCAAGTATGTAGTAGAAACAATTTTGTTGAAAGAAGTCTGATCACTCTCATGTACTGTCTTTTCGCTAAGATTTTTGTCCATTCCTCAAGGATTTTATTGAAATTATTTATATTCTTCACAGCACCACCTACTGGGTTGACAGTATCAGCGGTATACATTTTGCTAACTCTACCGGCGTATATCGTCAGTAATTTGGATTTGTCGAAATACATGGTGTACCCTTGTGGGCTGATACCTTTCATGCCGCTCTCCTGGATCTTCAAAGAAGCTTGTAAGCTTGAAGCCATGGGTAAGTGACAAGCTAACGTTCAGCCAGTATTACCATAAAGTACTATCGGCAACAGTGTTAACTACCCATTGCTGGTCATGTCGTCTCGTTCTATCGCAAAGAATCACCATTTGATGAGAGCGAGAGCAAAAACGAAAATGGAGTTGTTAACACAATCGTACTACGGGACATAGTGTTAACTATGGCGATAGTATGAATATGATACTGAAGGCTCATTATCTCCTTGGATAGAGCTTATGCCACTCCACATTCATCGAGATCTTCAAAACTGACTTAAAAGACTTACTTATCCAGACAATCATGTAACATAGTCAGTAATGCAGCTTGATGATTATGTATTAGTAAAGTGTACTTGTTGTTCTTATTGTATAGATAGGTACTTATTACGAGTATAACAAAACCAAATAGTTTATGATTGAATTCAGGAACTGGGTTAACGCTCACAACCATGATGAAGTCCCACACAGACATGTCGGGCCCGGCGCTCATGGCGTACATCGTCTTCGTCATCCACATCATCCTGTGCGTGGCACTGTTCTGGTACCTGGACCTGGTCATCCCTGGCTACTATGGCTCTACGCATCCGTGGAACTTTCTCTGGCAGGTTAATTTTAATTTCCAATGGTAAGGTCCTAGTACTAACTAGTACCTATTCTATTCTAACACAGCTCCCATGAGTTCCTCATTCAACATTCGTTGGAAGACGGTTAGGGGAAAAGTTTTAGTGACTTGTTTGGTTTACTTTGTATCCTAGTAGATATTATATTTGCTGACAACTATTTACAACTGTTACGAACTTACCAACCAGACAATTTCTTTAATGAGACGATTTAATTATTCCATTAGAAAGAATATTGGTCCAAAACTGCATCCGACCCAAATATCGGGACGGAGAAAATAGAAAAGCCACTAGCACAGGTTCAAGACCCGCAGTATTTCGAGGAGCCTCCTAAACACCTAGAGGCTGGAATCAAAGTCATCAACGTCACCAAGGTATGTACAGCCGACGTAAGATCAGACCACACATTTCTGCTGTCTGTAATGAGTCAATCTCGTATAGAAAACAAATGACATAGTCACCTACATATGAAAACCTGGTCTAAAACAAAGTATTTAATCTCACAGGAATATCCTAAACATAGGGCACTGGACAACGTATCCCTGGAAATTTTTAAAGGCGAAATCACTATCCTACTGGGACACAACGGCGCGGGAAAGAGCACTCTCATGTCTGTCATCACAGGTGAGTATATAAGATTGCTTTGAAGCTAAGTCGTTGGAAAAAAAGCAATATAGATGCCATTTTATCTTTTAGGTATGACGGGCGCTACAAAGGGCAAGGTTCTCGTGAATGGTTTTGACATGATGTCTCATAAGGCGGCAGCGCGACAGCAAATGGGCCTGTGTCCGCAACAGAACATGTTCCTTGAGAGTTTATCAGTCATTGAACACGTCATGTTCTTCACCCTGGTGAGTTGCTTAACTTTAAGCCATAATTACAGAAATTTTTTCCCTGAATTTCAGTTGATCAAAGAATTTCGACATGTCCCTGAGTCTGAGTAAGTCAGTAGAGATATATTTTGATGAAAAAATAAATATAAAAGATTTAGAAGTGACTATGAAAGAATAAAAACAGCTAAACGCTATGCTATTTCAGCTAAATGGTGGCACATTTGAAGAAGCCCGAAAATCATCAAAGATCCTCTTAGACCAGCTCCATATAAAGGATAAGGCTAAAAACAAAACTTCTCAGCTATCTGGAGGTATGCAGAGACGGGTTCAGTTAGCGTGCGCCCTAGCAGGCCAGGCTAGCGTACTATTGCTGGATGAGCCAACGTCAGGTTTGGATGTAGAGACCAGGCGTTCGCTCTGGGATCTGCTATTGGTGAGTGAAGAATAGGGTCAAAATAATTACTGTACAAATAGTCATAACTTACTATACCATGTTATTTCTACACAGTCCTTGCGAGGGACACGCACCGTCTTGCTGTCGACTCACTTCATGGAGGAGGCGGACGCTTTAGGCGACCGCGTGGCGGCGTTGCACGCAGGCCAGCTACGATGCCACGCCACGCCCATGCACCTCAAGAGGGCCATAGGTAAAGTAATACATCGACTTTGCTGACGTTTAATACGATTTGACGGCATCTCGGACCGATAGTTCACGTCCTAAACTATAACCTTAACTTTGGTTGCAACTTCCAATCTCAGTGAGGCCAATTAATGTTACTGCTATTTACCGGGTCTGTATTGAGAACTTGAAGGAACAACATTTTCAGTACCTACATGATTATATTGTCTTTTTGAGAAACGAAAAATGTCTATTACTACACGTGTACACTAATTTTCTCTGTGAGAGATTCGACCCTAAAAGGTTCTTTTCTTCAGGTACCGGCTACCGCCTAACTTTCACCACGACCGGAGTGCCTAACGAGCCAGCTATTACCAGTGCTGTCAAGTCTGTGGTCCCCGAAGCCACAGTCAAAGAATCTGGGTTCAACTCCATCTCCTACAACCTACCATCTGCAAACAGCAAAAACTTCCCCAGCCTATTTTCAACGCTGGAATCCCAGAAGACTGAGCTGCGTATTGAGTCTATCGGAGTTGGAACGTCTACGCTTGAAGAAGTGTTTCTGAAGTAAGAATGATTTGAAAATATAGGGTATCCGTAGAAGACGTGAGGAGAACGCAATATGAAGTTAAAATTCATAAGAATGCATAACGTATTCGCCTTTCTATTTTCATTTCAGCCAAATGACGTCCACTGCTGGACAAAGGCCTCCCCCAAGGTTTTCCACAATGAACGGTCGCGCACTGCCCGCATCCAGGCTCTTCCTGCGACCTTTACCAGATCGTCGGTCCACCTAGTAGGAGGCCTGCCCACGCTAGTTCTTCCGTTTCTATTTTATTGCTTTATTTTGCTTTTTATTGCTTTATTTGCAAAGTCTGGGCTTTGCAGTAATGTTGAAACTGGTCCAATAGCGGAGGATGAAATCAAAGGAAGGAAAGGTAAATCCCGAACGTTGGTTCAATAATACAACTAATATAATAAGCTGACACCAAATTATTAAATAAGGCTGAAAATATTCCATTTCTTTTAGCGCCCAAGTACAAAAAATTAAAGGGTATACCCCTGTACTTTAGACAAATGATGGCACTAATCAAGCGATATTTGAGGTTCCTTTGGATCTACAAAATCACACAAATTGGATTCGTAAGTACTTTCTTTATTTCGAGATGTCTAAGAGGATATTATTTCACTTTGGATTTCATATTAAAAATTGCAGGGAATAATCCGTGTTGTAATCCTAATACTGGTCATAACCGGCATCACAAACGACTCCAAACATCCGAAGAAGGACAAGACGTTTCTGGCCATGAACCTCGACATGTACAGACCATCGTCAGACTACAGAATCTTGTACAAGATAGATGGGAACGACTCTGATCTGAGGCCGCTGAGCGATCAGTACCCGAGAGTGCATTTTGAGAGCGCCTCTGATGTTGATGAAGGTAAGGCTTCCTGGTTTAGATCTTCTTAATATGATTTAAGAGACTCATGCCCGTTTTCACCATCAATTCTTAATTTTTAAGAGACCCCTATGGTAACACATAACAGGAATGTTGTTTTCATAGGGGTCACTTAATTATTAGGGATTGATTGTGAAAACGGGCATCATGCTCCTGCAGACTAAGTGATCTGATGATGATGTTGATGATGAACGTATAAATAATTGAACACATTTTGCAGCTTTGCTTCGTTCTAGCCAGCAAGATAAAATGGAGTATTACAATTATTTAGCTGGAATAGAACTCAATGAAACTGATGCTAAGGTGAGATTAAAAAGTCAAAGACAATTTTTTAGTCGGCCGTTTGGTGTAGTGGTTCAGAACGGACTACTATGCCGAGAGGTCCCGGGTTCGATTCCCGGCCGGGCAGAAATTGAAATGATGTTTTTAATTGAAAATTTTAATTTCTGTGACGGGTCTGGGTGTGACTATGTATAATATTTATGTATTTAAAAAAAAAAGTATATAAGTAGTAGGTATATCCGTTAAGCTAGCACCCATAACACAAGCATTAAGTTGCTTACTTTGGGGCTAGATGGCGCTGTGTGAAATTGTCCAAAGATTTATTTATTTATTTATTTTATTTAATTAAATAATCTTTTACAAACCAATCTAAGTCCTCATGTTTACAATGTTAGTTATGAGTTATTCTTACCAAGACGTTTTTCCCTATTACAATTTGAAACTGCAAACCTGTTCAGCTAAATTGTAGATCGTAGAGGGAACTTCATCGTGCTGCTGATCTTGAGGGTAAGTAAGCAACTGAAGACTTGAATTTCAGGTGATGTACACAACGACAGTTCGTCACGCTGCTCCATCAGCTTTGAACGTACTGTCCAACCTCGTCGCCACTCGTGCGCTACCTTGGGCGGGTGGTCGCACCATCACCACCTACAACCATCCTCTGGCTGGCGCATACACGCCCTACTCCTTTACGGAGATAAAAGAACCGAAAAGTATCACTAACATTAATCTTTGGATGTTCTCCACAACTCTCAGTAAGTAAAAGTCTTCTATTTTTTTGTTTTAACCACAAAGGTGTGCGATCTTTAGACAGCCTGTAGACTACAGACTTTTGGTTGACGGATAGTTTGGTCGGCTTCCAATTTGTACCAAATCGGTGCTTTAAAGGCAACCAAGGAATGGCTTCTAAGGCTGAGTTGCACCACCTAACTGTGACCGTAACTATGACGATAACCGGTGTTTTTTGTATGGAGTTTGACAGATTTTTGATGTTTGTCAAAGTTAAAGTAAGATTGTGCAGCCAGCTTAACTCTACTTCTATTGCAGTGCTTCTCTCGGGCATCATCTTCATGATCCAGCTGCCGTGCAAGGAGGCATCGGGCGCGCGCCATATCCACGCCTTAGCTGGTTGTTCTCCAGAACTTCATTGGGCGGCCTTGCTGTTAGCATGTGCACTACAGGTGCTCCTCACGTACGTCGTCACTCTGATCGTGGCTTGCACCTTCCTGGACTTCGATAAGACTTTCTCGGACATGGAGTTTATGAGTAAGCAGCATCTATAATGTTGTTATGCCCGTTTTCCACCAAAGCACAGCGGAGTGGAGCAGAGTGTAGAAGTGTCGGGCCGTCAAATAGAATTTGACAGCGGCGGCGGTGCGGCAAAGAGCGGAGCTGTACAGAGCTAGGCGACGAGAAGTGGAAATAATGAAATCTGATTGGTTATTGAAAACACTTATCCGCTAGTCTCCTCTCCGCTCTGCTCTGCCTTGGTGGAAACTGACCTTACGTCTTGTGTGGTGTACAATAAACTGTATTCTATCTATTTTCAGTTGCAGCTTCGGTGGTGGTGCTATTGGGTAGCATGGCGATGCTCTCTTTTTCGTACCAGATCACGATATATTTCTCGCAGGGTCTGGCCGTTGGACTGATTGCTATCACAATGGTTTTTTTCGGTAAATTTTTAAAATTGTTTCTTTCTGGAGTCTTATAACTAGCTGGTATATTCCAGGTGTAATACCGTTTTTGGTTTTAGTTCTCATATTTCCAATACTTCTGGGATTGGTGCCATCGACTAGAGTCTTCGAACCGACGGCTGTGGTAGTGATGCCTCCGTATACCTTTAACCAGGCAATGGAGGGGTGTACCATGACGGCATACCTAAACGCGTTCTGCAAACTCAACAAGGACAAATGCCCAACTCTCGTGATGGCTATCCCGTATTTTGACGCTGACAAATGCTGCAGTAAGCCCTAGCTTTACATCAGTAATTGTAAATTCAAAGCTACTGTTTTAGTAAATTTTAATTAAGTCTTTCAATACCAGAATCTGTGGACACCAACCCGTGGTGCTATTTTTGCTTCCAAGACGTTGCGCCTGGAAAAAATATTATTTATCTGACCGTCCAAATCTTCCTGTATATGGTGAGATATTACTTATATTATGTCACAAATACATTATAAATAGCCGAATAATAAATTGGTACAATTATACAAAATCTTTATAAACTACTAGCTGACCCGGCGAACTTCGTACCGCCTTAGCGTAGAGATTTTCTTAATATTTTTTTCCGTAAGAACCATCCTTGGACTTCCACAAACATTAAAAAAAAAGAATTATCGAAATCGGTTCAGCCGTTCACACGTGATGTCGTGACAACGCGAAACGGGTTTCATTTTTATATATATAGATAACATGGTTAGTACAGACCACTCTTACTGTAATGTTGTTTTAGACTGTTGTGATCTTAAGCCAAAGAGGCATGTTCTGTGTGATATGGGAGAAGACTGTGAACTACACGTACAAGCCACCAGCCCCGCGATACAATGATAGGATGGTCAAAGCAGAGCAGGAGTATGTCAAGAAAACTATCAAGCTTCGTAAGTCAACTTGAATCCGTAAACGACAATTATTTACTAAGGGTGGATTCGACCAAACAAGAGTAAATATTAATCTCAGAATAAATCATCTGTTTTGACATATGTATTTCCCATACTGAAACTGTCAATGTGCCAGTTGTACCAGGAGTTATTCTCGGATAAAAGTTTGGTTGAATCGGGCCTTAGCCATAAAATGTGCTTAAATGTAACATTTTCAATTCGCAGCGCCGCAATATATCCCAGACTTAATGCTGGTGTCAAAAGTGCACAAGAACTACCGAGGTTTAACCAGTAGCTTCACTGCAGTCAAGGGCGTCAGTTTCTCCGTCAAGAGAGGTATGAAGATTCTGCTTAACTCTATCAGCTTTCTGCCATTAAAATCTTGGACTATTGCTTTTTTATGGCTATTCCATACCAGTTCATCGCTTTGACCTTGCCTACCATCTACTATCTGGGTGAATTTCAACAAGTGCATATTTTTGCCTAATTTTGGTGGAAATTGTTATTTGTGTATTTTTATTCTTTAATTATAGATCAAATTTATTGGAAACTTATACTGTTTCTAAAATGATTAAGACATTAAATTTTGTCCAGTAGTTTTTTAGATTTTCCTTACAACAAAATTAAGAGAACACCAAAATTTATAATTAAGCACCAAAATTAGAAAATATGCAGTCAGTCGGTCATATCTTAGTGCCAAGCTCAAGAAATGGTTTTAAATTTACCAGAACCGACTCCAAAAATATTAATCATGGTATATTGTCCTAATAAATAAATAACGACGTACTTATTTTCTACTTTTAAGTGATTGTTGGCGTCGGTTTCAATTTTTTTGTTAAAATTATTTTTTTTCATGCTTTTTAGTTGATTAGTCCTTGTTATTGTCANATACATATTTTGTTCGATCGGTTTATTTTCGGCTTTGTATTTTGTAATCCACTACACACATCACGTTGCGTTACTTTGTTTGGGGTAGGGGTAGCTGCTGCACTATGTAGCCCTCTGGATGTCTCTCTTCGGGTTGGTGTAGTGGACGGTGGAGAGGAAGTCTTCATATTTCTTGTAACTGGAGAACCATTATTGTTATTTAGGCTTTTCCTGTTTCTTTTACTATTACTGGCTTTTAATGGCGTCGTGGCTTTGCATAGTTCTTTTAGTTGTTTAACTTGCATATGGCAGCCATCAATTTCTTTTTTCAGACATGTATTCTCCTCTATTAAGTTGATAACCTCGTTTTCAGTTATTTCCAATTTTTCTTTCAGTTCAAGAATAGTTCTCTCCATTTCTTGCATCTTCTCATAATTAGGGTTACTTAAATCAGGACAGCTTCTTGCTGATTTTAAGTTGGTGGCTGACGTACAAGTTGAGTTAAAAGTGTCATCATCAGTTAGCGAGCTGTCAAATGAACTTTCAGGAGGTAAGTTTGTCCTATGCTGAATGCGGAAGGTTACATTGTCATGTGATGGTGATTGTTTTGGGCTCCTCTCAACATTTCCGCAGCATGTATCACATTTAAACCTTTTTTTACTCTCTGTTGTCATAAGATAAAAAAGTTTCTCGCTAATACTAGTACAGTCCAAATGGTAACTACTATGGCAAGAAGCACACACCAAAAAATCTCGTCGAAGAATATCTTTTTTGCACTTTTCGCATGTATCTGCCATCCTGTGTTATTTTTATTTTATACTAATTCAAGTTCAATATCCGTAGAACGCGCCCTCTAGCGTCGAGTAGTGTTACTAGCCAGTAATGTTTTTTCATTAAACAACTGGTTTGTTTCTTACTTGGATCTTAAATGTTCATGTCAAGTTCAGTGAAGAAATAAATTGTCTTGAAATAATTTACAAAAATTTGCGCACGGTGTGGATTCGATCTCCCGACTCCGAACTTAGCACGGCGCCGCAAACAGATACGCCATCAAGTCCGTTGTATGATACTGTGAAATTATCAGTCCGTTGTTCTTTACCAATAATCGTTTACTGGCACGTAGTTCAAATTGGAGTTAATTTTCGATACACCTTCACTGTTTACACTTATTCAGTTTTTCTTGATTATTATACTTTATTGATTTAAATTTAACTTTGTTGAGTAGTCAAATAGTGTTTTTGTCATTGTTTTTGCACTATTTTGCACACTTGATGTTTTTGTTTCACATACAGTATTTTCGTCCCAAACACAAATAACACTTTTATAGTTTTCGTTACAAACACTGTCACTGAATATTTGGCCAATGTTTTACACGTTTTTCACATTTTTTTGTCAAAATGATAACTTTAAACATTTTTAAATTATAAAAGTTCACGGAGCTTATGTTTACTCTGGCAGTGGCGCCATCTGTTCAAGTTGTTTATTTATAATTTACTTTGAGAAGCGACTCTAATCTCTAAGAAATTTTAATTAAATTGAATTAAGTTTTTTTTATTTTATTTTAACTAGCAGACAGACAATGGTTTCTTCCACTTCCGTGGTCTATTGGTAAGTAGACTTGGGACTCTGGGTTTTCTCAGAAAAGACAAATATTTTTGTGTAATGCTTAAATGTTCCAAGTTTCGTTGGAATTCAATAAACCAAATATGGTTTAAAAACATTTTTAATTTTTCTGAAGGCACATTCTGATTGTGCCATGGTCACACGTTAATGAACTACCAGGATTGGACCTCAATGGCTAAAACCTTCCCACCTAGTACTTTCCATAGCCAACCATCGTGGGAAACATTCCCCGATAAAGTAAAAGAAAAACGAAAATCAGAGGCAAATCCGTTCACCGGAGCGGTCCCTCGGGTCGTACAGTCTACCGCCCATCAAGCTACCCATTTTCGTCCCAAAATAGCTCATATTCCAACGAAATAAGATCTCACTTTTACCTTGACGTGTCGACTGTATAGCGATCTAGTTAGAACTCAAATCGCTTTAGCGACGGCTAACTTACAATTCGATTTGTCTATGGCCAAGTCCATCGGATTACTTTTTAAATGTCGGGTAAATCACGAGTCATTTGGAGGAGTGTATTTGATGTGATAGACTTTAGGGCGATATTTAAAAAGTTTACTTGTAGGGTAGATCATAGAAATCATGTTTTGCAAAAGGTGCTGCAAAACTAAGTGACAAATTATGAGTTCAGGAAATCAAAGGTTCTATAAATTAATTTATTTTCTTATTCAATTTAAATAGGCAATTAAAAAAATCTAGATAGGTCCCTTACGCTTAACACCATCCTCTACATGAACAGTTAGGTATAACAAATAATTTAAAAAATCTTATGAAAAGACTATTTTAATCATGAAAGTTTGTTTTCTTTCATTTATTGGCACAAATCGTTGTTTATTTGACTTCAAATCAAAATTAAAAACAATTTTATTGGCCTGGTTGATATTAAAAAATTGAACCCAAAAGTGAAATAATTATACTTACATTTTACTACTGAGTTTGTGCCTTAGAATTACTGGTTAAAACAGTGATTTTTTTGGCTTAATTACAACGATATTCAAACCACACATTTTAGATATAATATTATTTATGTTCCTGGTAGAACAAAATCCTATTTCATGGAATTGGTCTTTTACATCTCTACTCACTTTAAATAAATAAATCGTGTTTCCTCGAAACTCGCTTTATGTATAATTTAAATACATATGTCTAAAATGTGTTACTGTTTGTTTACAATACTTTTCAATAGAAATGTTTTATTTATTGATTAACAAAAGAGTATTTTTAAGTATATTTTGTTAATCATTATTGTATTATTTTTCTGTTTAGAACAAATGAATGTATTTAAGTCCTACATTAATTAATTATTAATTTAAAGATATTTCTCCTTATTTAATATCTAAGACTTACGATAACTTATCGTCCACTACTGTAAATAGGCCTCCCCCGATAATTTTCATATAAGCCAAGATCTATCTAGCTTATATCCATTAGAAGTACCTTTACCAGTTGTACTAAAATTCCAAGTTGAATCTCCAGTTTCTTGAATAAAAAGGAGTTTGACAGACCAATACATAGATGCCTATTCCTTACGAGAATGCAAAAAATGTATGTATAGGCACAGAACCCTAAAAAGTAAGAAAAATCTCTGTGATTCCGTTTAAGGCTCTACACGACAGATGTGACCTTTGCTTTTCTCTTAAAACGTCGAAACAAATACTCTAGGGGAGACCGGGGAGAGTTGTAACAGAGGAGAGTTGTGACATTGTTTATTTTTTACTCGACTGCGCCCGAAGGAGGGTTATTGGAAATTATAAACTAGCAAGCTCGTAACAGTGCGCGTTTTTAGTTCAAAAAATATTCTAGTTATTTTAAGAGTTTAAATGTTAATTGCCATCGTGTGTCATCTAATATTGTTAACCTATGGCTGCCGTGACACAAGCACAGCTTAGTGCAGCAGCCGCTAGAAAAACAGACTATTTAAAAATGTAAACCTTTATAGGCAAATAAATAAAATACATTTACTTTATTTTACTTTACGTATATGTCTCGAACTACAAATGCGCGCTGTTCTCGCAATAGAGAGACTTTGTCGGCCGATAGTAATCAGTAGGTATGGACATGAGTATGAAAGCGCGCCCATTGGTATCGGCCGATTCTTCGTACAAATTAGGACCGGGCCCAACTATCGGCCGACTAAAAGTCTGTACCTAGACCTAGTCTAATAGGTTTCCAAAAATCAACAATGTCACAACTCTCCTCTGTTACAATTCTCCTCGGTCTCCCCTAGGTACCTTTTCGCACCTACAAGGAAACTTCTCAGGGTAAAACACCGGCCGTGTACACGTCACTTTACATTTATGACCCTCATTCATTTATTTAAGAGTCAGACAAAAAAGAATTTATACAAAACGAGCTGTGATATATGTATCGTTTTAACAATGGTACGGTCAAAACAGTGTACATTACTTTATTTATTTCATATACGGTAAGTTTTCGTAATGATTAAAAACATGAGAAAGTTTCATTTGAATTTACGTACGTTTGGGTATGGGGTATGGAATTTTAAACTTTACTCATTGAACGCCTGTATTCACAAACGATGCTTGCTTAAGTGAAGCAGCAAATCAAACGCACAGCGTTGAATAGAGCTCTGTGATTGGTTCGTGTGAGACCCTGTGCATCCACGTGCACTGTGAGATCTCATAGTGATGTTTGTGAATACGGGCTTAAGTTTATTTGTTACGTCACGTTTACTCGATTGTCCAAAAATGATACAGGGCAAGCTTTATATGTATAAGGACGTATTATACTACGATACTTAACACATTCAGCCCTGAAATCCCTGAAATATCTTCCAGCAAAAGTCTTGTCAAAATCGATTCAGCCTTTTTTGACATACAGAGAAAAATTAAAAAGCCACCAACCGGGCGTTGTGGAAGTCATTGGGGGAGGCCTATGTTCAGCAGTGGACGTGTAATGTGAATGTGAAATTTTAATGATGATGATGATGAATACAATTTAGTTTCAAGTAAGTTTCTGTTAATGATAAAATACATAATGCATTTATTAATTCTGTATTTATATTTCAAACGGATACTCCGATATTGTTTATTTGTCAAATATTATGGTGCTATACAGAGTGTGTATAGTTGTCGATAACTATCAACAACTAGTCAACTACGTTCGTTTCGTAACCGATACTCCAGCGATATTGCATGCCTATTTACTGCTGTTTACTATCAAAATATCCTTTAGATTTAACGATATCACGCTGCACACGCAACGTGAATTTGTCTCGGCCTTGCGAATATCATTAACCCAATTGGAATTTGATTTGATAGCTTGTTATGACGAAGAATCGATTTGGCTGTTTTCAATATTAAATCGAGAGTAACTTGTTCGTGTGCGTTTTCAGACATCCTATATTACATTATCCTATAATCTACTACTAGCTGTGCCCGCGACTTCGCACGCGTGAAAATAGTTTGAATAATATTTCCCTTTTTTGCAACATGCTCCGCCCCCATTGACTGTAGTGATGGAAACGATAAGTGATGGAAGCTGAAAACATTGAATTTTCTGATAGGTTCAGTTTATTCTGTAACATTTATTGATACCGTTTGAAAGAGCTCATGGAGCACTTTCAGAATCAGTAACCAGTTTTTCGATATCTTGTACAGTTTAGAAATAATGGCCTTTAGCCTTGCTCGATAAATGGGCTATCCATCACAAAAAGAATTTCCCAAATTGGACTATTGTTATCGTGATTAGCTTACTACGATATTAGATTTCTATTTTCAGTTACATTAATAGCTTTCTAACAATTAAAAATCAGTTCCTAAAAATACCTCAAAGCCGTACTTCGGCTTTTACTATTATTGTTGTTACATGACTTTCAGGAAATCCAAGTTCTTCGAATAACCGAGCTTTTAGGAATCAAATAAGGCTTAGAATACGAAGTATACTACATGAATAATTTGTTTTTATACTAAGTTTAACTTAATCTTTAGATCCTACAATGCGTAATTTCGTAAGCAAAGTTAGAGCATTTTTTTTTCAATATTAGCAACTAACCTGGCGAACTTTGTACTGCAAGGCCTTATTTTATTACCCTCCTTTTTTGGGTCATCGTTTAAAAAGTAAAAAGTCCAGGGTGTCAACTACCTCCATTCCGAATTTCATCAAAATCTGTTTAGCCGTTCTTAAGTTACTAAAAGTGTAATAAACCCGACTTTGTGAGCGCGTTAGACGCATCAAATTTGTATTGCAAACTAGCACGTCTATTACAACGGCATAAGAGACCTCAGTATTTAGCTTGATGTGCTGCTGTCTATCTCATCATCATCATCATTTCAGCCACAGGACGTCCACTGCTGAAGGCCTCCCCCAATGACTTCCACATCGCCCGGTTGGTAGCGGCCTGCATCCAGCGCCTTCCTGCTACCTTTATCAATCGTAAGTCTACCTTGTGGGTGAACGTCACACGATGCGTTTTCCGGTATGTGGCCTCTACTCCAGAACCTTGCTTTTTTTTAAGCGGAAGAAATGCTTTGTGTACCATTCCCGTCACCAGTGCCAGGGGACAGGGTGGTGTGTGGGACTCCCGTCAAAAAAGGCGCTCCTCCATCCTGAAAAGACTTCTTCTGATTAATTTCTTTGCGGGTCCAATGATAGTGTAACTTTCCCCCGGGACAAACTTGACCTTCACTGGTAGGGTTTTTATTGTCGGTCAAGCTGTACATCCTGGCTACACAGGAGTTGCAGCGGTGGGAACGAGAGGTGGGAATAGTCCCGTAGCAATCCTAACTCTTCCAACTACCTACTTATAAGTAATAAACTCTGGCATAAACCTGAATGAACAATCCTTTCGCATTAAAACAAAAATGGCGGTATTTTCATCCCATTACTCATAATTTGAATCATCAAACGGAACAAACATACATTCTGTTTAACCTGAGCTTTCGTATTGCTGCTGTTTACATTTCCCGTTTGGAGATCCACGGGAAAAAGACAAAAATCATCAATATTATTTTTTTCAAATCTCTGTAAATAGATAGTAGAAAATTAAACTATGTATAAGGGTGAATATCAACAAACTCGTTTTTTGCCTAATTCCGGTGGCGAATTTTAATTTCCACTTTCCAAAACTTTTTTGTGGCAGAAATAATAGTAAATAACTTGTATTATTCAATGATATGGTAGAGATCAAAATATTATTAATACTTCTCGAGATATGTCAATTTGAAATTATCAAGAGCCACCGAAATTGTATTTGAGCCACCGGAATTAAGAATCAATCCACCGAAATTTATTTATACAGCGGACTTCGGAATGTTACGGATGATTGTCTCAAATTACTTATTTATTTGTAATCAATTAAGTATTATTATCCAATAAAGATGTTTATAATTAAAAACAATATTCAGGCCTGTGTTGTGACCCTAAAAAAGCATCAAATCTTCCCACGTGAGTCGTAATAGCCGACTAAGGAATCAAAATACTGGAGGGTGGGCTGCAGCATCTTTCCGGGTATTATACTACCATACTGGAACTACCAACCAGCCTGNCCGTCACTGCTCGCGAGGGCGGTACTAAACCTAACGAATGATGGGAGTGTTTAAATCCTGTTTGATCTTTAAAGAAACTGACGAGCTATTTTATTATTGACACCAAAATCATAAATTTTTCGCGGACAACACTTAAGGACGTGACTTAATCACAGTTATTTGGGAAACTTGCTTAATTTGGTAATCTTAGATAATAGATAGATTGTATAATCCAAAAATATACTTTTTCCCTAAGTTCTGTTTTGATCTTCAGCTAAAAAAATACATATTGTAAGAAATTAAGGATGTGGACACTGCACCAAAATTAGAAACGCTTAGTTCAATTATTTTTTGTCGAATTTGTAAAAGAAAACACTCATTAATAATGTTGTCCTTAAAATGGAACCTCTGTATATTTTCGTGTAAAAAAAAATCAAAGTTCTATGTTATAAAAAACATATGATTTTCAGCTACGCCGCTCAAAAAATGTGTTTGGGAAATTGACCCATCTGTATGTTTGTCACAGGCGAATGTTTTGGTCTATTGGGCGTAAACGGAGCAGGTAAATCTACCATGTTCCGGATGCTGACTGCAGACATGTGCCCAACCAAAGGGCGCATCTTTACTAACGGCCATGAACTGACGTTTCCGTATTCCAGTAAGGTGATTAGCTTTGAGTGAACTTTTTAAACTTCTTCCAGATTATTTTTAGAGGACACCTTTCGTAAACCTTTCCATATCAGACACACCATCTGTCTCTACCAATGAATAGTGAATTGGTTCCAGTATCTGTACTCTCTGGGCTACTGCCCTCAATTTTGGGGCCTGGACGACTTCTTGACCGGCAGGCAGAACCTGGATCTCCTTCTCGCGCTCCACGGCCTCAACGAACGCGACACGAATGCCGAAACAAAGGCCTGGATCAAACTTGTTGGTACGTTTTTGTTTTATAATTGATCAACGGTAGAGTACTCACTATGTACGAGTTTGGACCTTGACCAACTGTGACCTGACTTTGTCCAGTAACTTAGAGGCTACCACCGCCACGCTATAGATCTCAACAAAACAGACGCGCCTGGGCCATGTCAATGCCATAGCAGTGGCAATTCACATTGGATGCAATTACTATTCTTTCCGCTAGCACCTTTCAGTTCAGCATTTCAACGTTATATTTCTGGATAGGCCTGGAAAAGTACACGGACCAGCTGGTGTCAGGCTACAGCGGCGGCTGCCTGCGGCGGCTGGCGGCGGCGTGCGCGCTGTGCACGGGCGCGCCGCTCACGCTGCTGGACGAGCCCACGGCCGGCGTCGACGTGGCCGCGCGCCGCCGCGTGTGGTACGCGCTCAAGCGCGGCCTGCGGGACCAGCACGCCATCATCATCACCTCGCACAGGTACCGACTCCGAGGCTATATACAACAAGTACAGCTGGACGAGCCCACGGCCGGCGCCCAAGTAACACAAAACACAATTATAAGAAGCGTACAACAGCATGAACCTACGTGCAGAGCAGTATATAAGCAGCATATGTAGCACTATATCAGCCGTATAAAAGTCTATAAGTGTCTTGTAAGCGCAATTTGGGCCCCAAATAATACGGCTTTGAGCATTATTAAAATTATTAGTGCTGCTAACCAGCGCTTATAATGTTATTGAAGACAGACATTAGTAAAGTTGTTAGACAGCATATTCTAATGTAAAAAGCATTTTATTAGATGTTAGTACAGCTTTGAAACAGCTTTCAGAATTACAATGCTAAAGTTACGTTTTATTCTAAGGCTGAACGTTTTATTTTGTTTGTTTGAAAGTATTCGAAAAAACTTATCGCATTTTATTGTCCGATTTGATTATTTTTCGTTTAGAGTATTGCAGTGCAATGGTGTTGTGAGGAGATGTTTTAATGTCTTTATTTAAAATAATTTATCATAAGGTAAGTATCATATTTTTTTGTTTCAAGAATGAAAATGAGCTGGGAGTATTAGTCTTATGTGAAAATATATATATGTTTGTGGTTTATAATTCACGCGCCCTCACAGAAATCCTTTTTTTAATAAAATAGGGACAAATTTAGAATCGACATATGACACTTTTTGTGATTTTTTTAACGATTTGATTAATTTTAACTTATAAAATTGCTTCTATCGATACTCCGCTTGTAAGAAAAGGATAATAAGTAGTATTTCATGCATATGTGTATTATAATTTTATTTTCTATGTTAGAGAAAACAGAAAGCAAATGGCGTCAGATAATATTAATGTTTTAAACTTTCAACTAGTGTCTTTTAATGTTGTCAGTCTTATTATAGTAAAAAGAAAATGGTTAAGTCATTCAACCTACATATAAAATATCTAAGTGATATCTTTAGCATTACTGTAACACTTTTTAGGTATGTTATAATGTTCATTAGGTTTAAACGTCATAAAAATGGATTGCTTTAGTGTTAATCAGGGTACCGAAACAATAATTTAGAATCCTTTAATCACGTCATGATCCCCTACTCCACGTCTTTCAATTTTATCTGTCTCCAATTAGGTAGGTACCTAGTTTGACAAGTGTTAAGTATAAAATCATTATCACTACAAATGTAATTTGTAATGAAACACGATATAGCTACCTATCTTATTTTTCGCTCATTGTAATAGTAATAATTTAAAGGAACTTTTTGTAACTAGTTAGTAGTGTTGCTGTAGTCGTTTTTTTAAGGGTATGCGTTATACGGGTAATTATTTAGAATTCAGGTAACTACTTCTCTATTAAGTCATAAATAAGCTTATTTGTTTTTTTTTCAGATGCCTTTTAAAATAGTGCAAACGACCGAAAGGGATGAAGGAATGTTCTACGGAACTTCTTGACTCACACAACAACCGATTGTACTGTATTTTGTGTATGAGGTGTATCATTTTTTGGAACACGTTTTGCATTTCTTAAACCAAATATAAAGTTTGAATATTCCGTCTTTATCTTTCTCTTTACTCCACCTGTTCTCTTAGGCTGAGTTGCACCACCTAACTTTGACCGTAACTATGACGATAACCGATGTTTTTTGTATGGGGTTTGACAGATTTTTGACGTTTGTTAAAGTAAGTTGGTGCAACCCGGCCTTAAGTTTTTTCCACTGTTTATTCATGTCAATAACGTGACACGTTCGACATAAATTTTCTAATGAATATACAGGACCTGGACGCACAAATGAATATAATCATACGGCTCGTGGTTTTATGGCCAAATTATGACCTAAAGTAATAAAATATTTTTTTTATTTATCTAAATAGTGCTAAAAGCTTTAAAGTAACAATAAAATAAGAAGATAACAGAGCTAAAACTTTAGTAAATGTTTGGCTAATGCTGAGCAGTAAATAAGCATAAGAAAAGATCATAAAAATGCGTTCAATCTGTAAAATGTGTTCATATATCTGAATGCACTATAGAATATTTCGACAACGTTTATTTAATGCATTAGGTTTTCTTATTTACTAATATACGGTTTTAACCTTTGTGTTAGTGTAAATGCTGTTAAAGGTGCTGTATATTAAAAGTAATTAATGTTTTAGTATGATTATAAGCCAATTAACTTAATTTTTTAGACCATATAATAGCTTCATGCATTGTAAATTTTACCGCATTCTACTCAAAAGCATTTAAACTAAGTCAAAAC
The DNA here is from genome assembly GCF_004193835.3 of Ostrinia furnacalis. Classification (NCBI taxonomy): domain Eukaryota; kingdom Metazoa; phylum Arthropoda; class Insecta; order Lepidoptera; family Crambidae; genus Ostrinia; species Ostrinia furnacalis. Next base: position 1,288,782 of record NW_021130455.1, read on the forward strand.
TGATTTAAAGTGATAGTCTGACTTTAAAACGTAAATCAATCTTAACGTCAGTGAATTTACAGCTTGCGTGTTACTTGGGCGGGGACGTGGCCGCGCGCACAGGTACTCCGACTCCGAGTCCGATACCATACCATACTCAAGAGTTAATAAAGCTAATGGATAATTACACAATTTCACGCAATCAGTCAGTAGCCAACGATAACCCACGCAATATTAAAAGGTACGACGTAGTTGGAGCAAAATTTATAGAAACCCATGAGTGATGCACAAGCTTCCATAGGACAAGTCTTATGGCACGAGGTCATACCATCTATCTAAATTTTTTGACCTCTTTTTTGTCGATAAAAATAGGTCTAGTTTCACGTAGTTTCAAATGTGTGTACACTTTATCGTGACTCACACTGTATTTAAGTAGTTATGGCAGTAGTATCGATGGGAATGAAGATACGAGTATGGCCCTTATAAATTACCCACGACACTACTGGCTTGGTAGTGTAGAAGGGAAAAAATATTCCCCACGACGCTACTGGTAGTGTGGTTTGGTAGTGCGGTGGGTCAGAAGGGCTCGATTCACATGGATGCAAATGAAGCCGGTGATGTTTAAAGCAACTAAGACTTGAAATATTTCAGTTTGGACGAGATGGAAGCGCTGTGCCATCGTATCTCCATCATGGCGGCTGGTGAGATATGCGCGTTGGGCTCTCCCGCCGGACTGCGAGCCGCGTTTGCTTCGGGGCACTCGGTCATCTTGAAGATCAAGTATGAACCGGGCGCGTCAAGCATGAGACACAGAAGATCTCGGCGAAAGGGCAGTAAAACTGGTAATGAATGAAATAAATCTCTGTTTTGCACATCTTATAATTTGGTCTCAAATTAAAACATTTTTAATTTCCAGTCACTATAGCACCAAACCCGAAAGCATATCGACTAAAAGCCGCGATAGAGAAGAAATTCAAGTGTACTCTCAAAGATGAACATAAGGTAAGCAATTTTTCAACACTAAGTCAAGATAGTTGTCTGAACTCATTCATTATTGAGATACATACATATTGCCATTAAAATAAGGATACATTATCATATTAATTTATCCATAGACGATGCTGCACTACCACATAAACGAGACGATGGAATACAGCAAGCTATTCCAAGAGATGGAAGATTTAAAGACCACCTTCTCAGAGTTGATAGAAGACTATACCGTCTCGGAGACGACCCTGGAGGAGGTGTTCCTATCATTCGCGAAGCCCCAGAGCGGGCCAGCGGGTAAATCTAAATCGGGGACAAAGCCTAAAGGGATTCTAAAAGATGTGTCAGCCGGGCCCGCATAATTATTTTAATCTTCCCTTTTTACGTATTTGAGCTATCATGGAATTGATCGAAGATGACTATGGCAATATTATGTCCCTGTATTAAACATAGGGGAGTTTTACTTTTTGTTTTTAGACAGTTTTTTGTAAATACTTGCTTTATATTTTAATAAATTCTTATTCCTAAGATATGTTTTTACTTTTTATCTTTTCTTCTTCTTATTCTTTTTTTTAGCAATTCTCGTCGCTTTCAATATCAAAATTATTTTGCACCGACTTATTAAACAAAGTTAGGATGAAAAACTGACTATGAAGAAAATTAGGAAAATGCAGTCATTTTAAAATTACTTTATTAACTAGTAACTATTACAAATAACTCTACAAGGTGTAACGTTGCCGTTTGCTGTNCCCATAACTTTTAATAAGTCTTTAATAGCTATTTAAGACCGATAGCAAGATATTATTTTAAAAGATTTTCTTTGCAGTGTTTGTTTCCTTTTGTTTTTTTCTTGACAAAAGTCAACGTGGCGATTTGAACCTGAATTCTTCAAGTTCTTTTTCATCAACTAAGCTAAAGAGGTCAAATTCAGCCGGTTTTACATTCTATAATAGCCTTTCTGTAGCTTTAGCAAGGACAGTTACTAAATGTGATGAGAAAAAAACATTTCATACGGATTACAGAACCCATTTCAAAACACCCACTTCACACTTAACTGTTTTTTAAACTGAAACTAATTTACATATTATTATTGGATCAGGAAACAAAGCGATTTGCCTTTTGGAAATGTGCCAGTGTTACAGTCGCTTTTAGTAAAGTAATTTTCAACGTTATTGTAAAAGGATTAAGAGCAAGTTTACAAGAACGACTTTCGATCCTGCGTCAAATATTTTTGTACTGAAGTGTGACTATATTTTTTGGTGAACAAATTGCAAGCACCTAATTGATATGTCTGTAAACTTTTTTTTTTTTTTTTTTTTATGCTAGCCAAGGCAGGTATTTGACCGCAATCGCACCTGGTTAAGTAGACAAAATTAATGCTTATGTTCCCGATATGATGATGTTAAATAAGTACATAAATACACTTGTACAAAGATTTTACCGTACTATTAATGTGCACTTAGCTCCAAGTTTTAGTTATTTTATTGTAAGCATTATAGATAAACCAAACAAATAAAAAAGAGTGTATTTAGATTATAGGAAAATTAATTTAGAAGAAATCTTTTCCTAATTTTATCTCATAAAGCAGTGGAAGGCGCTGGATGCAGGCCGCTACCAACCGTTCAATATGGAAATCATTGGGGGAGGCCTATGTTCAGCAGTGGACGTCCTGTGGCTGGAATGATGATAATGAAAGTGTCTCATCCAGGTATCGAACCAAGAACTAAGTAGGTAATTATTTTCAAATCGTTTCACTTAGTCATCAATTAAGTCATAATATTAACGTAGGTATAAATCTTTTTAATTCAGTTGTCCTACTTTTTCTTTCACAATCGTTTAGTTCCACATCACCATGTGGCCCATAAGTAGGAATTAAAATAAGATAGACTAATAGACAGAAAACTCCAGGTGAAAGAGTAAGAATCTTATGGAATTACATACAGTAGGCCCTGTACATCATTTACCCCCTTATTACAAAAAGTTAGACTCAGTTTGAACCCTGGCTTAAATTGAATTGTCATTTAGTATGGAAATGTAATTTTAAACCAGAGTTCGTCCCGGGTTTAACTTTTTGGTAATAAGGCCCTAAGTGTTTAGTAGATCCGCAGGAAAACCAAAGTGGACACATAGCTCGTAGAGCTGATGGACGCTGGCGCAGAAAAGTTCTCGAGTGGCGACCACGGGCTGGAAGACGTAGTGTGGTCAGGCCCCTCACTAGGTGAACCGACGATCTGGTGAAGGTCGCGGGAAGTACCTTGGATGCGGGCAGCGCAGGCCCGGACGTTATGGAAATCCTGGGGGCCTTTGTCCAGCAGTGGACGTCATTTGGCTGAAACGAACGAACGAACGAACTGACTTAAAACATCAAATAAGAATGTTTTATGAATTTTAGAAGTCTGTTTATTTTAAAATTTTATATGCTCCATGCAGAAATCGAACCTTGGGATCACCTTTTAAATTGTAGAGGTGTTGACATGAGCTCACTGAACATACTTCCATTATGTCAGATTTAAAGAAGTCTATAATTTATGACCGTATTCGTCAAAGCAATAAAATATTAATTATTATTTAAAGACAATATCAATAACTTTAAGAAGACCGATAAACTTTGTTTTTAATAGTTACTAATTGTTTCTTTATGACTTCGAGACAGTTTTAATAGTTTTTTTTATTAAATGTGGCTGCCAGTTGCGTAAATATAATTTGGCAATCTTTAAAAAGAATTTTCTTTTTAACCCGTCTAGCCAGCAGCGTGGGGAAAGTAGGTCAAATCCTATATTAATTTGCTTCTGGTAGATTAGAGAGAGTTTTCCTCCTGCAGTGGAGACTATGACCATACCATCGTGGTTTTAAACCTCACCACTTGTACGATTTCAAACTTCAAATCAGTAAATTCTAACGTTTTATCAGTCTCATTAAACCCATAGATGAGTGTCAAAATCTAAATAAAAGATTTTATTCAGTACTTGGCTCTTTCCAGTGCGCTTAGGTATACATGTCCCAAATAATATACGTTGCCCTACTACTTCGGAACAACATAATATGGGGTGGTGCTGAGAAGAAGTGGCGGAAGAAACTCAGTCAGCTTTGCCAGCCTCTTTTTCAGTGTTTTGTCAACTTTAATCTTCGGATCTCTCGCTTGCAGTGGACTTAATGACTTGTTGATAAGTGTCACTAACTGTGATAAATATTTTAGCTAACGATAAACTGTCGAGTACTAATATAGAAGGCTTTCGTCAGTGTGGGTCGATATTCGAACAATTTTTTTCATGTTGAACTATGTAAATGTAAATTTTAATTAATTAAAATTAAATAATCTACAAAGAGCCAACAATGTTTGAATCGCATATTTTACTNACGTTCTGAGGGATCGATAAGTACCGCACGATACATTTTAGAAACATCAGCTGTAAAACATACTTCATACAGTCTGAAATTGGTGATAATTTTTATAATATCAGAGTGTAGTTTTCGTCCGGTCAAAAGTATATCATTTAGTGACAAACCGTTATCTGAAGGAGCCGAGCCGTCAAACACAACCCTGAGGGGCGTAGTGGTACTACTTGGGCGCAACACACAGTGGTGCGGAATAATGTATTTAGAAGGCTCTGTGCCTTGATACAGTTCCATGTGATCCAAGGATTCATATTCCTTCATGAAGTCACCATAGGCCTTACGAAGGTCTGGTGCTCTGGCGAGACGGCGCTCGATTTGAGTGAGTCGTTTATAAGCGACATCATAAGAGTTACCTAGATNCAAAATTCACAGGGTCAAATTTTTTTTCTGTTTCGAACGAAATTTCGTCAATCGATCGTCTTAAGAATGACATTTCTGTGACGATATAAATTGTGGTAAATAATTCACATTCACTAGATCTAATAACTGAAGCCACGATAGCCGAACGGTGAAGGGGCCGGACTGGCCGTCGCGATATCCGAGGAACGCGGGTTCGAATCCCAGCGCCACTCGACTATTGTGGTGAGCCCACTCGTAACACAAGCATATTTAGCTTACCACGAGAGGCTAACGGGACTATTAGGTATATTATGTGCGATACAAATTACTAGTAATCTTAAAAAAATACTATGAAAAATATGTAGGTTTTAAAAATTGTCTTATTCATTGAAATGTATGAAGTTTTATTCGACAACACTATAGCCTGCGTACCTACTGCATTTTAACATTAATTACTTAGCATTTGTCTTGGATGAATTAAACGCATTTGTGTATGGCGTCAATGTATTGTCATTCACTTGTCATTTCTAAATAATTGAATTGTTGATTAATATGAGTAGGTAGGTATATTATTCGAAATCATGTATTAATTACGTATCGAAAAAAATTCAGGTGTTAGATAGAAATGTCAGTAGGTACTGGGGGTCACCAGCACAAGATGACTCCAGGTGACACAAGATGGCTCCCTCCTCGTATTTTGAATTGTATTAAAATGAAATTGATAATTTGGAAAAATATGGACACAGGAAATTTGAAAAAACGAAAAAAAATAAGGTAATACAAATCCTAATTGTTATTTATGATTAAAGTTAATTATCAGTTACCTTATTATTGGTATCCGTATCATAATAATTCATTTTTATCTCTGTAATATTTGTTTGTTTTTCATTTGGCCTAGCCAAATTTAGGTAGGTACCTACGCATTTACATACCATTTGGCATAATAAGCGATAATCCTTTTTTTTAAGTATTAATTACGATAAGACACTTCGATAATAACCCCTGTTTGACGTACCCTAATTAATAAGTAATAGGTATAATTATTATTATAATATACAAAAAACGTAAATGATCATAATGATTTATTAATTTTTTGGGTTTTCTAATTTTGTACAGAGAATTTACAGAAATACAGAATTTAAAGAAAACTATTTTTTTCAGTACAATTGTTTTAAAATTTTCTGGCAAAGAAAGGTACATACACAACGTATAATTACAAGAGACTAGCGGCCGCCCGCGGCTTCGTACGCGTGGATCCCGTTTTACCCCCTTTTTCCGAATTTTCTTTGCTATAAACCTCACGGAGCCCGAGACCTTTCCAACGAATGCAAAACCGTGGAAATCGGTTCGTGCGTTCTGGAGTTATAGCGTCAGGGAGGAAAACCCGACTTATTTTTATATAGTAGATAATGTATTATGCGAAAATTAAACCTAAATGAACGCAATAATTTAGGATGAGGATGATAAATATGTAAGAAATTTTTGAATACACGTGTAAGTTGTACTTACAGTACCACAAAATGATTTCAAAAAGTGTTCAGAAAGTTGTCAACGAGTGATGTAGTTACTGGTAACTTTATGACTTATTGACTGGCAAAACTGTATTTCAAATACATGTCTTATTTTAATAAGTATTAATATTAAAAATATTATTATTTGAACCCTGGCTTGTAATATTGATTCACCGCGTTGTAAGACTTTGTACCCGCGAGTCCAAGTCCAAATGACAAACAATAACATAATTTATCTTAATGTTAAAGTATAATTTCTTCAGGTGATACGGAAATCATGTGACTTGAGCGTTATCTACTGTCTCTACATCGATTAATTAATTAATTACAATTCTTTGCGTGTGATCTCTAGGCCTGGCGATAAGTTAAGACTACTTATATCTTTAAAATTTTGCAATATTGACGCAAATCATATTCAAGGAAGCAATGCATATTGTTAAACATCATTTCCGTACACACCTCTACATTTAAACTTTGAACTTACTGCTAAGTACAGTCACGGAATGAAAAGGTTCGTCAGTTTTCAAATTGATTCCTTCAACGAATCGCGAGCACATATTACCTTTTGAAACTATGTTACAGAATAATCTCGAGTTAGAGAAAATAATCTTTAACTGTTCGTCAGTAAAGTTCAAAATTATTCAGATCAAAGTTGTTTGACGATTTATCTTGTCAAGAAGATTATGATTGATAAACTAAAAAACCTTCTTTTTGGTTCAACCTGCCATTATTATTTCTTTTAAATAAAAAAAAACTATTGTCAATTGGTCAATGTCATCATTGCATTGCACTGATGGGATAGAAAAATAAACAAGCAAAACCTTATTCGTTAGCAAACGTCATATTTATTTAAATGTTAGCAGCACTGTTTCTTGCACTGTTATGTTGGCAGGTTTGACTCTTACAGTACCTAGTGCAAGCGAAAACCGACACTAAGGTGACGAACCTTTTCATTCCGCGACTGTACATAGAGACCTGAGCGAACTAACTGAAATATTTTTTAAACTAAATAACGTCAATATGGTTGAACTTTAGTTCATTTTCATGTCGTGTTTTCAGTAAAAACATAATTACTAAACAAACACAAAATGTAAATTTTCTTACTGTAAACAAAATATTAATTTGTAAAACATTTTGTACATGAAATATTTTTTTAAATAAATGTGTCAGGGTCGTTCCGCAATAATGGAGTAGGTACCTAATAAATGCCTTCTAACGTAAACGTATTCCACTTTGAGCACCCGCCCAAAGAGCACCCGCACGAATAGCACCTAACCTATTTCACTTAGAACGCCAATCTGTATAGAATTCCACGAATAGCACCTGACCAAACTAAACTATCGTTAGTGTACGTCAATTTGAATGCAGGAAACATTATGACACTAACGAGCTCCGTCAAACGTCATCATTCCTCCTCTTCATTTTACACACTAAGGTAAGGTAAGCATAGCAAGATAGATTGTCCAAACTATGAAAAGTAATAAAAATATTGCCGTGTGGTTCTGGCAGAATAGAATTTGACCACTCCCACACTTCCCGTCGATCTTCAGACTAAAGGATAAATATATGCGAAAATCCAGGCCTCTCAACTCTGGTCATCAGCTCAGCATCAGCTATTCTGGGGGGCACCAGACTATTCTGGGGGGCACCAGACTATTCTGGGGGGCACCAGACTATTCTGGGGGGCACCAGACTATTCTGAGGGGCACCAGACTATTCTGGCTATATATGCGCATGTGGGTTCTTGCAGTGGAGATTCCTGTTCATGATGACGATCATGAAAAAAGTTTACGACAACCTCTGTCCGCTATTGTACTTTAATTATTTCTTTACAATATGTGGGACAGCTATCTTTACTACTATCAAAGCTAAATAAACCGATATAGATCGGTAGATAGGAAAATAAACAGCCCATGTAATATCTGCCTATTGTGGTATGCATGAGTTTTCATTGTGTAAAAAAACTAACGCAACATTTCACGGAAACATGCTGTAGTTACAGCAGCTGTCCAATTTTTTTTACTACAGTCATTACTATGTGTTTTGAGCACTACTACAATACCTACTTAAGTTTTCTTAAAATCAAGTCAACTACTATCAAGGCTACTGACAACGCCATTCTTGTGGCGGAGTTTGGGCCGACGCTGTGTAGGTTTGTTGTCGACACGACAAGAAGAAGAAGAAGTCAACTGCCTATCGCATAGTGGTTCTCGTACTACTATGCCAGATCTCGCAGGTTCGATTTCCGCACCATTCAAATATTTTTGTGCATATAAACTTGTCTTTTGTATTTGGTATGAGTTTTTGAGAAAAATAGATGGTGCTGCACAAAATATTAATCCAACGATAATTCTTTTATTATTTTATTTTAAACAACCAATATTAAAGTCAAGTTTGATAAAGATATCGATAAGAAACAAAAAGTGTCAAGGTCTTATTTAGGACCAGTGAAATACGAAATAAAGATCAAGTTTAATAACTTATTCCCTGTAAAGTAACTATTTTGTGTCAACGAATATTTCTAAAACTTTTGGATTCATCTCTACATTTTAATCGCTTGAAATATTAAATCACTTTTGTCAATGAAATAGAATTTTAAATCGCCTACCATTGAATAATTATCAAATAAATCACAGACATACCTTAAATCAACATGTAAAATACGTTTCGTAATTTACTGTCCGTGCTGGTGTAAATCACTTCCACTCTTTATCGTTCGCGATAACACAAGCAAAGACGTACTCGTGCGGCCAGCGCGCGGTCCACAGACGGTATGACTCAACCGCACTTTAAATTGATAGATGCCCGTATTCACTAACATTAATATGAGGTCTCACAGTGCGCTTGGACGCACAGGGCACAAAATATAACAGAAGACAAACTCCATACTAAACGCGCTCGAGCCACGCACACATAGACACCGCTCTAGCAAGACTGTCTTGGACGAATGCGAGCGCGACAGACGTTCGCCACACGTTTGCTGTGGTTCGCTTGAGTCACGCGCCGGTCAACCGCCTGTGATATTATATTTTTTGCGAAATTGACGAAAATGAGTGAACAGAAAAAGTCGTATTATAATTGTTCGGTATTTGGTTGCTTAAACTCATAATTAAATACCGAATTTTCATTTTTTAAATTACCAGTTGATTAGGAATTATTGGATAACTAGCTTTTGCCCGCGGCTTCACCCGCGTGAAATTTACTTTGTCACAGATCGTCATAAATTATAGCCTATACCTATGTTATTCAGGGTTATAAACAATAATACTGTAAAGTTACATCAAAATCCGTTCAGTAGTTTTTGCGTGAAAGAGCAACAAACATCCAGACATCCAAACTTTCGCATTTATAATATTAGTTGGATAATAGTGTCGTCAACCACTCAACTAAATACTACTTCCTTCTCGTGTATTTGTTTGCAAACTATTACTATTATAACGTACTAAATATTAATAAGTATACGTTATGATATCTGTTATTGTCTTTCTTGCATAGTATTAAGAGTAACATTTTTCTATCATAACGAAATAAACGCAACACATGACAACCCTAGCGCGACGGCCGAGCGTGCGAGCGAGAGAGGTATGCAAAGCGAGGTACATACATGAGTTTACCTTCTGTTATATTTTGTGCACAGGGTCACACACGAACCAATCACAGAGCTCTATTCTACGCTGTGCGTTCGATTTGCTGTTTCACTTTTCAAGCATCGTTTGTGAATACGGGCGTAAATCTGTTGCGGTTATAAACACCAGCTATTCTTCAGGAAGTAATAAAGTATTCAGCAGTGCATTGTCGATGCATGATAACTTTTTTGGGCTGGATAATGCATTCAAGTTTAACCATACAAATGAGGTTCTAGCGGTTTTGTAATCTTTGAAATACTTCGTCAAATGTGATGAAATTGGGCAATTACCTACGAGGTCTGAGCTGTTCGGATAACTGGATATTAAAGATCTGTGTTGCAACAGAATAACATGCTCAAGCATATAATCAAACACGTTAAGCATAATTTAAAAACTTGATATAATGTAGATTTTAAGGTATTGGAAGCCCTTATCCGAACTTTTGAACTAGGGACATGAGAGTTCCAAATAAAAGAACTTTAATAAAAAACAATTTTATATTTCCCATCACAGATAAATTCTTAAAAACGCTATAATAAATAATCTAAAAATGCAACTATCACAAAAGTAACATTACCTACCTACTGAAACAAACAAAAATATTTTCTCTCTGATCGTGCCATTCGACTATTTCCGGAAAACAGTAGTTTTTTTCGATAAATTATCATGAAATAATTAAGTTAGCTAACTTTAATTTAACATTATCTGAAGGATGATGAATCTATCCTGTATTTGATTGAAAATGAGGCTGACATAGGTAATCCGCCACTTCTTCTCAGCTCCAGCCCTTAATATGTTGTCCCGAAGTGGTGGTAGGGCAAGCTATATTTGGGACGTGTATTATAAGTGCCCTGGAAAGGGCCTATGTACCTACTGAATAAACTATTCATTTTATTTCATTTCATCCACCTTATAGCGAGACACAAATTCTAGAGGCTCATTTTCAGAGTCATAACTTAAAATTACCTTATTTATAATATTTTCCCGTCTTCTATCGTGTTGGTTGCAATAACTCAATAGTTATTGCAATACAATTATTACATAGCCTTAATGAGCTATTAGCATTGACAAGAGTCAATCATGTTTAAATGCGCCTATTTACATAAACGTCTTTGTGTGAATTTTTAAATGGCTCTATCTGTAAAAATTTCAGTAATAGGTATAAGTACAAACATTTTCCTTTGGTAAATTCTCTTGTCTGTAGGCTTCGAGAGTCGTCGTCTTACTATGACCTGATGATGATGATACAGACAGACACTCTCTTTATTATCCCTTTTCAGGTTTAGTATCTTTTGTAGTGAGTTGCAAGTGTGCTTCTTTATTAAAACTTAAGCCCTAAAGACATTATTTTCCCTATTGCATACAGTTGCAAATTACAGTTTTCACAGCTCTCTTTATTAGCTAGCCCCTTTTCAGAGCACACTTAAAACAATAATTTTCACCAATGTACACAGAGAAATTTTAGTTTTCACAGATCTCTTTATCTTACGCCCGTATTCACAAACGACGCTTGCTTAAGTGAAGCAGCAAATCGAACGTACAGCGTTGAATAGAGCTCTGCGTCCACGCGCACTGTGAGACCTCATAGTAATGTTTGTGAATACGGGCGTTAGACCTTTTCAGAGCGCTCTTCTTCACTTTCGTATAGACATTACAGTTTTCCCTGCATGTACGGCTTGAGGTACTTGTGGAAGGGGCTGTAGTCGGGGTCCTTGTTGAGAGGACTCTTCTGAGCCTCCTCCATGAGCCTCTCGTATACTCGCCCGTCGTATGACCCCAGGGTAGAGTGCAGCATCTGAGGGGTTAAACTATTTTAATGACCTGAAAAACTTGCTTTGAAACGAATTAAAAGATATTCGAACTTTTTAAGCTATGTTAGAGATGATATTGATCGTCAGTCTCTAAAAAATAGGACTAAATTATTATATTTTCTTTAATTTACATTACATTTTGGTACAAGTAATGACGTTGAAGAATACCATGAATCATCAGCGCTTGTTTGTTCGCTACCCAGCTCAAGTAATTAAAATAACCGGTAGAAATATAATTAATATTTCTCAACAAAGAAAAGGCAATATCATCCTTCAAGGATTTGTCAAACTAGCCCTAGCTCCCTTCCAAACCTTGTCTCTGATGTCGAAGGCGTCCACCAGGCCCACGGCGTTGGGTCTCAGCATCACCAACAGTTCCTCATACCAGGCCTGCAGTTCTTCAGCGCCTCTTTCCGAAATGTTTGTGTACTGTAACAAAAAGCACAAATGAACATATTTTATTACTGTTGAAATCAATAACGCGATCCAGACTAATTGATAAAGTTTGAAATGAATTAGTTATAAAGTAGTAGTAATGGTATAAGGTCATAGGTAATGGTAGTAAAATGGTAACCATTTTAAAATTCTGATGAATGATTTATTAATCCGACACAAGCGGCATTTAGTGACTCTACGTATGAGTGTACCTTTATTTTTACCTTAAATGCGATGAAACATAGCGATTTGACAATCGTATAGCACAAAATTAAATGTGTTGCTGCCTGTAAGTACCTTCTCTATTTTCAACCGACTTCAAAAAAAGGAGGAGGTTCTCAATTCGACCCGTATGTTTTTTTTCTATGTTTGTTACGCGATAACTCCGCCAATTATGAACCGATTTGAACAAATCTTTTTTCGGCGTATAGGTAATACCTCAAGGGTGGTCCCATTTAAATTTAATAATTCACGCATTTGAAGTCGGTTTTATTTTTTTTTTTAAAGTTATTCTTCTTGTCGTGTCGACAACAAACCTACACAGCGTCAGCCAAAAACTCCGCCACAAGAGTGGCGTTGTCAGTAGCCTTCAATAAATCTTCCTACGTGAACTGACCATCACTAACGTAGTTTTAGCTTATTTATTGGTGGACGGACAACGTAGTTCTAGTTTAGCTTAGCTTAGTTCACTGAGTTTAGTTTTCATTTAGTTTAGCCGGCGGTGGACGTTCGGCTTTAGGCACGCAGGGCACGACATCATGTGCTTCGTCGACTGGGGAACAAAACCACACATGCACTCCAAGTTTGAGCCATCCAAGAATCCCCACCTGAACAGATTTTCCTTACTACGGCCGACCTGCGTCCTTCTCTATTGATATTAGATAGACAAGTTATTATAGAACCCTATGGAAAACTAAGCTACAGCTTTGTTCTGACCTTTAGCAAGTCCACAAGGCTCTGCAGCGCCCAGTAGACCAGGTAGAGCTCCAGTAGCCGCCGCAGGACCGCCCCCGTCGACGCCGAAGCCCCCGCTATCATTTTGTTGGCACCTTCATAGTAGTAGGTAGCTAACACTACTCTTCCGTGGGCCTGAAAGATGTTATGTTACAGTTGTTTTTAAGGTGAAGATGAAACTACCAAATATGTGAACATCAGGCCTCCCCAACCCATTTAGCCAGGCTAATCCGCAATCTATTGCATATGGTAAAAATATTGAGGGCCTTGATGATGATGATGTTATTTATAAGGCACTAAATTGAAATCACAAATTTTATGTGATGCTGTCATTTCTCGTGATTTCGATAAAAAAAAACTCATTAATGCTTTTAGTAGTTACTCGTGAATAAAGCTTTATGATCGGGGTAAACGCGCGATAAACCGAAACCGCGGGAAAGGGCTATTGAAAATGAAGATAAAATTCTTACTTCAGCTGCAGCCACCAACTGCACTGAACTCAAGTTCCAAGCCTGTTCCAGTGGCACTCCAGATGTTACTCTCTTCTCTATCGCCGCCGCACATGCTGATATTTTCCTAGAAGATAAACAAGTCAATCTAAACTTAATAATTTTGTATTTCAATATAAACCTTTTAAAAAAACTTTGATAATAGTAGATTAGGATAGGTGGATTTCTTATACTCGTACTCAATAAATTTATTGCATCCATAATGTTACAAAAGGTGGTATGCTAAGGTCAATTAGCACCTCGAAAATAACACGAAATATTCCAAGCAAGATAAAAAATAATCTGAATAATCGTTAATGATAAACACACACCTTTGAACCGATCAAAAACAAATGTATAATTAGTACTTACCTCATCGCAACTACTTGTAGTCCGCGAATAATTCCTTCGGCGGAATTTTCCCATTTAGGTAGAAAACCTTCGCTTGAAGCAGTTTTCAGGTAGGCCACCGTTGGGGGTAAGGTGTGACTGTCTAGTCTTTGCCATGTTTTAAGTAAGAACCTGCAATGAAATGAAATTAGCTATGTTATTACATTATCACCTTTTTGTTTTTTGTTGTTGTTATGCTTTTTGTTTGTTATGCTGGAACAGCACATAATATAATCTGCTGCTCATAACTTGAATACTTCTAGGCCTACATAACGTTACCGAAAAGCAATACTCAACCCATAAGCTCTTAAATCTCCTCAAAGTAAACTCTAAATCGGGAGCACCTGCTCAATGGACCTGTGCTATGACTAGCTAACTGGTAATTAGTGCATGAAAATTAGGAGAAAAGCAAAAGGAAAACAAAGCAGGAGATCGTGCTTTGTGCCGTTTTGGAAGGTTTGGACTAGATTGGCGGAAATGATAATTATAGAGTGACCTGGAATACAAGCTTCTTTAAGCTTAGTTTAGGCATCAGTCTCCCACAATAATCTAATTTTACTTTAAGCCAAATTTATTGTACTAAAAATATTGTAATGTTTGTTGTGGTGAGGAAATAAAGCATTTTATTATTATTTGTATCTCTCGGTAAGCACGGCGCGGAGGCCGGTCCTTTTGGAAGGCGTTCATGGGAATATACAGGGTGTCCCAGAATGGGTAAATCAAACTGATAGGGGAGGTAGCTCAACTATATAATGTACTATACCTAAAAATATCTATACGATAATGTGTTGGGATGTGTACACCTAGCGGATACTATTTTTTATATTATTATTGAGTGACCCTCACCTAGCAGTTTGCAGCAAGAGCACAGTATTGTCGCCCTCATAGATGCAGGCCGCAGTGACCTGCCCATACAATGCGGGCAGGTTTGAAGACAGCATGTAACCGTACCCCCCACACGCCAGCCGACACCGCTCTATGCACTGCGCGGTGTCAGACGTGACGATGGCTTTCAAGCAGCAGACTAGTGCGTGCAGCTGAAATTAGCAAAAATCTCTACATAACAGAACTAATGATACCTCTTTCCCACCTCTGTAACTCCTGTTTAGCCAAGATTTAAGGTTTGGAGTTCAATTAGCCCCAATCAGTGAAGGCCTCTACATCTAAGAAAATCCAAGATGCCTACTTTTATTTTGGAGAGTCATTGCAATTTGCATGAGATACGAACGAGTACTATTCTTATGCTCTACTGACAAAATCGATTAAGCATAAATAACTAGGACTTTCAAAAATTTCATAACTTTCTGACCGTACCTACTTGATTAAGATTAAAATTACGAGTCTTAAAATGATGGGAGCCTAGTAGGACCATCGCACTAGAGGTGATAGCATTACTACTGACCGAATTAAGTGATTAATCGTTTGATAAATAAATTATTAAAGGACAGTAAGTGCACTGAAACTCATTGTTTTGTTGCACCAGTGCACTTACATAAAAGATTGGTGACAATTCTAGATTTAAAAAAAATAAAAATACCTATTAGATAAATACCTCAGGTAACCGATCCAGTTTCCCATTGGCAACTTGCTCGTTGATCTCATCGTAAGTATCCCAGTGTATTGTCGATATTATTTTAAAACCGAAAGCCGTGGCTATAGTTATTAGTAGTTTGTGTTGTTGAGTCAAGTAATCCAGTATTTGAAGTTCTGGTCCACTGAAACATGTGTTTTAATCGTTATGTTTGACATACAGGGTATATCTACTTGGTTAACGTTTTAAAATCCTTTTGTACAATCCTCAATGTACAACTTTGCAAAATACTTACTCCTTTCTCACCGGAGTCTGCCTCCTTACAGCAGAGTATCTGGTGGCGATAGTGACAGCCTTGGTAAGGTAGTTCACCATGTCGTAAGCTATGACCACCCTCATGAACAACATCGTCGCATAAATCAGCTTGCCATCGGAAGTTTTCATGTATGTGCCATCCTGTAATGTAAAGGAGCGACGTTATTGGAAGGTTGACATACCTCGATTAAAACAAAAATATTACAGAACTAATTGAGAAAACTCCAAATATTATAAATGCGAAAGTAACTCTGTCTGTCTGTCTGTCTTGCTTTCACGCCTAAACCACTGAACCGATTTTGATGAAATTTGGCATAGAGATAGTTTGAGTCTCGGGAAAGGATATAGGATAGTTTTTATGCCGGTTTTTGAAACATTAACGCGCGCGATAAAGTTTTTCTGTGACAGGCAAAATTCCACGCGGGCGAAGCCGCGCGTTGAAAGCTGCCTAGTTTAGATATAAAAGCCATCATAGGCTCTTACCTTCAAAACTTGGGCATGCTTCATCAGCATGTTATTTCTCGGGATCCTCACATGGTTAAAGCCAAGAAACCCGTTGTTAACGGCCTCCAGTCCCAGCTTTCCGCCGACGTCCCCAACCCTGATTCCTGGTAGGGGCTGGTGGGTCTGCTCGTCCCGGATTGGAACTATGAATGCGTGGACGCCGTGGCATTGTCCTGTAGTGTACAGCTGAGCCACTACGATGGCGTGATTGGCAGTGTGTCCCACTGAAAATGAATGAACAAAGGAAAATTCATCAGTTTGTGAAAGACATTCCTTAAAATTTACCTACCTACATCGCCTTAGGCCTATATTTCACCGGTACACCATGGCGGCGCAAGTCGCCGCTACCAACAAAATGTAGGTATACAGCTTTGCGCAACCAAACGGACACCAGGTGAGTAACTCTCTATAGAGCTGTTTACATTTTGTCATAAGCCTTTTATTTTTCTGTCAAGTATCTACATTATATCTAAAACATTACGTACAGCCACCAGCCCACCATTTGTGAGACGTCAGCGTGGGACTGTGCAGCACAAACTCCTGAGTGTCAGGGTCGTAGGTCGCCGTGGTTTCCAGGCCTCGGATGAACGTCCCGTGGCCCAGTTCAGTCTGGAAACATAAATATGTAGGTCATTGTAGGTAAGTACATTCGTTTTAGCGAAAAACAAAGACGTTCATTATAATAGGATTTCCACAACGACCAGTCCGCCAAGTACTTCTCGCGGTCTATCTTGAGAGAGGCCTGCCCACACTACGTTTTCACTAACATTTCTATCCCAACGGCTATCATCAGCTCTATGAGCTATGTGCCCCGCCCACTCGAAAAACTTACTTGAGCAAAACTCCCAATGAAATTCCCGTTCCAAGCCCTGGGCAGCCAGTGGGCCTGCTGCTCCTCAGTGCCCTGGGAGACGATGGCTGGCACGAACATCAGGTAATGAAGCGCCATCGACGTCCCGTCGTACGTGGGGGCTGACCCGAGCAAACATTGCAGGAAATGTCTGAAGATATACAGACGTATTACATTCAATTTGTGTAGTAAACTGCCATTAGGCTCTAGGTACAGACGACGGCACAACAGGCTATATATGTTATAGTTATACTTACCTGACAAACTCTGGGCTGACTTCGCTGCAAAAGTGTAGTCTGATCTTACTCGTACACTAGACATTTTAATTAATAATATCATAATTGGATATTGATAGTCGAATCCCCTCGCAGTGTTAAAATATCGAAATTATGCTCCCGACGTGTGTTTACAGTTTACGAGGGGCGGCTGATAATTCCGCGGCCTAAGGTACTTCTTAGCGATGAGTAATTAGCATGTTACTCATGTCACTAGTTGCGACACTCAGCAGTATTATAAAAAGCAATCACTAATTAAGTTTGCACTGATAGTTCAATTTCTATCGAACAAATGACATCACCATGTCCGCCAAATCTGGAGATTTGCGGAATTTCGACACCGCGCGCCGCGGACATAATTCCTCGTAAAGAAGGAAAATAGACCGAAAGACATTTTTGAAGAGATGTCATTGGTTCTTCAGGATTCTGGATCTTCATATACCATGGTTAAAAAATGGGCCCGACTATTTCAACACGGACGAGAGACCTAGGCTGTGAAAACGACCCCCGCCCTGTCACGATTCTGAGTGAAGGAAACGTTCAAAAGTCGAAAAAATCGTTCCGGCTGACCAAAGAATTAAATTGTGGCAGATAGCTGAAGAATATTTCTTTATGTTCGCGAGACTATTGTACAGAAATGACGTGGGAAACTGACACGCGGATTGATCTTTCGGCAAGACAACGCGCCCGTTCACGCCGCATGAGTTGCGAGGCCAAGCCCTGAAAGACACCGGGTTCTCAGAGATTGGCCACCCACCATATAGCCAAGACCTATTACCTAGCGATATTTTCCTGTTTTTCGATTTGAAAAAGGACTTACGGGGCCGGAGATATGCAGATGACAACGAAATTAAAGCTGCGGTTGGTCGTCATTTTGAAAAAAAATTTTTGGGTGGGTAAAAGACATTGTATGCGAGATTTAAGAAATGTATTTCTTTTGAGGGAGATTATATTACAAAATAAAAATTAGAAACCATTTATTTTATTTCATTAAGTAGGTACCTTAGGCCGCGGAATTATCAGCCGGCCCTCGTATTTTTCCGTGCACACTAACTGCTTACAGGTAGGTAAATAGCGCATACCTGTAGTTATTAATATCATCAACCAGTAAGTACCATAAGTACTTATTTAATGCTATTTTCTACATAAAACTTAATACCTACTTACCTGATATCGGTAATTTTGGTTCTCCCTTCCCTCTGCATTTTGCGCACCAACCCAAATATTATAACCGACTTTCTTATTGATTCTTCATACTTTTCCTTGGCACCTAAGTAATATTCTGGAACTCCACTGTAGTAGTCCTTAGTGCTGACCATAACGTTATCTGTGTGAGACACAAGACGTCTGAGTAAGTGATCTATAAACAAGTAAAGCGAAATACCACTCATTGATTAATCCCGAAGTCTCAGAAACTATAACACCTACAAACTTGAAATTTGGCAGGTAGGTTCCTTATAGGGTGAAGACATCAACTAATAACGGATTTTACGAAACTCCAACCCTAAGAGAGTAAAATGGGGTCCACGCGTACGATGTCGCATGCGGCCGCTAGGTTTCACCCGTTAGAAATCTTTGTAATTAAGTACTAAGTAAGTAATGATTACATAATATAATACATTTTATTATTTTAGCTAGATTATGAAAGCACCACCAATTGTTTTTTTTTTCTTCTTTTGTTTAGCCCGATGGTTATCTGGCAGAGAATGCCTTAGGTTCGCCTTATGCACAATGCACATGAATAGATTCGGTTTCTTACTCTGTGCCTTATGTCCAATTGTTTACCATTTAAGATTGAATTAATTAATCAATTATTCATTTATTTAGGACATTTTAGCGATAGCAGAATACTGCACTGCCAAAGTGCAGGCCATATCGTTAACCTTTTATTTAACCATGGACTTTTAGTAAATTAAGTTTTAACTAAGAAGTATGTAATTAGGTAGATACTGTTTTGTTAAATTGTACTGATTTTCAAACCTTAATTCCGTAGCTTACCTAGTCATAGACAACCGTAAACTGCAGTTTAAACAACACAATCGCAAATCTACTGGTCATCACAACAATAATTATCAACTTGGAGCTAACGGTACCTACCTGCTTACTTATGTACATTATTCGGTTTTTAACCTCAGCGTCCTCAGACGAAGTGTTGATTGAATAATTATGTAAATAAACTGAAATATGAAATGAATCAACAAAACACGGGGCAATTAATACAATTTAATATAAATACCTCTATATCTTCGCTCAGCAGTTTTCTCCTTCCCCCCATCGTATAAAACTGTCATTTCTTCCACATCGAAGGTACAATTCTGCCTTTCCCTCTGCAAATCTTTGTTTACTTCGTGCATTTTGTATACGTAACTAAATTGGATTATTTGTCAGTCATGCACTACCTTACAGTAACGCCACCCGGCGCAGACTGACCATTATGATGTGATGACGAGTCTTAAAGGTTAAAGTTCATCTCTATTAAAAGCATACCTACACGTATGCAAGTATGAGAACTGAATGTTTCCGTTGACTTTCTTCGGATTGTGGTAATTTTGTGCCTACTAACTTCTGAAACTTCTGAAAGTATGTTTCATCTACATCCCTATTCAGCATCCCACCCCAGAATAGTCTAATGCCCATCCCAGAACGTAATTGTACACACTTTATCATCTTATACGCCAATGGTCTTCCTTTGCATCGATCTGTTCGTATACTATACCACTTCTCAAAAACTACTGAACAGATTTTTATGAGGTCTAGCTAGGTAAGTAGGTATGTAATGTAATTTATTTTTTGAAACAGGGGACGCGTTTGATTTTTCTGTGATAGACCTAAATGAACGAATCAAGATGCAACAAAACTACAAATCACTATGATTTAAAACTATTTTTACAGTGTAATTTACACCTCCCGGAAGTCCTCATCCTCAGTCACATTGATGATATTGCCTGTTAACGCCTGCCTAAATGTGAAGAGCAATGCTTCTAATAAAATGAATTGGCTCTTTGAATTTGAGGCAGGCGTTATTGCACAATTTGATTCTCTTTTTTTATGCTTTTGATAAACAAAACCAATTTTCACAATTTGAGTTTTGAGGCGATTCCATCCGTTGAGCACTCCCCATGCTGGTCAGACGGGGAGGCGGCAAGAAGTGGCACATACCACTATTACCTCGCCTCGGTAAAAGCGATTCTATTGGTTCTTACAAACACAACACTTCCCTCGCTACTCATCCTCGCACATCTCTGGTGGAAACGCAAGCCTTACAATTCTTATTTTTTGTGTGTTCTACTATAAAGGCTGCTTCAAACGCGTTGAACGCGCGTTTTCCGAATGGTTTTCATTGACGAGGCACTGATGCTGTAACAGTGGGGTTACAGGTTGACGCAAATATATGAGTACTGCCCAAAACCGCGCTGTTATCGCGCGTCTGATCCAAGCATAGTGTTATAGATTGTTTCATCCACGAAGACGCGCCCCACCATCCTTCCGCTAATGTTCGAGTGTCATCGGTACACGCTAAATTATCCATGAGTGCACACGCACACTACAATACTGACGCTCGGATTGCTCGGATAACCTCCCCATACCACGCGCTTCCTTCGACCAAAAATTGGTGCGGCGCGTCTTCGTGGATGAAACTATCTAACGGTATGCAAGATACCACTATTAATTTGAAACTTTCTATCAGGGAAATAAGGTTCAAAATAAAAGATCGAGCAGTAAAGTTATAAGGTGTTTATTGTTCACTTCTTGGCGGTGACGGCGGCCTCGTCCTCGCGCGCGAAGGTCTGAAGCATCTCCTCCTTCTTGGCGGCGATGCGCTCCTCGCGCCGCTTGCGCGCTTCCTTCACCTTGTTGCGCCTGGCTTCGGCTTGGTCGCTGTGGACAAACAGTCGCAAGTTAATAATATTCAAGACTATAGTCTGGTCCGCGAGCACGTAGAATTTTGTCCGATGACCCCAAGCTACCCATCCTTATCGCTCGCGCGTAATTATATTGCTGTCTTTGCGACTGTGCGACTGGCGCCCCCAGTGAGTGTGCAAGCGCGACAGCAATATAAGCAGTACCTTGGGGTCATTGGAAAAAATTCTACGTGCTCACAGACCGGGCTTTAGATAATAGGCAATTATTTTTATTGGAAAAAAGGGCATTTTATTCAACACATAGCTATAATCCTCCCCTACACTAGCGTCTTTCGAACGTTGTCGTCTCGCCTGCGCCTGCGCATCAAGTCCTAGTAGGCATCTATTTTTACACAATAATTAGGGCTTGTATTCAACATTGCTTCAAGCTTCCCTCACACTAGCTTCTTTCTTTCGAATGTCGTCGCTCAGCGTTTACTCAATGCGAGTGGCGCTGGCTAAACAAAAACGCTCGAAAGATGCAAGGATCTCGAATGAAATCACAAAATCGACTGTAAATAAGATTGAATGCGGGCCGCGAAGGACTGGTCTTTGTGGAAAACCTTGAGGGAGGCCGTTGTCCAGCAGTGGACGTCTTTCGGCTAAAACGAACGAAGATTGAACATAAGAAATGTTAAGCTAGCGCCGCCGGCCGGCGCCGGAAGTGCATGATGATGACGGAAAATCGGAAAAACGACTGATCGGTACAAGCATAAGCTGATTTCCACCCGATCCAGTGGCGAACCGGTCCGAAACCAGCCCGTTAACAAACGTCCTTATGAAGGGAAATAACTACTTCTATAAAAAAGGCGGGATGAAGCTTAAAACTGTCACTAATGTTACTTTTGTCTAAGAAGGAGGGCTAGCAGCTTTCATTGTGTATGTACCTAAAAGATGAAGTAATCAGGGAAGACTATTTAACACCAGCACTCTAACACCAGTACATTATGAAAAACAGTAAATCTTAATGATAATAATCATGGCTTTCATATTTTTAAAGCTTTGAAATATTTTTACAAACAGGGTCAAACATTCTACCTACCAGAGAAAAAAAATATTTCAAAAACTTTGGATTTAAATAATTCTCAAAATCCCAGAAGTTTGAGGTATATTCACTTGAAGAAATTGTGCCAACTCAATTCAATGCAACAGGTGTATTGTTGATAAAAGAAAACAGTGATATTTAGTTACTTCATTTGTTGTAACAAGGTGCAACTCCAAACAAAATTTCATCACATAGTCATATCAATAAAGTTCATTATCTTTCAACATTAAAGTTAAAATAGTAAGACACGGGTCTTAACGCGACGTTTATTAATGAGTTGAGTTACATTATGTACTCACGGCTTGATGATGCAGCCGTTTTAATGAGAATTGAAAAATCCGCCAGATGGCAATACGTAGGCGCGAGGTCCAAATGCTGCACGATTGGTTATTTAAATTTTTGACATGACTTTGACAGATATGTCAAAATCCACCAATCACGCAGCATTTGGACCTCGCGTCTACGTATTGCCATCTGGCGGATTTTTCATACGCGAAAAGTAAACCCTCATTGAAATGGAACGCGAAAGTTTAAAATCTAATATCTTTCAACGTACCTGAGCATCTTGGTCCTAGCCTTCTCAGCCTTCTTCCTGTGAATGTACTCCATGAGCACACGCTTGTTCTTGAACACATTACCCTTCGCCTTCATGTACAGCGCGTGGTACAGATGCCTGTCGATCTTCTTGGCCGTTCTGTACTTGAGGAGCAGTTTACGGAGCACTCTTTGCCTTTGTACCCATAGTTCCTGTAAGGAAACGGTAGAAATGTTTGTGAAGTTTGTGTTTACATCAGTTGTAGGTACACAAAGAAACCACCTACAAGGTGGACCGACGACATCGTAAAGGTAGAAGGGAAGCGCTGGACACAGGCCACTACCAATCGATCAACATGGAAAGCATTGGGGGAGGCCTATGTTCAGCAGTGGACGTCCTATGGCTGAAATGATGATGATGATGACACAAAGAAAAGTTTGGTTTATTTCAAATGATACTACAATACAATGTTCTTGAGTATGAATAATAAATATTGGTCATTTTTACACTGCAAATATTAAGAAGTTAATCATCATAACATTTATAATAAATGCTAGATCCTAAATAGTTTCTTATTAATTTCATCATTGTCGACTGCTGAACATAGGCCTACACCAACATTCATAATTTATTTAAAAATGTATACAATTTACATTTCTATTTCTTCACTGCCTTCCATTTCTAATCCAAAAACCTCTCATATCTTCAAGAATAGATAAAACAAAAATAAAATAAATACAAGTTTATAAACTTTTCGGTGATATTTACCTTTTGTGGCATACGCGCATTGGCTGTACCTCTTCTCTTACCGAAGCCACAGTGACGACCCTTCCTGCGGGCCTCTGTGTTTTTGCGAACGCGAGCGCGCGAGTGCACTGCTACGGGCTTCTTGATGACCAGACCATCCTTGATCATCTTACGGATGTTCTGTCCTGGAATAGAAATTGAACAGCATGATATAAACTATTGGGCACAGTGAATAATAAGTCCTGCCAAGTAGGTGCCTACAATTTCTGATATCTAAACATTATGATAAAAAAGATAAAAAAATTGTGCAAAATTGTAATGAAACATGAAGGCAAGTCCCAAAAAAATTGGGTATATCAATAAAACGCTTTTCTAATCTAATCCCTACCCACAATATCATTGCATGTTTCCACAACTAATAAACCAAAATAAGGCCTCGGATCATCAAAAAAACTAAGTAGGTAAATATTTAATCATATTAATTCAATTATTAATGTATTTTTAAGATTGTTAGCAGTGTAAATTGGTTGACATGGAAATACAAGAAGCGTGTAAAAAAGGTTATACTTACTGGAGTTGGTGTTGGCGATTTCATTGATCTCGTTTGGATCTAACCACACCTTCTTTTTACCACATCTCATAACAGAGGCTGCAAGCCTCTTCTGTAGCTTTAGGGAACTGAAAAGAAGAAAATATCACGATTGACCACATGGCGCAGAAACACCGAAACCACTACCGCGTGAACGTTGTTTACTAATATCCGAAATGTGAAACTATACATGACGCGTATTGTTTAACACTTGTTAAATCAACTGCAAGCCGATTTTTACAGAATATTTCAACTATTTCATAGTTTTTCGAAAAACTAACCTCATCTTGACACGGTGAGATCCAACGCACACAAGAAAGAAATATGGCTGCCCCGTTAGGGATGTAATCAATAAATCGATTCTAAAACAAAAAATTAACAGATGAATCGATCAATTTATAATAATCGTATGTTTTTTTTAAGTTGATAATATTTTCAAACAGTTTTAACTATTAATTATCACAATATTCACAATACTAGTGAAGCCGAACAATGATCTCAAGTTTATAGTGTAGAATAAGTAAGATAAGATTTATGGTTTTTAGAAATCGAAAACATTACAAAATCAATTTTGATGATGGTTAATAATTATTATCAATTCATCTTGATTATTATTACTGACGGAATTGCTACCTTAATTTTGAGTTTCATTTCACATCTCACCCGCAAGTTTCCTCAGTTTATCATCAGTTACTCCGTGACCATGGCGCTTGCAACAATGCCGAAATATCGGAAACTCAAAACTAAGTCTACATTGTACATCTGATGATTATGCACTACAAAAAAATATTTTAAGTGTTTCATCAACTAAGTTTAAGCGAACTTTATTAATTGAAATATCGATTTCATTTTATCTCTGTTATACATCCCTATTATTTATTTTCTTTTTTCTATTCTCTACTTTTGTAGGAAAAGGCACCATACATCCAAGTCTTCAAGTTTTTAAATATGTCGGCGCCGGACTCAGATGCTGCAAATGATTATTGATGATTAATAGTACCAATCTTAATATTATGTTATCTGTATAAATCTGTAGAGCGGAAGGTTTGTGATTCCTAAACGTAACACCCGACTGATGCGCAGAAAAAGATAACTGTCATTCAGTTGTGTCATGTCAAGTGTGAGCAGGCGGCTGCGAGGTTATCTAGGAGAGCGCAGAGAGCAGAAATAACAGGAGTGGAACTGACAGGCAATCCCCTCTAGCAATGTAAGTAGACCAGTGGTTCACTCAGTTTATAAAAACTAGTTGCAGCGCCACCAATGACATATTCCAAATGTCACTATTGAAGAGTAACGTGCTGCGATAAAAATGGTGAATTGCAGTGTTTTTAATTGTAAGAAGAGATCTGAAACATCAAATCTTGAAAAGGACAACATTACATTCCATCGGTAAATATTATTTTATTTATTTCACATTAATTAATACACTAAATTTGCAAAAAACTAAATTTCTAGAAGTGTTGCCACTGGAATGACTGGAAAGCAAAAATTCCTAATTGTGTAATATTTTAAGGATAGTGTACTTATAACAATATAATCGAAATTCTATGCAAACAATTTGATACTGCCAATAGGTGTTCTCTTTTATGATATTTGTTAGTATTAATACATTAAGGGTCATCACGCCCTGATCAGCTGTATTTATTGTGATTCTACGATCTGATATTCGCACACTCTGTAGTCAGGAATGGACGAGCTGTGATAATGAGAAATTGAATGTTTACAGATGGACAAACCCTGGACTAAGCGCACGAGGCCGTGCGATAGTCAGGCTGGCCGTGTCGGCGCCGGACTCAGATGCTGCAAATGATTATTGATGATTAATAGTACCAATCTTAATATTATGTTATCTGTATAAATCTGTAGAGCGGAAGGTTTGTGATTCCTAAACGTAACACCCGACTGATGCGCAGAAAAAGATAACTGTCATTCAGTTGTGTCATGTCAAGTGTGAGCAGGCGGCTGCGAGGTTATCTAGGAGAGCGTGTTGAGTTTGGTGGAACGTTAAATTGTAGGAAAAGTGATTGTCGACCATCCAAGATATTATCTCCTTGCCCGTTAACTCACGCCAATGGAGATTCCACCCCTAGAGTTCCTTCTGATAGAGACCCAGTGCCTTTAAATATTATTATGGGTCGCTCAACCGGCTCAACTAAAGTGGAGGCAAATAAACACGAGCTCAAACTGATGGAATATTTTAAAACAAAACATAAACAAACAATACAGATACAAATGTTTGCTTGTGTTGAAGACCTCAATCTCGTTGAGCGACCTATACAATAAATATGAAGTACAAACTGGAACTGGAACTGAATGTGATTCCTTTGCCATCATTTCTCACAAAAGGAAAGAAAAAAATGTTCTTCAGTTTGACAGCAGTTGTCAACCTCAACAATTGTCATCATATGTCAACAATCAGCTGTCCAATGACACTTATGAATTTAAAAAAATAATTAAATTATATATTTGTGTTCTCTAGGTATAGGTATAAAAACTAGCGATATCTTCAATCCAAGTTGTATCATAAAAACTTTCCGCTCGCTACAAAAAGTTTGGTCATTGACTGCAACACATCAGAAGTTGCTTCTCTTCAAAATTGTAGCTTTGCGCTACTTTGCGTGATTTCTTTTGTACACGTCACAGCGGGGCAATGAACTAGTTTTGTATTTAATTTGCCAGTCGCGCTGCCCCTTCTGTGTTGATAGGAGGCGTAAACTATCGATATGGCACCAGTAAATAAAGTTAACGCCGATCTCCAAAAAGAGAGAGATCAGTGCTCGTTCAATATCACTGAGCTAACTAATTTGATCGATGGAGGCGCTGACAAAACCGAAGAACGCAAAAAGCGAGGTAACATCTTTGTTCTATTAAGAACTACAATTAGTCAATACCGTACATTTAAGTAAGCAGAGGTTAAAGATCAACATCTTATTATCTCAAAACTTGAAATGTTTACAACAAGCTCATAATTGCCCTTCTGTTCTAAATTTAAAGGTTGTTCTTGCACTTTCTATACCAAATAAAATAATAAAATTGTTTTTATAGCACTTACATACATGTTAAGTATGATGAAACTCTTGGAGAGAACTATTACCTGTACTTCTATACAATTTTTATTCACCTTTAATTATCATAGAGATGGTGGGCTATTGGTTATTACAGCATTTAGATGGCAATAGGAACAAAGTTATTACAGTATCTATGAATATTGCCAAAAATGTAACTGTTTGATTTATCATCAAATAAAATTAATTATTGTTTCAGAGGATATGGTCCTAAAAGAAGGAATTCATGAAGAAGAAGTACCTGCAGAGTATCTCAGCCACAAGGAAAGTTATCAATTAGCTGTGAAGAAAGCATGTCTGCTCTTCAAGATGATCAGGAGACTTCAGGAGGAAGAAAACACAGGAATGGAAAACTATATGTATGTTTTACAATTACATTGTTTTTATTTTGTACAATACTTGGAAAAAACCTGTTTTGGAGGTGACCGATGACAAGTACTGGATGTGTTTGTTTTTAGATGAGCAAACAGCAGTGATTTTGATCCTTAGAGCCAAAGCACATGATGCGTTGCGGTGGCGGTGCGATGCTGCGTCGTCTTACATAAAAATCTCGGCGTTGCAGCGCTGCGCCGCGCGATACGGCGAAATCTTTGGCTCTTAATTATCAAATCTTGAACAACAGTTAGAATTAAATTATCAATTAATATGGCTATAATATGGCCAAGCTCTATTAGAGTGGATGTTAAGTACCCGATACCTACATGTTGCAAAAAATGTCACAAACTATGTAACTGCAATAAATACATATTTATGGATGTCATGTCTTGTTAAATGTACAACAAATATACTTATTTTAATTTTAAAATCTTGTGAAGAAAATATTTACATTTTAACTTATTGGAATGGTAAATATATCTAGCTACGTAATTAAATAATAATTAACACTATCAGCATAATTATATTATTCTTCAAATCTTGAATTTATGCTTATTTTGTTATCTAACATATTTGTGATTGTCACAAACAAGTGTATGATTATGTTTCTATTTTTCAAATAGGGCAGTGCTAGGAGGCACCCTTGGGTCGGCGATCCTCCGTGATGGGTCTCCTCTCACGCTGCATTACGTCATGTTCATCCCAACCCTCATGGGTCAAGCCACAGTAGAGCAGCAGGCGTACTGGATCGGAAGAGCATTCAACCTTGACATCGTTGGCACTTATGCTCAGGTAGGTTATGTAAACAAGCCAATTATGATTGCAAATTTCGATAATTTGTGAAGTAAATACATGCAATGATTCTCTCTGATATAAATTAGCGCGCCTTTTTCTCATCTTAAATAAGTAACTATCTACTTTTAGACTAGACGCAAACCACCGACTTTTAGTTGGCCGATAGATGGGTCGGGCTGTTGATCAGTATGAACATCTATGGAAGTGCGCAAACGATATCGATGTGGAATCGGCCGATTCTTCATACAAATTAAATCGGGCCTAACTTTCGGCCAAGTAAAAGTCGGTGGTCTGCGTCTAGGCTTAAAAACTCGAAGTTCATTGCCTGCCAAATTCCTAAAACAATATACTAAATGAGTAAAATAACATCACTTACTGTACAAATCTTGCTGAACTTTAAACAGGTGAAAATACGTTTACGTTTCAATGATTCGATCGGCGCGGCGGTCGTCGATCATTTATTTTTTATTTATTTATTCAGTCTTTATTACACATGCAGAAATACATAAAGTACATATGAGAGACTTATTGCCAGGAAAAATTATCTACCAATCAACCACAGACCAAGCAGATATGCCTGAGGTTTCTTAAACTAGAAAACGCAGTCTAAAATAAACAATAATAGGTACTGAACTACAACAAAGCATTTTGTTTTAGACGGAACTGGGCCACGGGACATTCGTGCGCGGTCTGGAGACGACAGCCACTTATGACCCGACCACTAAAGAGTTCGTGCTACACAGCCCCACTCTGACGTCATATAAGTGGTGGCCCGGCGGACGTGAGTATACCTTCATACGTGTCCCAACATTCAACGATAAGCCGGCGCCGTAGGGTGGACATGGTCATGACTACTTTAGGAATAATAAGAAAAAAAATTAAGATAGATGAAGAAGTAGTCATGACCATGTCAAATCTACGGCGCCTGCTTATCGCTGAATTTTGGGACATGACATGATGTATAATATGGAATTTACGATATTATTTATGTCGCCTCATGATTTCGGTCTCTCACATACAGTTAGTATAAAAGTTATCGCACGTCCGGCAATCAAACATATTACAGTCGTAAACCAAAACAGAACTAAAAATAAGTCTTTATTTTTTACTGCTTTTGGAAAGTATGAATTTTCTTAGCTTGCAGTTACGAAGTGATGGATTTCTCATACAAACATTGAAATCTTTACTATAAGATAGGTTCGCTGTTAAGAAAACTTTTTCAGCACTATGTAATAACAGAGAAAACAACGACTGTGTTCTCCAAGTTATTCATAAAGATCTGGACCCTTGATTCTATTTTTAGACCCCCAATGCGTAAAAAGTACCAACAAATCATCGTGTTTATTTACTGTAACTTTTGTAGGAAGTCAGTATCAATGTATTTAGAATTAGTTGTTTAAAACTTGACACACAGGCTCAGTTTTGTACAATCATTACCTAAGTATTTAATTGTATATCATAAATAAATTGGGGAAATTATGTTAAACATATTCTCATAATTTATACAGACAGAGTTCAACTTCCCAAGTGGCCTTGTCGATCACGAATCAGTTTATGTATGTATTATGACATCATTATTCTGTCTATGCTTGACACTCAGTTTAAAGTAACCCATGCCATATTCAAATACTAGCTTTCCGCCCGCGGCTTCGCCTGCGTGGAATTTTGTCTGTCACAGACAAACTTATACACAGATAAAAACTATCCTATGTCCTTTCCCGGGACTCAATCTTTCTCTATGGCAAATTTCATCAAAGTCGGTTCGGTGGTTTAGACATGAAAGCGAGACATTTATAATATTAGTATAGATTAAATGCCTAGCTAACACAACATTAAAAACGCGGCCTGTTAACCGTGGAAACTTACACAGGGGAAAAAGACACATTTTTTGACAAAAAATCAGATTTTCAATGCTCTGTTGCTACGCAAAAATAAAGACTAAAATCTAAGCCGGAACTTTCTTATAAAACCTAATAAATCAGTATACTTACCAAACAAAATAAATTATAACTAGATGATAAAATATCCATTAATCAATGATTAAACAAATTGTAATGAGATTAACTTATCTCGTAATTAATATCACAAATCTACCTAACTACAAATTGTTAAATCTATTGAAAACTCAAATTATATACCTAACTCTAACGGGCTATGTCGGTTACCCTTACGGAAAATTGAAATCTCCCGTAAGGGTAACCCGTTGAATCGTCGAATTGATTGGCACAAGAAGCTTTTAGAACTAATGGCCGTTGGGCCAGAAAAGTTCTCGAGTGGCGACCACGGATCAGAAAACGCAATGTTTGGTAGGCCTCCCACTCGGTGAACCGACAACCTGGTGAAGGTCGTCGAAGCACCTGAATGCGAGCAGCGTAGGAATGATCGTTGTAGAAATTTTTCGAAAAAGCCTTTGTCAAGGGGTTGGCTGATATAATGCTAGGTATAGCAAAGCCAAAAGCTACCAACCATGCGATGTGGAGTCATGGAGGAGGCCTATGTCCAGCAGTGAACGTCCTGTGGCTGAAATGATGATGATGATGATGAAAGCAAAGCCTACTAGCATAATTGATCCATAGAGTTAAAACTCTCAGCATATTGTAGACAGCTGACTTTAAAATACCTTCTGTATTCCACAGTGGCCCACACCGCCAACTATTGCATCGTCATGGCCCAACTATACACCAAAGGGAAGTGCCAC
Source organism: Ostrinia furnacalis (assembly GCF_004193835.3). Classification (NCBI taxonomy): domain Eukaryota; kingdom Metazoa; phylum Arthropoda; class Insecta; order Lepidoptera; family Crambidae; genus Ostrinia; species Ostrinia furnacalis. The sequence continues at coordinate 1,319,924 of NW_021130455.1, forward strand.
GGCATCCATCCTTTCATCGTACAGCTCCGCGACGAAGAAACCCACATGCCAATGCCTGGCATCAAAGTTGGCGAGATTGGCGCCAAACTTGGCATGAATGGCACCAACAACGGCTTCCTTGGCTTCGAACAAGTGAGGATACCAAGGGATCACATGCTGATGAAGAACTCTAAAGTACTTGAGGTAAGAATTAACATCTAGCGTCGCATTTTTACGGAACTAGACTCAATATTATTTTTGTTTCCAGCCAATATTTATTAACCTAATTGCTAATGGAAAAAGACCTTTTCTTCCCTTTATCTACAGTTATTTAAAGTAGAGATGAAACGGATAGTTGTTTGGCCGGATACCGGATACCGGATATCCGGCGAGCTGCTAGGCCGGATAGCCGGATATCCGGCGGCCGGATAGTTGTCCCATTGTCATGTTGCATGTCGTAACGAGTTTAGCGCTGCACAGGTGCTTCGAACGCGATCAGTAGGTCTAGTAGACTAGACAAGTCACACTTTTCGAAAATCGAATTCGTTCGAATAGAATGTCAGATTTTGCCACTCGTCTAAGGGGCAGATCAATTCGGGCGATTTCGGTTGCCATCGTGAGTATGTGATTGAATAGCGAAAATTCAATAAGTACACTTGCTGCGTAATCTGAATGAACTGCATTATACAGGGTGACTTTGAAATCGTTGGCATTCTTTTTAAAATAAGACTACTCATGATTCCCCAAATATGAGTCATATCAAATGAATTAAAATTTCAATATTTGAAATCTTGTACAGACGACAGAACATCAATCTTCATATTGTGGCATCTTATTTCAATGTATTAAGTGTTATTTTGCAACAAATATATAGGATGATGTGCTGTACAATAGTTTTAAACTCTTTTTTAGAGCACACTAATACAAAGACATAGTTAAATTAATGACAAAAAATCTCATTGGAGTTGTCTCATACACTCAGCGGCACGGAATTTGGCCCAAGCCTAAACTGCCTTCTCCCGCTGCGGACGGCCTCGACTTCTTAGTAACACTATTTGAGCAACTTGAGCTGGAGTAACGGGGATTATTCTTAAATTATGGAGACGAGAATAACCCTAAGATTAATTTAAAAACAAGAAACAAAACGCCCAACCCTTAAAACATTTAATATCGAATTTAAACTTTACCCGTACTCTTTGCGCTACAACAACGAAATGCGTTTCTAGAGTCACAAAAGTTAAACAGAAGCATTTTTTTATGAATCTAGCCTCTTAAATTAACAAAAACAAATGTTCTGTTAACATGTCACACGATACTTAGGCATACAACACCTATTTGGCCTCATATCTGGTTGTTTAGGCTTGGGCCAAATTCCGTGCCGCTGAGTGTATTTGGGGAATGCACCATGTATCATGAGTAGTCTTATATTAAAAGGATGCCAACGATTTCAAAGTCACCCTGTATGTCATCGGACCATCAGTGAAAAAAAAGATCGCCTGTTTTATTTGGCAATATTTCGACATTAAAAAACTAAAAACTCATTAAAACTCATTTATTTCTGCAAATAGGCTTAAAAAAGCACTTTTACACGTCCCAGTATTAACCCTACCACTGCTTCAGGACAATAAATGGGAATTAAAATATATTTACTATTTATGTATTCGTCATTAGAGTGAATAGCCCAGAAAAGAAATTAGTTTTTTGAAAGGCCTTAATATGGCTTTTTTGTAACTTTTTGGACTTTAGATAAAAACCGTCATTATTATAAGCCACTTTATTGATATTTGACTCAAAGATTAATGTGTTTCATTTTATTATAGGAATTTTCGTAGTTTTTTTAATATCCGGTATCCGGCCGGATAGTGAGCTACTATCCGGTATCCGGCCGGATAGTAAATTTAGGCCGGATATCCGGCCTACCGGATAGTTGCCGGATATCCGTTTCATCTCTAATTTAAAGTAAACAAATATTTGTATTTATTTTCGTTTTAAATCAATTTATCTCTAATAACTGCGTTATTTGCCTACGTTAATTACATAAATTACGCATGAAATTGTCTACAATTTCTTTATCATTTCGTAAATGACATTCGCTTATCAATATGGGACGAAAATAACAATAACTCACACAAATCACGTACATTAACCTCAATAATACGAATAAGGGTTTAAATAATTTAATAATGGCGCAATTATTTTGGGTTCGCTCACGAAATTGACAATTTGTACGAGTATAGAGATTTTTAACATCATCATCAAAATAATTTTGAAAGGTTCATCAGAAAATGGATCCTCCTTATCGACAAACTGATTTTCAAGATCTAATTGTAGTTAATCCATCAAATTAAAAGTTAGTAGCGGCCCTTGAGTAACGATAGAAAACATATTTCTAATTATTTTTTCAAACAGTCGCAGACGTCAAGCTACGTACTCATGTACTGCTAGATAAATATTGCGTTTGAGTCCTCCATTATGTATTTTTCTACAGGACGGCACATACGTGAACGCACCGAGCTCCAAGCTCACATACGGCACGATGATGTTCGTGCGAGTGGTGATAGTACAAGACATGTGCACGTACATGGCCAAAGCTGTCACCATCGCCACACGGTACTCAGCCGTGCGTAGGCAGTCGCAGCCGAAGCCCAAGTGAGTATAAGAGCGAATGATTGTGTCAGAGTTAGTAATCAGGGACTATTCGAACCTCTCTTCCCCACCGCTGCCATTCCTGTGTAACCAGGATCTACAGCCTGACCGCCAATACAAACCCAACCAGTGGGAAAGTGAAACTGTCATTGACCCGTAACAAAATTAATCAGAAGAACATAGGAGGAGTGCGAAGTTAAGATTCGACTTCCCAGAGTGAGTGATCAGTGACGGCTTTAGCCCAAGTGAGTATGATGATAGATCGAGCGAGTGTGATAGTGCCGAGTAAGAGTAATAGGTCAAATGAGTGAGATTACCCGACTGAGCATTAACCACGAGACACGATACTTGCTCGTGGTCGCCTTATTACATAGTTCGCAGTACATATTATGACTAATTTGAATGAATTTTATCTCTTACTCTCACCTTTTACTCACCCAGCGAACCAGAACCCCAAATCCTGGACTACGTGACGCAGCAGCATAAACTACTGGCAGGCATCGCGTCGGTGCACGCGTTCCGTCTGAGCGCGCAGTGGCTGTGGGCCATGTACAACAACGTCACCGCCGAGCTGGACGCCGGCGACCTGGAGCGGCTGCCCGAGGTGAGTGTGTCCCTCATGTGTCACCTGAGCCCCGCCCTGGACGCGTGACGTCATCGCGTCGGGCACGCGTGCCGGCTGAGCGCGCAGTGGCTGTGTGCCATGTACAACAACGTCACCGCCGAGCTGGACGCCGGCGACCTGGAGCGGCTGCCCGAGGTGAGTGTGTCCCTCATGTGTCACCTGAGCCCCGCCCTGGACGCGTGACGTCATCGCGTCGGGCACGCGTGCCGGCTGAGCGCGCAGTGGCTGTGGGCCATGTACAACAACGTCACCGCCGAGCTGGACGCCGGCGACCTGGAGCGGCTGCCCGAGGTGAGTGTGTCCCTCATGTGTCAGAAAAAGTTTCTTAGATTTTTAAACTTCAAACACCGGATAATGGGCACGACTTACGAGGCTGACTGTAAGCATCATCATCTACTTCCATTAAAACTGCGAAGAGAAGTCGCTGATCTTACCTTCCTCCATAACCTAATTAATGGTAAAATAGACTGCAGTGAGCTTCTTTCGCGAATCAAGTTACAGGTGCCAACTCGTGCCAATGTCAGGAGAAATTATCTTAGACTTCACGTTGATGCATGTACCACTAATTATGGACGCAATTCCTTCTTTAACAGAGTTTTCAAAACTTTTAACAGCAATTATTATGAAAATGTTGACCTTTTTCATATTGTGAGACCAAACTACTTCAAAAATCAAAGTAATAAGGAATTCTTTGGCGACACTACTTAGCACTCTCCCGGTAAAAAGTTGAAGTATCTGTTTACTGCTTAATATTCTGCTATTTTGGTATGGCTTTGGTAGGTATTTTCTGTATTGTTTAAACTTTTTTTATATATTGTAGTTATACTGCATGCTAAATGGTTTTGTTTTGGATTGTATCTTGATATGCTATTTGTGAAAACTATGTAAGGCATTTTTGATCTTAACCGCCTCATCTATTAATAATGCATATATGCTGTTTGTTTTCCATAAAATAAATAAATAAGGATTGCGCACCCCTTTGGTCGATACAGTTTGTTATCAGACAGATTTATAGTGAGGCTAAAAGATCGGTTCGCAGTCTGCCAGCCATAAGGGGCGTAATAAAAATAAACATTGTGGTTGTGGAGTTCACTCACTTCTCTAACTTTGACCATTTTCGTAGCTTCATATCAAACAAACTCAAACACAACACTAACACACACACACACACATAATTTGTTCATATATCACAATATTTATGATTCATAATCTTTAAAAAACCACAATAATAGTCACCTGATAAGGAATTGGAGCTGTATATTTAATGTAAAAATGTAATCAGTAATGCTCACTCAACACAACTACTGCGACACAGGCCTGCGAGCCTAGTGCAGAAGCTGTGGTTTATTACATCACAGGAAATGATATTTGTGAATAAAGATTATTTATTTGCCGTTTGGTGTAGTGGTTCGAAACGGACTACTATTCCGGAGGTAGCGGGTTCGATTCCCGCACAGTACAAACATTTGTGTGCATGAACATATTTGTTTGTATTGGACTGAGTGTTTTCTAAGTATAATATGCATGTATTTACAAAAAAAAAATTCAGTATGTTTATATCCGTTGTCTAGTACCCATAGGAGTTTGGGACTAGAAGCGCAGTGTAAAATGTCCAAGGATATTTATTTATTTATTTATCCCCAGCTGCACGCCCTAGCGTGCTGCCTCAAGGCCGTCAGCACGGCGGAGGCGGCCGCGTGCGTGGAGCGCTGCCGGCTCGCGTGCGGCGGGCACGGCTACATGCTGTCGTCCAGCCTGCCGCTCATGTACGGGCTCGTGACCGCCGCCTGCACCTACGAGGGCGAGAACACGGTGCTGCTGCTGCAGACCGCCAGGTTTGTCATTTACCCTCGATGTGACCGCAGTTAACCCTCAATGTGACTCCAGTTAACCCTCAAGTAACCCCAGATAACACGCATGTAACCCCAGTTAAGCCTCAAAGTTACCCGCCCTAGCGTGCTGCCTCAAAGCCGTCAGTACGGCCGAAGCGGCTACTTGCGTGAAGCAAGCATGATGCTTCAAGACTATCAGATGGCCAGATGCGTCATCTACCCTCAATGTAACTAAAGTTACATGCCCTAGCATGCCGCTTGAAGGCTATCAGACGGCCCGGTGCGTCATCAACCCTCAATGTAACCCAAGTTACACGCCCTAGCATACTGCCTCAAGGCCGTCAGCACGGCCGAAGCGGCCGCTTGCGTTACACGTCCTACCATACCTCCTATGTTCTTCTGATTAATTTCGTTGCCGGTCCAATGACAGTTTAACTTCCCCCCGGGACAAACGACCTTCATTGGTTGGGTTAGGTCAAGCTGTAGATCCTGGCTACACAGGAGTTGCAGCGGTGGGAACGAGAGGTGGGAATAGTCCCCTCCTAGCATACTGCCTTAAGGCAGCCAGCACGGCGGAGGCGGCCGCGTGCGTGGAGCGCTGCCGGCTCGCGTGCGGCGGGCACGGCTACATGCTGTCGTCCAGCCTGCCGCTCATGTACGGGCTCGTGACCGCCGCCTGCACCTACGAGGGCGAGAATACGGTGCTGCTGCTGCAGACCGCCAGGTTTGTCATTTACCCTCGATGTTACCGCAGTTAACCCTCAATGTGACTCCAGTTAACCCTCAATGTAACCCCAGTTAACACGCAATGTAACCCCAGTTAAGCCTCAAAGTTACCCGCCTTCGCGTGCTGCCTCAAAGCCGTCAGTACGGCCGAAGCGGCCGCTTGCGTGGAGCGAGCATGCCGCTTCAAGGCTATCAGACGGCCAGGTGCGTCATCAAGCCTCAGTGTAACTAAAGTTACATGCCCTAGCATGCCGCTTGAAGGCTATTAGACGGCCCGGTGCGTCTTCAACCCGCGATGTAACCCAAGTTACACGCCCTAGCATACTGTCTCAAGGCCGTGAGCACGGCAGAAGCGGCCGCTTGCGTTACACGTCCTAGCATACTCCTCCTATGTTCTTCTGATTAATTTCGTTGCGGGTCCAATGACAGTTAAACTTCCCGGGACAAACGACCTTCATTGGTTGGGTTAGGTCAAGCTGTAGATCCTGGCTACACAGGAGTTGCAGCGGTGGGAACGAGAGCTGGGAGTAGTCCCGTTTAGCATACTGTCTTAAGGCAGTCAGCACGGCGGAGGCGGGCGCGTGCGTGGAGCGCTGCCGGCTCGCGTGCGGCGGGCACGGCTACATGCTGTCGTCCAGCCTGCCGCTCATGTACGGGCTCGTGACCGCCGCCTGCACCTACGAGGGCGAGAATACGGTGCTGCTGCTGCAGACGGCCAGGTTTGTCATTTACCCTCGATGTGACCGCAGTTAACCCTCAATGTGACTCCAGTTAACCCTCAATGTAACCCCAGATAACACGCAATGTAACCCCAGTTAAGCCTCAAAGTTACCCGCCTTCGCGTGCTGCCTCAAAGTCGTCAGTACGGCCGAAGCGGCCACTTGCGTGGAGCAAGCATGATGCTTCAAGACGATCAGATGGCCAGATGCGTCATCTACCCTCAATGTAACTAAAGTTACATGCCCTAGCATGCCGCATAAAGGCTGTCAGTCGCCAGTTGCGTCATCAAACCGCGATGTAACCCAAGTTACACGCCCTAGCATACTGCCTCAAGGCTGTCAGCACGGCAGAAGCGGCCGCTTGCGTTACACGTCCTAGCATACTCCTCCTATGTTCTTCTGATTAATTTCGTTGCGGGTCCAATGACAGTTAAACTTCCCCCCGGGACAAACTTGACCTTCATTGGTTGGTTTTTTTATGGTAGTCAAGCTTAGATCCTGGCTACACAGGAGTTGCAGCGGTGGGAACGAGAGGTGGGAATAGTCGCGTCCTAGCATACTGCCTCAAGGCTGTCAGCACGGCGGAGGCGGCCGCGTGCGTGGAGCGCTGCCGGCTCGCGTGCGGCGGGCACGGCTACATGCTGTCGTCCAGCCTGCCGCTCATGTACGGGCTCGTGACCGCCGCCTGCACCTACGAGGGCGAGAACACTGTGCTGCTGCTGCAGACGGCCAGGTTTGTCATTTACCCTCGATGTGACCGCAGTTAACCCTCAATGTGACTCCAGTTAACCCTCAATGTAACTCCAGATAACACGCAATGTAACCCCAGTTAAGCCTCAAAGTTACCCGCCTTCGCGTGCTGCCTCAAAGCCGTCAGTACGGCCGAAGCGGCCACTTGCGTGGAGCAAGCATGATGCTTCAAGACTATCAGATGACCAGATGCGTCATCTACCCTCAGTGTAACTAAAGTTACATGCCCTAGCATGCCGCTTGAAGGCTATTAGACGGCCCGGTGCGTCATCACCATCAACCCTCGGTGTGACCCCAGTTACACGCCCTAGCCTGCTGCCTCAAGGCTGTTAGCACGGCCGAAGCGGCCGCTTGCGTTACACGTCCTAGCATACTCATATGCTCTTCTGATTAATTTCGTTGCGGGTCCAATGACAGTTTAACCTTCCCCCGGGACAAACTTGACCTTCACTGGTTGGGTTATTGGCGGTCAAGCTGTAGATCCTGGCTACACAGGAGTCGCAGTGGTGGGAACGAGAGGTGGGAATAGTCCCGTCCTAGCATACTGCCTCAAGGCAGTCAGCACGGCGGAGGCGGCCGCGTGCGTGGAGCGCTGCCGGCTCGCGTGCGGCGGGCACGGCTACATGCTGTCGTCCAGCCTGCCGCTCATGTACGGGCTCGTGACCGCCGCCTGCACCTACGAGGGCGAGAACACCGTGCTGCTGCTGCAGACCGCCAGGTTTGTCTTCAACAGAGATGTGACCCCAGTTAACCCTCGATGGACCCCAGTTAACCCTCGACGTGACCCCAGTTAACCCTCAATGTCACCCAAGTTACCCGCCCTAGCGTGCCGCCCCTTGCGTGGAGCGAGCATGCCGCTTCAAGGCTATCAGACGACCAGGTGCGTCATCAACCCTCGATGGGACCCCAGTTAACCCTCAAAGTTACTCGCCCTAGCGTGCCGCCTCCAAGCCGTCAGCACGGCTGAAGCGGCCGCTTACGTGGAGCGAGCATGCCGCTTCAAGGATATCAGACGGCCCGGTGCGTCATCAACCCTCAATGTAACTAAAGTTACATGCCCTAGCATGCCGCTGAAAGGCTGTCTGACGCCAGGTGCGTCATCAACCCTCGATGTAACCCAAGTTACACGCCCTAGCATACTGCCTCAAGACTGTCAGCACGGCAGAAGCGGCCGCTTGCGTTACACGTCCTAGCATACCTCCTATGTTCCCCCCGGGACAAACTTGACCTTCATTGGTTGGGTTTTTTATGGCGGACAAGCTTAGATCCTGGCTACACAGGAGTTGCAGCGGTGGGAACGAGAGGTGGGAATAGTCCCGTCCTAGCATACTGCCTCAAAGCAGTCAGCACGGCGGAGGCGGCCGCGTGCGTGGAGCGCTGCCGGCTCGCGTGCGGCGGGCACGGCTACATGCTGTCGTCCAGCCTGCCGCTCATGTACGGGCTCGTGACCGCCGCCTGCACCTACGAGGGCGAGAACACCGTGCTGCTGCTGCAGACCGCCAGGTTTGTCTTCAACAGAGATGTGACCCCAGTTGTGTTCTAGCTGTGACCCCAGTTACACACCCTCGCTTGTTTCCTCAAGGCCGACAGCACGGGCGAAGCGGCCGCTTGCGTGGAGCGAGCATGCCGCTTCAAAGCTATCAGACGGCCAGGTGCGTCATCAACACGCCTCTGTGGTCTAGTGGTAAGCCACCTGCTTCAGACGCAGAGGTCCCGGGTTCGATTCCCAGTGGGGTCAGATTTTTTCTGTTCGGTTTGGTTGGCGGTAGGGCTTGTTCTAAGTCCGCCTGGCTAGCTACCACCATCTTACCTAAGTCTGTCGCTATAACAACAATGTTAACAGCATTGCTGTGTTCCGGCAGTTAGAGGTAAGATAACCAGTTCCTCAGTGGTTGAGGATTCCGGGTGAGATACTACAAGCCAAGAGCTTCCTCGTTGTGGATAAAAAAGAAACACCCGTTGTTCCAGCCAAATGACGACCACTGCTGGAGAATAGCCTCTCCCAAGTATTTCCAAAACAACTGGTCCTGCGCTGCCCGCATCCAGGCTCTTCCCAAGACCTTCACCTAGTGTTGGGCCTGTCCACGCTACATCTTCCGGCCCGTGGTCACCACTCGAGAAATTTTCTGCCCCAACGTCCATAATCTTTACCAACTATGTGCCCCACCCACTGCTACTTGATTTTAGCAATTCTGCGAGCTATATCGGACATTTTGGTTCTCCTGCGGATCTCCTCATTTCTGATTCGATCACACAGGGAAACTCCGAGCATAGCACGCTCCATCGCCCTTTGGGTGACCTTAAGCCTTCTTATGAGGTCCATAGTAAGCAACCACGTCTCAAATCCGTATACCATCACTGGCAACACACTGGTCAAAGACTCTCAGCTAATTCAATACAATAGCCGCGCACCTAAAATTTTTGGAGTGGCATTCTTGATGTCGACCACTAATCATCAATTTTGACGTCATTGGTTCATCTTACCGACTTTATTTGTTTCAGGTACCTAGTAAAGGCGTGGCAGCAAGCTGTAGGCGGCAACTCGCTGACGCCGACGGTAGCTTACTTGGCCGAGGCGGCCGTGGGGCGCCGCCACCCGCCGTGGGACAACTCTATTGAAGGCATTATACAGGGCTTCCAGCGCGTCTCTGCCAGGTCAGTGACTTATTGGGTTCTTTTTAGACTTTATTGCGGCCAAACTGTGCTGTGAAAGTCCTGTTTAAAATTACTTTTTGTTTAAAAAATCGAAACACTTATATTTCACAAGTAGCAATTTTGTATCATATCAATGGTTGTGTTGTTGACTTGTTGTACTCGTAACTGTACAACCGACTGTAAAATGACCGGTGGAAATCTTCGAAAAATCATCATGGCGCAGTTACACTACGCGAAAATGATCGAACACAATCGCGAACACGCGCAAAATGCATATCGAAACGTGCGAACTGCGTGTTTATTATCAACATCGCGCATAGTGTAACTGCCCCATCAAAGAATGTTTAAAAGAATTAAAGACGATCATAAGTAGACTAACACTTATAGAAACTTTTATCCTATACTTATTGGCAAAATTTTTATTACAGTAAAATAAGCCTGTGCGTGGCGAACATCGAAAAACGACAGAAGACCGGCATGTCTTACGAAGACGCATGGAACATGACGTCAGTCCAGCTTACTTCTGCTTCAGAGGTACCTACCTAACAACATTCTTTTGTTTATGGCTATATGACTTGGGTTTTGGGAATTGGCCATGTCACTTGTGTAACTTTGATAAAGTTGGTATTGAATGTTGCCAATACAGTTTGTTGCTGTTGCATCCTTTTGGTCCTCAACCTCAAGGATTCCTGAATAGATTAATCTTCAATTTTAATACGATAAATATATTTTTTTCTTTTTTAAACTTAACACGTTAACCCAATTTATTATCCAGGCTCATTGCCGCGCGATCCTGCTATCTTGCTACTTGGAAGAAACCGTGAAGTCAGTGCAGGGCGCTAGCAGCGCACTGCGTGACGTCATGATGCGACTCGTGGAGCTCTACACCCTGTACTGGGCCCTGCAGTGCGTCGGCGACTTGTTAAGGGTAAGTGAACCTCAAGCCAGGAACTTTAAGAACTAGTTTTATAAATAACAAATGCGTGTCGGACTCACGCACAAAGGGTTCCGTACCATTGATTTATGAATTATTATTTTTTTTAATTTAATTTATTTGTATGAAAGATTACGCGGTAATAAGCGGTTTACGATTTACGAGGTATTAAAAAAAACTACTTATGTATTAGATCTCGTTAAAAATAATTTTCGTTGGTAGTTTTATAGTATGTATAGCCTGACCAGGAACATAAAAACCCTGGCATAGAGGCGCTTCAATTGCATTTGATAGTGCAACACTGAGTACAGTCGTACCTGTGTTAAATTAATAGGCTAACTTTATGTATCAGGATTCAGGATTACGGGCTAATTTGATATTTTCATAAATTAACGAAAAAATATTATTATAGGTAACCTGGTTTAAATAAATTAAATGAAACCATCAATCGAACTAGTAGGATTTATTTTATTATTCATCAATAATCAAATTCAGAACTTGAATATTCAACTGCAATGTCTGCTCATGAACGCTTCAAACTCGGTACTTCTTTCCCAATTCCATAAAATTCAACTTTTAGAAAGTGACAAAAAACTTTAAAATAGGTAGTTGAAACAAACCACAGCTAATTTTCATAGTGGACTGTACTATACGATAAACATGTCAGTCAATTTGACAACCTTTATTGGAAACATTGTTCAATGAAAATATTGTCCGAACCTTTGGTATTTCTCTTCGACAAATACTTTAACACATTGTGAACCACTTTTCTTTCACGACTATAAAAAGATTTTAGCAATTTCATTCACAAAATCAATTGCGCACATTTAAAATAAAGTTTGTTTACACTTTGACAGCAATAGACTGACATGCAAGGTGACATGTCAATGAAGTTTTTAGTTACTGTTGCCATTAAAAGAAATTAGTACCATTAGTTTTCCGCAACATGGCGAGGGTTTTTATGTTCCTGGTCAGGCTATACATCATATGTTTTTTTTAGATTTTTCATTTTCTTATTTTAGAAGTTAGAGGGGGGGGATCAACTTTTTTCCACTTTGGAAGCGTCTGTCACGCAAACTATTCGGTTTAGAAAAAAATATTTTAGAAACCTCGATATCATTTTTGAAGACCTATCCATAAATACCCCACACGTATGTGTTTGATGAAAAAAAAATTTTCAGTTTCAGTTCTAAATATGGGGAGCCCCTAATATTTATTATAATTTTTTTATTTTCGCATCAAAATCTTAATGCGGTTCACAGAATACATCTACCTGCCAAGTTTCAACAGTATAGCTCTTATAGTTTCGGAAAAAAATGGCTGTGACATACGGACGGACAGACAGACATCACGAATCTATAAGGGTCCCGTTTTTTGCCATTTGGCTACGGAACCCTAAAAAGCGCATTGCCGTGAAATTTTGCGTGACATATCTCACACGTCAAATGAAGTCACAAATCTTCCTTGACTCAAACGAACCGATGTCTTACCATGCCCAATATGCCTATTGCCTATCAAAATAAGTAATCTTGATCTTTTTTTGTTAATCATGTTTTGTGCGCAGCAATAATTTATTTTGTATTTGCAGTTCACATCGATATCTGAGCGCGACATCGAGCAGATGCAGGCGTGGTACGAGCGCCTGCTCACGCAGCTACGGCCCGACGCTGTGGGACTGGTGGACGCTTTCGACCTGCGAGACGAGGTTAGTCCACGCTTCTATTCCCGGCGGGGACAGTAGTGTAGAGCCATGAATAGATGCAGGCATGGTACATTCAACATTAAAAAGTTGGTGTTGGTGACACCAAATGTTGCCAATAAGTTGATATTAACACAACCTTATTCCAATAGCAATAAAGACGTGCTGCGAACTTATTGGCTACTTTAGGTGTGACTATTTGACGCTGTCTGTACGAGCGCCTGCTGACGCAGCTACGGCCCGACGCTGTAGGGTTGGTGGATGCCTTCGACCTGCGAGACGAGGTCAGTCCACGCTTCCATTCCCGGCGGGGACAGTAGTGTAAGGCCATGAACAGATGCAGGCGTGGTACAGTCAGCGTCAAATAGTTGGTGACACCCAATATGACTGATAAGTTGATAACGCAACCTTTTTCCAATAGCAATAAAGACATCTTTTCGTCCAAATTACCTCAATGCCTGAAGACTAGAGTGTATAACCAATGTGTGTTACCAGTGATAACTTATGGCTCGGAAACGTGGCCTCTCACTATAGGCCTTATACAGAAGCTCAAAGTTGCACAGCGTGCTATGGAGAGGGCTATGCTTGGTGTTTCTTTGCGAGATCGAATCAGAAATGAGGAGATCCGTAAACGAACCAAAGTCGCTGACATAGCCCGACGTATTAGCAAGCTGAAGTGGCAATGGGCAGGGCACATAGTACGCAGAACTGACGGCCGATGGGGCAGAAAGGTTCTGGAATGGAGGCCGCGTACCGGAAAACGCAGCGTGGGACGTCCACCTACAAGGTGGACCGACGACATCGTAAAGGTAGCAGGGAAGCGCTGGACGCAGGCCGCTACCAATCGATCAACATGGAAAGCATTGGGGGAGGCCTATGTTCAGCAGTGGACGTCCTGTGGCTGAAATGATGATGATGATGATGAATAAAGACGTGCTGCGAACTTATTGGCTACTTTAGGTGTCACTAACTATTTGACGCTGTCTGTACGAGCGCCTGCTGACGCAGCTACGGCCCGATGCTGTGGGACTGGTGGACGCTTTTGACCTGCGAGACGAGGTTAGACCACGAGTTATGACAAGGCATGTATTTGACCGCAATCCCACCTGGTGTTAAGTGAGATGCAGTCCAAGATGGTACATATCTGCCCTGTAAGTGCCTATTCCCTCACGCTTTGAAAAGGCCCGGATTATAGTGTTCAGGAAAGACAGCAGCATGCAGCGAATTTCAGTCCCTAGCTGTTCGCATTATAAGAGTCATCGAAACGCTTAGTGCGAGCTGGTGGAATGTTGACAATGTAGGGATGGTACGCTAACCTGAAGAAACGGCCATGCATATTTAGCTTACCACGAGGGGTTAAAAAAACAACCGGACAATATGGAATTAATGGGGGAAGCCTATGATCAGCAATGGACCGTCCTGGCTGAAATGACGATGATGATGCTGAATAGTGAGAGAATCAGTCCCATCAATAGAAATACCTAATGGAAATGCCCGAATATTCCTTTGATAGTGCTTTTTTTTTTTTCAAACTAGATCCTGCATTCAACCCTGGGCGCATACGACGGTCGCGTGTACGAGCGGCTGATGGCAGAGGCCATGAGAAGTCCGCTCAACCAGCAACCCGTCGACGAGTCCTTTCACAAGTACCTCAAGCCCTTCATGCAGGGGAAACTGTGAACGGGACTATTGTGTATGAATGAATTGGTATTCAGCATTTTGACCCAAATGTAACGCGCAATAAAGTCGAAAATTCTTTGAAAAGTATAAATAGTGCTGGGGACATGACATTGTATGAATCACTGGTACTTAAAGTAGTTAGAAGCTGGGATAAATCATTACATGTAAGCCTGTGGTGTCTGGTATAAGTGCAATTTTCACAAATGACAAAATAGGTTAAGAGTACTTTAGGGTGGCGGATGTGATATTTAACGTATGTACCTACATTCCTTTGTGATTAAAGTAGGAAACAGTATTATTCTGTTTGACTATGTGAAATTAAAATGGAGATTTCTAATTTAATATATAAAATTTTGTTATAATAAAGTTTTTAATCATTTTAACTTCGTGTTTTATATTGTGTACAATCAATGTACCTTTTTTATGCAGAACAAGGCAGGTATTTGACCACAATCGCACCTGATGTTAAGTGGGATGCAGTCTAGGATGGTACATTGCCTTTAATCCATTTGCGTTAAGAAAATAGTTGGAAGCCGGCAAAACCCTCTGATTTTGCTGATTGGGAGCTCTTGGAGTATGAGTATTCTTTGGTTGGGAGGGGGCAGGAGACTTATAAAATAATTGGTTAAAATCTCAAAACTCACATAACTTCTCTATGGACATGTTAGTGCATCTAAGGCATATTATTTCTGTGTCAGTGTGACGTCCTAATTTTGGAACATCCTGTATAAGCTAAAGCAGTTACCGAAACTAGGCCTCGATTTAAAAAGTATGGAAGCCGAGGTGCTGAATGCAGATGTGCGGGCTCGCGCCACACACACACCGAGGACCTTGGACGATCAATCCCGCGACTACACAAAAAGGCGAAACGATCTTGATCCAAGCCAGTACAGCGAAACGAAATACCAGTAAAAAAGAAAACGTTATGTCAAAATTGACATTTAGCCATCGATTTGTTGCACAGAGCAAAATATTATGTTGCTTTGTTTACGAATAGTTGTTTTCATTATTATTCACCTTTATTTAGTAATTTTAGTTCAATATTTAAACTATCTGTTTAACTTGAAATCAAAGACTGTTACGCATAATGACCTCCTATACCCAAATATGTCGAGCTTGTTTATCTTTTAACGTTTCATTCAATTACATTTTAGCAGAAAACGTTTCTACTGAAATTTACTGTTTTTGTACATCAATAGAGGTACTAAAACCAACATTCCGTTAAGTAATAACTTAAACTTAACTGGATTTGTTAAGATTTACTTTGTTAAAACTTTCAGGTGCAGCAAGACAACCTTCCAATGACACTGTGTGATGCTTGCTATGATCTTCTCATCAAGTGCTCAGAATTCAAAAGAACTTGCTTAGAATCTCATAATGCGTTACTTCATTTGAGCTGTAATGCCAGAAAAATACCTGTTGATGAAAAACTGTTTGACCAACTTGCACACCACAGAGGTCCCGATGAGTTAAATGTGAAAACAGAACATTTTGTCAATTTTAATGATGAAGATACGGCAGTCAAAGCCGAGAACACGTCGGACCACTATGACGGTATTTAAATTGTTCCATATAATTTTAATTTAATTTTCTTCAGTTTTCTGGATTGTAATATTTAGGGAACTGAATAGTAACATCTTAAATTGCTGTTTGATTTTAGATCTATTTGAAGCTGTAAACTTATGTGAAAGCTCAATAATAAATGAGAAGAAAATAAAAAAAAGGTAATCATTTAATTACTATCACCCACATCCATTTCCTCCATTTTTCTCACCGTTTAAACCTTCTCTGGACTATGACAAGAATTTCAAAACCAAAATCAGCTCAATCATTCTAGAGTTAAGCAAGAATAATGCACAGCGATTTTTTATTTATTTATTTATACTTTGTTGAGACAAATCCTTTCTAAATATTGTAATCATAAGGATCACTGCATCACCCTAGATGGCCCAATTTAAAGGATAATAGATATACTATGTACTCAAGTCAAGAAAATTACAATTAATTACATTTTCTTCTAGGAAATTGAGTAAAGTGAGAAAACAGAAGAGACCAAAGATTAAGTTGAAAATACCCAGGAAACATTTTGCATTTGCATGTGACATTTGTAACAAGAAGTTCAATTATCAGGAAAGATTGGATGCACATAAACTAGAGCATGACGGAAAAGTGGTAAGTTGTGGACTTAGATGAGAAACGAATTAATATTCCAATTGGATTTTACTAGACAACAAACATACGTGGAATAGTCTTACGATTCACATTACATTTAATACTTTTAAAGTTTATTGCTGATAAAACATTTATATTATTTCAGGCAATAATTCACTGTCCTGAGTGCAATAAGACATTCATGACGTGGAGTGGACTGAAACGGCACAATGAGAGTGAACACACACAGGTTAGCTTAGACAAATTAAAATGTAATGTCTGTGGCAAGGTCTGCAAAAGTCAACAAACTTTAAAGACGCATGGGAAAACCCACGGGGACAGGAAATTGTTTGTTTGCGACATTTGTGGAAAGGGATTCACGTCAAAGTTTATTTTGAAGGTATGAAAATAAGTTATGATAACAAAAATATTTTAAATTAAAAACATTCAAATTACAGTAAAAAATTACGCTTTACTTTTAGGCTCATATCGACACTCACAGAGAGAACAGAGAAAGAAATTTTACTTGTGAACACTGTGGCAAAAAGTTTTACACAAATACCATTCTGCTCTCACACGTTTCCAAGCGGCATTCTGGGCGGCGCTACATTTGCCATGTCTGCAGCTACCCATTCACTGATAAATATAATTTGGCCAAGCATTTGTTGATACATGACGGAAAGAAATTGTTTAAGTGCGAAATTTGTAACAAATCATATGCTACGCAAGCCTCGTTGGTGGAGCACAAAAGAATACATTCCGGTGAGAGACCATACATGTGTAGCTACTGTTCAAAGAGCTTCTTGTCAAAGCGACGGCTGGATGACCATCATAGGGTGCACACTGGAGAACGCCCATATAAATGTACTGTTTGTGAGCAAGGATTCACTCAAAGAGGATCATTGAATCGACACATGAAAGTGCATGATAGAACAATACCAGTTATCAGTGAATGAATTATATTATTAAACAGTAAATTAAGTTTTTGAGTTTTTGTAATAACTACTGAAATAAAACGCAATTTGTAGCATAAAGTGAAATTTATTTACAGTTAAATTAGAACTAAATATGAGGTGGCTGAGAGCCATGTTTCACATTTATCACAGAAGTTAATTGAAAGATCTTATTTTAAAAAATCAGTCCAGAAAAGTGGAAGTTTTTACATAAACCCAATATTTGCCCAACAAAATAAGGCAGCAACATTACTGGAAAAGTTTGTTATGTTGCTGTACTTTCTAATGAAGCAGACAGATGCCCATGCAAAAGACTCACAAACTGATAACCATTTAGATGAATATAATAAATTCTCTTATCTTAATACAATACTACATAACAAACACTTATACAATCTAATCTAATGGACTCCAGTCCTCCCGAGATTTGTTGGAAAATTGCTCATAATAATCTTATGAAATTTAAAAAGTATCCCTAAAACCCCCTTTGCATCGTCACATGTGTATCATACATAATATCGAATGTACAAACACCACACTTCACATAAAAATCTTTATTCTTAGCTTCCTTAAGCCGTTCATAAACGTATTAGCGTGACTATAAGTACAAGAATAGAGCGGGTGTGACTACAGTCAACCCTGAGCATGATAGCGATACGATAACGAACGAATAATGTAAAATTCTTAATCAAGTCCTTTTCTTATAGGAGTACATACGTCCAAAATCTTATCTGGAAAATGCGACTACATAAGGAGCGACCTAAATGTGTTTTGAACGCGATACTGTACTCACCACGCCACGTGTTCTCCCGCCTAGAACCCACATCTTTAATTGTAACTTCAGTTTACCGACTAGTTGGCAAAGCAGTCGCCGACTGTAGAAGATTCGTACGTTGGGTTACGCTTGGTGGCAAGTCATTCCTCTCCAGCTTCCAGAGCAGGTAGTCGGAATAGGCGTGTGACATTAAATGTGCTCAGTTTCTTAGTTTGAAAACGTTCGCGCGCTTCACTGGGCGTGGCAACCATATCGCTGGTGACAGTTTGACGCCGTGCCGCTGTTTGGCCTGAGCTTGATCCAGCGCCAGGACAGGCGTGCAGCAGCTTATAGGCTCCCAGTTTGAAGACGCAATCGTCGGTCGTATAGATGAACTACACTGAACCGTCTCACCCGTGACATTGACAGGGGGGCGCCACCGTCAATACCGCTGCCATCAATGCCGGGTTACTATTTTCGATCTTTCCCATTTGACGTTTCAAAATCGTAACTATAGCAGTGGGAGTGGCAGCAATGTCACTAGTGACAGCTTCAGTTTGACAGCGGCGCAGTAGCGCTAGTTTGCGGGGCAGCCGTGCCACTGTGATCCTCAGTTTGAGGGCGGCACAGTGGCGGTGGCCGCTGGATTTTTGCTACCTTGGAAAACTGAAATGTTATTTGCAGGAGGGTGCTGCCATCAATGCTATTACTATTTCCGATCTTTGCCATTTGACGTTTCAAAATCGTTCAACAATAGCAGTGAGTGTGGCAGCCATGTCACTGGTTATAGCTTCAGTTTGACAGCGGCGCATTGGCGCTAATTTGCGGTCGAATCACTGTTGCCTTAGTTAGAGGACGGCACAGTGGCGGTGGCAGCTGGGTGGCGCTAGTTGGCCAGACGGTCGTCCAGTGGCCACGGCAGGCGGTCGGGGTAGGCATGCGGCAACGGCAGGCGTGGCTCAGCGCGGTGGCCCTGAAAAAGTTAAGAATGTCATTTATTTTTTGCTTTTAAAAATCCCTTTTACATGTCCCATTTAAGGAGAGGCCAGTGGTGAGAAGAAGCAGCGCATGATTTAGTTAGTCGCTATTGTCAGCCTCTTTTTCAAAGGTTTATTTATGTATGTACAGTCACGGAATGAAAAGGTTCGTCAGTTTTCAAATTGATTCCTTCAACGAATCGCGAGCACATATTACCTTTTGAAACTATGTTACAGAATAATCTCGAGTTAAAGAAAATAATCTTTAACTGTTCGTCAGTAAAGTTCAAAATTATTCAGATCAAAGTTGTTTGACGATTTATCTTGTCAAGAAGATTATTATGATTGATAAACTAAATCCTTCTTGTTGGTTCAACCTGCCATTATTATTTCTATTAAATAAAAAATCTATTGTCAATTTGTCAATGTCATCATTGCATTGCACTGATGGGATAGGAAAATAAACAAGCAAAACCTTATTCGTTAGCAAATGTCATATTTATTTAAATGTTAGCAGCACTGTTTCTTGCACTGTTATTATGTTGGCAGGTTTGACTCTTACAGTACCTAGTGCAAGCGAAAACCGACACTAAGGTGACGAACCTTTTCATTCCGCGACTGTACATGTCGGCGCCGGACACAGATGCTGCAAATTATTATTGATGATTAATAGTACCAATCTTAATATTATGTTATCTGTAGAAATCTGTAGAGCAGAAGGTTTGCGATTCCTAAACGTAACACCCGACTGATGCGCAGAAAAAGATAACTGTCAATCAGTTGTGTCATGTCAAGTGTGAGCAGGCGGCTGCGAGGTTATCTTTGAAAAGCGTGTTGAGTTTGGTGGAACGTTAAATTGTAGGAAAAGTGATTGTCAACCATCCAAGATATCTCCTTGCCCGTTAACCCACGCCTATGGAGATTCCACCCCTAGAGTTCCTTCTGATAGAGACCCCGTGCCTTTATACATAAATATGCGAGATAGGCACAACTGTGTCAGTGCCTGATGTATGGGAGCGACACGGGAGGGTGTTTTTGATGACGTCAAACGTCAGCGAGACTTCAGATTTGTGTGCTCTGTCACGACCCCTCCCGTGCTGCACTCATGCAGGCGCTGTCTGAGTTAAGCGGTAGACCCATAGTTAGTAGCAGTCTATAATAAAACCAACATTCGTTCGTTCGTTTCAGCCGAAAGACGTCCACTGCTAGACAAAGGCCTCCCCCAAGGATTTCCATAAAGACCGGTCCTGCGCCGCTCGCATCCAGGCGCCTCCCGCGACCTTCACCAGATCGACGGTCCACCTAGTGGGAGGCCTGCCCACGCTACCTCTTCCGGCTCGAGGTCGCTACTCAAGAACTTTCCTGCAAAACCAACCTTCATGTGGCGGTTGAGCGCGCACTTCTGTATGAAGGCCTGCCCGCACACGGCGCACTTGTGCGGCTTCTCGCCCGTGTGGATCATGCGGTGGTTGCGCAGGTCCTGACCTATAGTTAGTAGCAGTGTACCATACAACCAACCTTCATGTGGCGGTTGAGCGCGCACTTCTGTATGAAGGCCTGCCCGCACACGGCGCACTTGTGCGGCTTCTCGCCCGTGTGGATCATGCGGTGGTTGCGCAGGTCCTGACCTATAGTTAGTAGCAGTGTACCATACAACCAACCTTCATGTGGCGGTTGAGCGCGCACTTCTGTATGAAGGCCTGCCCGCACACGGCGCACTTGTGCGGCTTCTCGCCCGTGTGGATCATGCGGTGGTTGCGCAGGTCCTGACCTATAGTTAGTAGCAGTGTACCATACAACCAACCTTCATGTGGCGGTTGAGCGCGCACTTCTGTATGAAGGCCTGCCCGCACACGGCGCACTTGTGCGGCTTCTCGCCCGTGTGGATCATGCGGTGGTTGCGCAGGTCCTGACCTATAGTTAGTAGCAGTGTACCATACAACCAACCTTCATGTGGCGGTTGAGCGCGCACTTCTGTATGAAGGCCTGCCCGCACACGGCGCACTTGTGCGGCTTCTCGCCCGTGTGGATCATGCGGTGGTTGCGCAGGTCCTGACCTATAGTTAGTAGCAGTGTACCATACAACCAACCTTCATGTGGCGGTTGAGCGCGCACTTCTGTATGAAGGCCTGCCCGCACACGGCGCACTTGTGCGGCTTCTCGCCCGTGTGGATCATGCGGTGGTTGCGCAGGTCCTGACCTATAGTTAGTAGCAGTGTACCATACAACCAACCTTCATGTGGCGGTTGAGCGCGCACTTCTGTATGAAGGCCTGCCCGCACACGGCGCACTTGTGCGGCTTCTCGCCCGTGTGGATCATGCGGTGGTTGCGCAGGTCCTGACCTATAGTTAGTAGCAGTGTACCATACAACCAACCTTCATGTGGCGGTTGAGCGCGCACTTCTGTATGAAGGCCTGCCCGCACACGGCGCACTTGTGCGGCTTCTCGCCCGTGTGGATCATGCGGTGGTTGCGCAGGTCCTGACCTATAGTTAGTAGCAGTGTACCATACAACCAACCTTCATGTGGCGGTTGAGCGCGCACTTCTGTATGAAGGCCTGCCCGCACACGGCGCACTTGTGCGGCTTCTCGCCCGTGTGGATCATGCGGTGGTTGCGCAGGTCCTGACCTATAGTTAGTAGCAGTGTACCATACAACCAACCTTCATGTGGCGGTTGAGCGCGCACTTCTGTATGAAGGCCTGCCCGCACACGGCGCACTTGTGCGGCTTCTCGCCCGTGTGGATCATGCGGTGGTTGCGCAGGTCCTGACCTATAGTTAGTAGCAGTGTACCATACAACCAACCTTCATGTGGCGGTTGAGCGCGCACTTCTGTATGAAGGCCTGCCCGCACACGGCGCACTTGTGCGGCTTCTCGCCCGTGTGGATCATGCGGTGGTTGCGCAGGTCCTGACCTATAGTTAGTAGCAGTGTACCATACAACCAACCTTCATGTGGCGGTTGAGCGCGCACTTCTGTATGAAGGCCTGCCCGCACACGGCGCACTTGTGCGGCTTCTCGCCCGTGTGGATCATGCGGTGGTTGCGCAGGTCCTGACCTATAGTTAGTAGCAGTGTACCATACAACCAACCTTCATGTGGCGGTTGAGCGCGCACTTCTGTATGAAGGCCTGCCCGCACACGGCGCACTTGTGCGGCTTCTCGCCCGTGTGGATCATGCGGTGGTTGCGCAGGTCCTGACCTATAGTTAGTAGCAGTGTACCATACAACCAACCTTCATGTGGCGGTTGAGCGCGCACTTCTGTATGAAGGCCTGCCCGCACACGGCGCACTTGTGCGGCTTCTCGCCCGTGTGGATCATGCGGTGGTTGCGCAGGTCCTGACCTATAGTTAGTAGCAGTGTACCATACAACCAACCTTCATGTGGCGGTTGAGCGCGCACTTCTGTATGAAGGCCTGCCCGCACACGGCGCACTTGTGCGGCTTCTCGCCCGTGTGGATCATGCGGTGGTTGCGCAGGTCCTGACCTATAGTTAGTAGCAGTGTACCATACAACCAACCTTCATGTGGCGGTTGAGCGCGCACTTCTGTATGAAGGCCTGCCCGCACACGGCGCACTTGTGCGGCTTCTCGCCCGTGTGGATCATGCGGTGGTTGCGCAGGTCCTGACCTATAGTTAGTAGCAGTGTACCATACAACCAACCTTCATGTGGCGGTTGAGCGCGCACTTCTGTATGAAGGCCTGCCCGCACACGGCGCACTTGTGCGGCTTCTCGCCCGTGTGGATCATGCGGTGGTTGCGCAGGTCCTGACCTATAGTTAGTAGCAGTGTACCATACAACCAACCTTCATGTGGCGGTTGAGCGCGCACTTCTGTATGAAGGCCTGCCCGCACACGGCGCACTTGTGCGGCTTCTCGCCCGTGTGGATCATGCGGTGGTTGCGCAGGTCCTTGAACGCGCGGAAACGCTTCGGGCAGATGTCGCACGCGTAGGGGCGCTCGCCTGAGGAAATAAACAGTTATTGAATAACGCAAACACTAATGTGGTTAACCTACGGGTATAGTCCATAGATTAGGTTTCTCTGTCTTCAGATAATGTAGCAGTGCGATTTTCCCTGCGTGATCGAATCAGAAATGAGGAGATCCGCAGAACAACTAAAATGAGCCACTTTCCAGGAGTTATTCCACTTATCCCCATTCACCTTTCTTCTACAGATCCCCATTCAGTGTTTTAAACTGAACCCTTCTCTCGAACTACTCCAATACCGCAGACACCTACTCAATCAAACGCTATGTCTATAGTTTTCCAGATTTCCAGAGAAAAAAACATAGATTTGTTTTTATAACCAAAACTTATATCCTGATGTCCTAACAATAGTACAAAAGCGTCACCTGTGTGCGTCCGCGAGTGCACGATCTGGAAGCTCTTGCATTTGAAGCGCTTGTCGCAGTACTCGCACGAGTACGGCCGGTCCGACGAGTGCGAGCGCATGTGCTTGTACAAGAACAATGTTACCTGTGTGCGTCCGCGAGTGCACGATCTGGAAGCTCTTGCACTTGAAGCGCTTGTCGCAGTACTCGCACGAGTACGGCCGGTCCGACGAGTGCGAGCGCATGTGCTTGTACAGGTCACTCTGGAATAGATAGACAAGCATATTTAATATTTACTGATAATGGCGAAATAACTTTCGTGTTATTTCAATGAGACAAGCATATCAACTGACAAAATAACTTTTGTGTCATTACAATGAGGGCTCAAAACATGTTTATATCCATTTGAAAAATAACTAATCTGTCCACCAGTCATGTCCTAGAGGAGCTGAAAAAAACATTTTTTATAGTTTAATTTTAACGGTATACTTACGTCACAATTTTCGTGGCGTACACAGTTTGCGTTGCGTTTTTACATAAGTATGTGAATTTGTAAAATATCGCAAAAATGTTTCACGAGTCTCCGTGTGTTCGGGTCAAGAGACGATGCAACATTTTAGGCCCCTCGCCCACGGTGACTTTTTATAGCGATGCAGTAGCGATTCTGTCGCGCGTTCGCATCAATACAGTCGCTATGCGGTCGCTAACTGTGTGCCCTCGCCCTCATAAACACGATTCAGTCGTGATGCAAACGCGATACAACACATGCAACTTTGTTTTGACCACGTACCTTCACATAAAAGCGCATGTCGCACAAAGTGCAAGCTATGTTCTTGATTCCAGTATGCCTTATCAAGTGGATCTTCAGGTTGCCGGGCTGGGCGAATTTCTTCCCGCACTGCGCGCATCCGTAGTTCTTTTCATTGGTGTGGGTTTCTAAGTGTCTCTGAAAACGAAAATAAAATATAGATATGGATAATTGATTACTATTAAACAAGATGGTGTAACCTATACACTCTTTCCCAAATCTCTAATCAGAATCAATGCACAAGATTGTCAGATCAAATACACTGTCAGATTTGATGAAGGCAATGAAGCTGATAAAAATGAGAAGAAACACAAAATGAAATAGGTGTTGGACGTGATAAGTTCTTGAGTGGACATTTGCTATTTGGCAAAGAAAGACAGACATTCTAATGTTGGTAACTGGGTATGAATACCAGAGGAACAAGAATCGCCCAATGGTGACAGGTTGACTGAACTGAATACACGAGACAGGACAGGATATATTGGCCTGTGAAAGAAACCAGTGGACTTTATTAAAGACACATAACTGGCCTGAAGAAATGACGTAGTTGATTGAAGAAAAATGTTTACACCCATCGGGCCAGACCTTTAAGTTGTAAAGCTGCACGAAGTTCGCATCGCACAGATGGCACGCGTGTTTCTTGTCACCGGAGTGGATCAGTTCGTGGTTCTTCAACACGTTGAGATACATGAACCTCTTGCCACACGTCCTACACTGGTACTTTCGGACGCCTGTGTGCGTTCGCATGTGACTGTGGAGGTTCTTCAGCGAAGAGAATGTCTTGTCACAGTGGTCGCATTTTATGTCTGGCTGCAAAGAGGAAGGAGATCTGAACATCTGAAGGTTGATATGGATGAGTTCAGAGTGGCCACTAGGGGCTATTTATGCAGGGAAATGGTTTGACATGAGCTCAATGGCATGCATTGGAAGAGTCCTCTGACAGAGATTGATCTGAGATATGTTGGCCCAGTGTTTTGTTTGCCCAGTGCGAGTGTTTTGGTAGCAAAAAGTACCGAAAGTTTATTTTGGGGTATTATGACTAATCCCTAAAAACAGTTCCCAAGCTATTTGTAGCCTATAGCCTAGCAAATGAATACACCCAACTCCTGCGGCGCTCATGCACCCCCAGACCATCACACTGCCGCCGCCATGTTTGACGGTAGGTACCTTACACTCCGGGGTAAATTCTTCGTCTACTCGACGACGGACAAATGTCACACCAGGTGTGCCAACAATCATAAAGTAACGAAATTTTGTTAAGTGTTTTTCGGTCCAATATTTATTTTTACAAATATAGTTTTATAATATTATTGTCGCGTATTGTTATTACATGATATTGGCTAACTTACCTCAAAGTTTGATTCATCTGACCACACAATATTTTTCTAATCTTCCTCGGTAAAAGATTGGTATTTTAAAGCCTACTCGTAACGAGCTGTTTTGGTCTTTACTGAGAGCCATGGCTTCTTTCTGGCTGTATAGCCCTTAAGCCCAGCTTCTTGGAGTCTTCTGCGAGTTGTTCTTCCAGAAATCGGCGTATTAATTTCAGCTGATAACTCAGCAGCGAGGTCGGAAGAAGATTTTTTATGATTTTTCAAAGACTAACAATACTACAGTATCATAGCTAAACATCTCGAAACGTGTTTTATTGCACGTTGTGCCGTGAGTTTATGTTTCAAAACCTGTCAAAGAAAGGTTTTTATCAAATATCTTTGAGTATCTTTTATAGTTATCACGTATAAGCAGTATTTAGGGGGTGCTCAATACTTTTGGCCAAGGCTGTATATTAAATCAGTTGATCCTCAAGTACACCGATTTTTGCTCAAACTTATGATACATGCACAACAATACACACACACTCAGGTCTGGTTTTAAATAAGAAAACAACAAGACTTATTTCAAAGCTAAAATTATCTCAAACAATCTGCTGAAAACTAAGTCGATATACCTTTTTACCAAAATGACTTCTCATGTGAGCTTCGAAGTTTTCGTACTTCTGGAATGATCGGTCACACTTGGCGCACTTCAGACGCGTATTCCTTCTGACGATCCGTGTTGATTTATATTTTCCTGTGATTCTGAAAAAAAGAATTAACATTGTTAGATGGTCCAAACCAAACTAACCAAAAGTATTAAACATAAAACTTTTATTGTGTCACATTATGTGCTATCAATTCACAATAGCACATACTTATTTGTGGTTTTTGTAAATCCATGTTGCCTAAAGCAGCGATTTCACATGCCAACCTATTTGGCCCAGGAATCAGGTTTTACTTGAATATTCATTTTAAAATAAATCTTAATACTTATTATGAAATGCCACTCAAATTTTCTCTTTGGCCCAACCTTTTGTACCCTAAATTGTTGTGTGCAATAAAGATTTGAAATTACTCAGAGGCTTGAAGATATGGTTATTAAAATCATGTTCTTTTGAGCAATAGCAATATTATCAGTTATACAAATATTTTTACTCATTGAATATTGCAATATTACCTGGGAGCTTCAGCTGCTGGCTCACTGGAACTGCTGTCGTCACTGGAGCTATCATCGTCATCATTTGAATTGTTTTCTGCACTTGCACTTCCCTGGCCTTCTTGTTTTATCTAAATACAAAAGAAAAGCAGCCTTATTATCAAAGGCACACATCAGTTCAATGTGAACAACTCTTTATTCTATTTGCCAGTTGGAAAGGGCCTTTGCTCTATCTATATTGTAGCAATTTTATTCTTATTGATGATGTTAATAGTTTTTTAAACAGTACAGTACCACAAAAGTACGGTACACTATCGAAACAAAAAATAAATAGGTACTTACTTTAGTCTTCGCAGCTTGTTTCTTTAAAATAGCATTAGAACGAATGGCAACTTCCTTGAAGAAAAACAGTTTGTTGAGCGCCTCCAGACATTTTTGACAGATTTGTTTTGGTAACTCATCTGTTTTAGAAACCTGTAGCAAAGTAATTGGGAAATTACTAAGCAATTAAGTAGACTTACTGGTAATTTAAAAAAATGTGTAACTTAATCACAGAATTTAGAATACTTCTGATATATGCGTTGTATGAATACATAATGATGGATTGTTTTACACCATTACCTCAACCGATGTACAATACTTGTACATTTCTGGAGTACAAACTAAAAACAAATCCTTGAATGGGCCAGAGTCTGATAAACACGCTCGACATATTTTATTGAAATCTACAACGTCATCCGTATTTAAAGTATTCATTGCAGACATTAGTAATAAATAACAACGTAAGCACTTGATCAAATGAGGGGCAAAATTGGCAATGAAAATGGAAAATAAATTTTCATTGTAAGAAAACCCACAAAATCAAGATATTTTTTTTGACATTGACAGCAGAGCACAGTGCAGCAGAGTATAGTTCCAAAATACTGAACTGTCTTATGCATGACATTGACAGTGGGGCGCCACCGTCAATACCGGATCGCTGGTTCCGATTTTTGCCATGTTGGAAACCATATAGTTGAACGATGGTAGCGCCCCCCTGTCATTGAGTTTGGTGGGACAGTTCAGCGTGGGTCATCTATATAAAAGACGTCCACAGATTACACAAAGTGCAATCCTCAAAAATCTTCAATCCTCTCTTCCCTTCACAAACTCACAAATAAAAGAAAGCTCCTTTTTAATGTCCAAAAATGGAAAATGCTCTGATAGTAGATTTCATCATTATTAAAATTCATAAAATACCTATCCACATGCTCTATGACGACTACAACATTTTTCTATAACTTTAAATAAACTCTATTTAATAAGTACCGTTCACAAAAAAAAACCTTTTCCGCGCATTAGTAGGGCTGTCAAAAAATCTTAAAAGAAGTTGATTGATTTTTTTTTGAGATTTTCAAAAATAATAGGCTTGTAAACGCACGCGAAAATTAGATAATTTTAAGATACAATTGTTATCGGATAATATTTTAAAATCAAAGTACCTATGGTGCACTTCAGATTTAAATATAATTATGTAGGTTAATAGCTACCTGTCCCATACTTTAAACTTTAATAGGTATTCTAATCCTAAGATAACAACTTAGATAACAGTAAAACTGTCCATGAAACAATTACATTAAGTATGGTTTTCAATCATCATTATTTAAGTAACTAGCTATAATAAGGTCACCAAACTGCAGACCCCCGACTAAAATCCTGTAATAAGAATAAATCTGCGGAAAATAAATATAAACTTCAGATATTATAATTCCAAGCCTGAAACAGGCTTATAATATAGTAATGAAACGTTTATTAATTTAAATTATTTATATTTAAATGATTTAAAATATTATATTTGTATAAAGAGAATGATCATTCTTTATAAAAAGAAATTGTATAAATTGTTTAATAGTTTAGTGATAAAGACGCCAATCACCATTTTATGAACGCTTATTTTAGTAGCATTTGATAAGTATTTTAGATTATGTAGGTAGGTAGAAGAGAAGCCACACGTTTCGATATTAATCGATATGCTTCTCTTCTACTATACTTACAACATTGTAGAAATAATGTCTGAATGAGCTCTAAACAGGTGTTAAATTTTATAAATGTTGAATAAAGAAAAAGGGTTGATTCTACTATTAAAATATAACTACATATTATTTGAATTTTAGTCCCTTGGGGGAAGTTGTTACATTTGTGAGATTTGTGCAGTAGAATTAATTGTTTGTTTGATCTACTATAAAAATAGCACACTGTTTACAGTCGTCAATGTAAATAATCATGGTAGGTATTAGGAAATTCTAATTTAATACAAGGAAGGAATGTCTTTAAAATGACATTTCTTTACAACATGAATCTATACAATAAAGCACGAATAAAGCTACATAATTATCTTGCCAATACATTTATATTTCCTTCAGAAAATCATTACGGTTATTCCAAATATTATTATCTACTTACGCCTATATTCATACGTCTCAATAATCCTTCGATGTGGGCCTTCTCAGTTCATACTATACCATATGACTGGAAACGAGTTTTTAGCACCCGTTAATATGGACATCCTAACGGTATATTGAAACACCAATGATTAACAAAGCAATAATCGGCTGCATCGACGTTTTCTTTTCAGTGTATCACATACCTACCATTTAGTTACTCGCTCATCGCAGAGCACTGTGTTTGTGTTATGTTGACATCATTTTGAGGTTAGCTTAGCTTTATCGAACAAAATAATATTCCTACTATCATCAAGTTTTGTAATCATCCACTTATAAGTGAAGAGTTTCAATAGCACCTACCTACATCGGTTCGGTTTATCATGAAACCATATAAATTACATACTTATAACCTGATAGTAAAGCATTGTGTGTTGTTTTGCGCTTTGTTATGAGTATCGGTATCAGTGTTACAAATTGTTGAATAGGAGTGGGTACAACGTTCATTGGTACATACTGTGTGCATTGCATTGTTGTCACTGATAAGAATCAGTTTTCATTTTCAAGTTAGTATTGATTCAGCGCATTTCTGAACAACTGAATTCACTTGTAATTTTAAAATGAGTGACGTGAAAATAGATGAAGTACCGATCACGGGAATACCGAGTGATAAACGTATAACACAAATAAAAAATGATTTCTTCGAAGAGTTTGGAACTATGCCGCAATTTATCGTTAAAGTCCCAGGCCGGGTAAATATTATTGGAGAACATATCGATTACTGTGGATATCCGGTATTGCCATTAGCTCTAGAGCAAGATATATTGATTGGCGGGAAACCTATTGATGTGCAAGAGTTGCATTTAAGAAATACAAATAAGAAATATATTAAATATTCCACAAAATTATTATCATTTGAAGATTTAGACATAAAAGCTGATGAAACCGGTAAACCTTATTGGTATAATTACGTACTATGTGGGATCAAAGGAGCGATTGAATATTTAAACAATGAAATAGTCGGTGGACTACAACTTTGCATCGATGGAAACATACCACCAGCTTCAGGTTTGTCGAGTTCTTCTGCATTAGTTAGCGCTGCGTGCCTTTCTTTTTTATATGCACAAAAAGTTTATCCTAGTAAGACAGAAATTGCTTCACTATGCGCCAAAAGTGAGAGGTATATTGGCACTCAAGGTGGTGGAATGGACCAAGCTATAGCATTTCTTGCTGAAAAATATAGTGCACAGTACATAACCTTTGATCCGCTTCAAGCTAAACCGGTATCACTTCCAGAGAACGCTGTTTTTGTAGTGGCACACAGTTTAGCGGAAGCTAACAAAGCAGCAACCAATGATTTTAATAGACGTGTCATAGAATGCAGATTGGCTGCTAAAATTTTGGCTGTTTCTAACGGTGCATCTTTGGATCAAAAGATTATAAATCTCAGTCAAGTTCAAAAAAATCTCAATAAAAGCTTAGATGAAATGATCAGTCTGGTGGATGAATTTCTATGCAAAAATAGTTATACCAAAAACGAAGTATGCGACATGTTAAACATAACTGAAAAGGAATTGAACGATATTTATTTGACACCAAATACGAAACACTTGTCTGAGTTTAAACTACGTCAGAGAGCTCTTCATGTTTATAAAGAGGCGATGCGTGTTGAATCTTTCAGAAAAATTTGCGAAGATAATTTTTCCAATGGCTCGTGTAAGAATGGAACAAACGGTTCTAGCCACACTAATGGAAACTCTGGTTCTCTTGAGCCCATTAGTGTTCTTGGTACGCTAATGACCGAAAGTCATGAAAGTCTGAAGAAACTTTACGAATGTTCACATGTCAACTTAGATCGTCTGGTAGATATATCAAAAGCAATGAATGTTCATTCACGCCTAACTGGAGCGGGCTGGGGAGGATGTATAGTAGCATTATGTCCAAAGGAAATTGTTGATAACTACATAGAAACGCTCGTTGATAAGTTTTATGTTCAGTATTGTAATATAGATAAGAATGAGGCATTAGCTTATGTATTTGCAACTACACCTAGCCACGGTGCTGTTATTTATAAATGATTAAATATCTTTGTATATTCTAGCAATCATCAAAAATCATTTTATCATAAGCAGATAAACATTAATTCTGAAATGATGTAACAAAAGAAAATAATTAATAGAGAAATCAGAAAAATGAATAGGTAAATTAATCAATTATTATAAACTTTCTATCAACAATATGAAGTACCTACCAATGTCTTTTAAAATTGCGTAGGTAATTATTTGTTTTATATATAGTTACAACTTGTTTATTTTTACATAAAAATAACGTGCCGTATTTTATAATTTTGTTGCAAAATCAAATTATAATTTTAAAAAATAGTTATATTAAATTTTTATATTATGTAACATGTAACTAGCATTTGGGGCAATTTTATAGTTATTCATGGATATAAAATATCATAAGAAAATGCAAAGCATTTATTACAATATATTTTATAACTCAACCGGTTATGTATGAACTTAATGTTCAAGAGCTAAAATATCATCTACATAATTATTGTTATGATGTCAGTCATCTACAAAACATATACATTTGCATTTACTAATTATAATTTTTAAACTGTTTCGATCATGTTTTATAGCATATTGTATTTAATTTATTTTTATTTATCATCATAATAAATAAAATTAAATATTTTCATGATATTTATCGTCTTTTTATTTTATCAAATGTAAAAAAAGCCCGTACTTAATTTATTAGTAACTACGAATTGGCAACCCTAGTTTTCCTGTGAAAATCAAATAACGGAAGTCGGAAACGGAAGTTATTAAAAGCTTTCAAGTCATTTGTGACTATGATATTCTCATCTTCAAATATATTTTTATTTATAGCTTGATAATTTAATATAATTACATAATATTAATTTAGAAGCAATGAACTCTTGGATTACTTACTTTTTATAAATATAAAATACTAGCTTTTACCCGCGGCTTCACCTGCGTGAAATTTAGTTTGTCACAGATCGTCATAAATTATAGCCTATATTATGTTATTCTGGGTTATCTACACTAATATTATAAAGAGGAAAACTTTGTTTCTTTGTTTGGTTGTAATGAATAGGCTCAAAAACTACTGGACCGTTTTTAAAAATTCTTTCATCATTCGAAGCTACATTATCCACGAGTAACATAGGCTAAAGGACAATGACCAAAAATGTATGGAGTGTGGTCCAAATGTCCACCACTAACGAGACCTATGTCTACTAAATACTGAACCTTAATCTAAGATTATAACCAAACCGCAATCAAAAATATGCTGTCAGTAAAAAGTTATGACTGAATGAAAAGTCTGTTTTTTACCTTTTCATCTGAAATTGTTCTTGATATCATTCAATCCATTACACATTTTGGACATCTACGCATGTTATGTCATGTCGCATGTGGCGCGGGCTTATAGATGAATTTTATTAAATATTATACTAGCTATGCCTACGACTTCCTGAGATTAACGATTACTACAATTTTTCAAATAGTCATAACTTTTTACTGACAGCTTATTTTTTTTTCGTCCCATACTTGCTGAAAGTTAATCTCTATTTAATGGACTATAAATATAGGTCCTCAGACTAAGGATAAGATTCTCACTAGTGGTGGACATTTGGACCACTTTTGGTCATTGTCCTTTTATTTTGGAAAAAATAGGGTTAAGTAAAATATGTAGATAATGTAGTCCACGCGCGCGAAGCCGCGGGTGGATAATACTGTAAAGTTTCATCAAAATCCGTTCAGTAGTTTTTGTGCGGAAGAGTAACAAACATCCAGGCATCTTTCGAATTATATTATAGTAAGTTAATGTAATAAATGGTAATACAACTAAAGATTTTAATAAATTGATGCAGCGTGGATATAAGCAATAAGAGTAAAAATAGATTTAAGGTTTGATATTTTTTAATGATGGTTATATTACGTTAGTAAAGATTGGCACAGAAATGCTTTATCGCTCGTTTGTCCCCCTTCCCAAAACTGGGATATAAAAGGTCTCAAACTAATACTATAATCTATTTCAAGTTAAACGATTCAATGATTTGTGTGAAGGGGTAACCTGGGTTAACGGATAGATAGAGAGACAGCGTTATTACAGCATTTTTATTGAAGGATTAAAGTCAAAATTCAAGTTGTAGAAATCGTAAAATAGGTACTAAAAGAAATCGATTGTGAATCAACATCTAGTATTCGAGTAGTCATCTACTTTGGGGGCGTTTGGCCAAAAATAGCACTTGTTAGAAATTGCAAGCAAAATGGCGTTCGCCATGGCAACCGCTGAAAACTTTAGCATATTTTCGGCGAGGACATGTTTGATAACTTCAATAATGACGTTTTCCTATACAGTGTGAGTCCCGTTAAAGTTATGATGACCCACGCTGAACTGTCCCACCAAACTCAATGACAGGGGGGCGCTACCATCGTTCAACTATATGGTTTCCAACATGGCAGAAATCTGAACCAGCGATCCGGTATTGACGGTGGCGCCCCACTGTCAATGTCATCGACAGGACAGTCCAGTATTTTGGAACTATACATATATAGATGAAACTAGACCTATTTTTATCGACAAAAAAGAGGTCAAATTTTTTTTGAGTTTTTTTTTTTTAATTTTTTAAAGATTTTTTTTTCTTCCAAGTACTTATTGTAAAGAAAACGTAATAACTTTTAAACTAAGCCGTATATCCTGATAAAATAAAAACAGTAATAATGCTAAATAACAGGCGATACTAAAAAAATACATAAAATACACAAAAAAGGCCAACAAATATAAAAAATGATACTTTATGAAAAAAATCTGCTTTTAAATTCGTGTTTTTTTGGTTATTCGATAAATTTCTCCAAAAAATGCCCCTATAACAGGTGGCTTTTATTACTTTGTATTACTCTCTATCGTATTTTCTTTGTAAAACCAAAAATCGCATGTCTATAGAGACATGTCTATAGGGATAGCCCTATCACAACATTTGCTATGATCGTTTGAACCAAGGCCTACCACAACATTATTCTCCGCTACAGGTAGAGAAAATTTTAATTTAAACTAAAATGCTTATTTTACTTCGAAATCTTTTGTTTTTATTTGAAATCTAACTTGTCTTTATCAAAATTACAAATCTAGAGCCATTTTCAGTTTCGTTGTTGACGAAGCGTTGAATGGCGCGCCCAGAGAGGCTTAGTTCAAACGATCATTGCAAACGTTGTGATAGAGATAGAGACATGCGATTTTTGGTTTTACAAAGGTAATACAATAGAGAATAATACAAAGTAATAAAAACTACCGATTATAGGGGCATTTTTTGGAGAAATTTATCAAATAACCAAAAAACTCGAATTTAAAAGCAGATTTTTTTCAAAAAGTATCATTTTTTTTTATATGTTGGCCTTCTTTTTTGTGTATTTTATGTATTTTTTTAGTATTGCCTGTTATTTAGCATTATTACTGTTTTTATTTTATCACGATATACCGCTTAGTTTAAAAGTTATTACGTTTTCTTTACAATAAGTAATTGGAAGAAAAAAAATTCTATAAAAAATTAAAAAAAAATCTCAAAAATTTTTTGACCTCTTTTTCGTCGATAAAAATAGGTCTAGTTTTATCTATTTTCATATGTACACTTTAACGTGACTCACACTGTATACTTTTAGCAGTGGTAGCACTTACCGCTAAAAAGACGCCATTTTTCTTACAAGCGCTAGCTAGCGTTATTTTTGGCCAAACGCCCCCACTGTCATGTTGATCTGGCTGATCTGTCATCTGTCATTAATGTCATCAACATATTTCTTGCGTTTTCTTGCATCATATTCTTTCAAGATTTTATTGTAAATTCTTGGATTTCTTGGTCATTTACGGCAATATTTTAATTATTTACTGATAAATGAATAAAGGCAGTAGTGTATGTGCTTCAAACTGTAAGTAATTATTATGTTATTAAAATTTTTATTCACACATTTACGAGAATACCATAAGATTAAGTTTTTAGGTATCTTAGTGGTAAATAATATGTTCAAATTATTACTCATATCTTCTTTAAAGCTTAACAAGGAATAGCAGCTATGGTTTTCTCTGAGGTATGCGTAATTTTTCCGTGTGTTGTTGAGACTTTGATGTCACTGATTTGAGGTTATAAATTGTATACAATTATGTGATAGTTTCTTCTGCCTTCATAACCTGAGCATAAATACATAACATGAAATCATTTATTCAATGTTGCCTACGTATCCCTTATTTTTAATAGAGTTGTTCCTTTCCAAACCTCATATTTTATTATAGGCATGCAATGGCAATATCTTTCCTATTTTTTGTGAATAATTGTTTGCTCTATTTCTAACAAATAAGTTCCAGAATTAACTGGCAAGTATAAGATGTATGCCTTTATATCCACTACAAGAAATTGTATTTAAATGTCTATTTAAATTATTGTAACACAGTGATTTTTCAATACAGATTGTTTTATTTTATTTTTCTTGATTTTTCAGACTAGAATAGTTAACAATCCAGCAAGAAAAAGAAGACTAAGAAGAATTAGGTCAAAGATAAAAGCAGCAAGTAAAAAATTAAATAAGTCTGTTGATTCAAGTCATCTTGAATCAACAAATCTTGACCCACAACAACAACTACTAAATGGTATCAAAAGTAAGCCTCAAGAATTAGAAATAGAGAAGACAAGTTGTTCCAAATCAGATAGTACAAAAGAAAACACAGGAAACATGTCTTCGAAGGAAGATGCAAAGTCCAGGGAAGATGTGATAGCTGCTAGAGAAGCCAAAAAATTGGCCAAACAAAAAGGAAAACCGAAACCAGCTCAAGCAACAGCAACTAAACAGCCTGAAGCCCAAAAAAGTGAAATAAAAAAAGATATCAAAGAAAATAGCACTGATAAGTTAGTAAAAGGAAATAAAGATGCTCCAACAAAATCTCCCGAATCCCAGAAGAGCAAAGATGAAGTTGACAAAGCTGTAATACAAGTTAAAACTGATGATATATCAAAGGAAGATATAAAAGCTGAGAGAGCAGCAAAGAAAGCTGCTAAACAAGCCAAGAAGAAGAAAGAAGATGGTGGAGATGCTGCCGATGACATGACAGTCAAGGATGTTGTTGAGACCTTGAAGGATATTGTTAATGTTGCAAAAGAGGTACAGGATGTCACCGCTAAAGTTCAAGCTATACATTTGGAACCTAGAAAGGTAAGAATTAAGTAGTTTCTACTAACACTAAGGCCCAGAACAGACGGTGAAACGAAACTACAACTTTCTGATGATTCTGATGAATGAAACTGAAACTGAAAGCTTCAAACTGGTCGTGTCATGTGTTTTAATGTGGTTTACTCAGCATTCATCGAATGAATAAAATATTAAAATATTCCTGAGCATTAGTTTGAGTGTTGATTGACCAATGATTTTCATCCATCTTTATTTAAATGATATTTAATTATAATTTGTCTGAATTATATTTATGGCAGAAAATGCCGAAAGGCATTAAGTCCGCCTTATGTACACCGTTCTATGTGCATATAAGTTTTAAATAAATAAATATTTACATTACAGTCAGAAGAGAGTGGCAAAAATAAGGCAGAAGAAAGTGGCAAAAGCAAGGCGGAGCTAAGGGCAGAGAGACGCGCCAAGCAGGAAGCTCAGAGAGCCGCCAAGCAAGCCGCAGTCCAAGAGAAGGCTCCGCCTAAGCCAGAGCCCAAAGCTAAGGCAGAGGAAACTGGTAAATCTAAAGAGGTGATTATTTGATCTATCATATAGCCAACTAGCTGTTGCACGGGGCTTCACCCGCGTGAAATTTAGTTTGTTACAGATCGTCATAAATTATAGTCTATATGTTATTCTGGGTTGTAAACAATAATACTGTAAAGTTTCATCAAAATCTGTTAAGTAGTTTTTGCGTGAAAGAGTAACATATGTACATCCAGACATCATGACATCCAAACTTTCACATTTATAATATTAGTAGGAAGTAGGATAATTTATTTCTTCTTTTATTTTTGACAATGACTTGGTTTTGGATCTACGATTTCGCCAATGTCTCACATATTAGCCAATAATTTCCAGGCATCATTGTGGCTCCCCCAAGGAGTACTAGGTACATGGTACTTTTTTTCATCATTGCCAGACATGTTCTTGCTTTGAGCTAAATGTTTTAGGTATTTTATGACATAACTTCACACTTAATTTTAGCCCTATAAACCCCAGTAGGATTTCCAATAAACTGGTTTTTTGTGTTATATCATATTAACTTTCAATGATTTCTTAATTTGTTTGTATACTAGGAGAAAACACCGAAAGTAAAGTCAGCAGAGAAATCAAAATCGAAACAGCAAAGTTTGAACAGAGTCAACTGGTTCCAACACTTACACATGCAACAAGATAAGGAGTCTATGAAGAAAATACCAATAAATTCCAAGTAAGCACTTTGTTATATTTAAGAAGAAGGATTGGGAACTCTATTTATATTTAAACAAGAGTTAATTTAAATCGCATGAACCATACTGTAAATATCTAACAATTTTTGGTGGATTTAAAGTATGCAGTTACTAAATCACTCATAAGATTTACTGGCTGACTGTTCTTTTTTATGTTTTCAGCTTACACCCAGCTATAATAAAGCTGGGAGTACAACTGGCCTCGCGAGTTGTGTCTGGTTCCAATGCAAGGTGTATTGCATTATTAGATGCTCTCAAAAAGGTAACTTATGCAAATTAAATTAATTAGCAGTATATTGATATAGGTAACTTGTTTAGTTTTGCATACAAATTAAAATAATAATGTCACCAAGATCACAAACAAGTTTTGTTCAGAAATATCAAGGACAACTAAAAAAATCCTCATCAAAGACGCAATTATGAATATGTTCGATTATTTTCCTAAAACATATAATTATTTGATTTATTTTAACTATTGATGTCAAAGCCACTAAAGATGTTACTTTACAGTCATTTGAAAACTAATTAGGATTCACATCATAACAATACATTTTTGTTCCTTTAGAAGTTTTGTCTTGGCATTATTTAAATTCTTTATTAGTATGGTAGGTAGGCTCTTTTTGAGGCACTCATACACATCCCAATATAGCATTGCTCAGCTACCACTTTGGGACAACATAGCTAGTGCTGAATTGGCGGAAGAAACAGAGTCCGCCAACATATTGGTTAATGGAGTCAAGTGGCCAACTGACTTATTTCTCTAACAGATGATCATGGACTATACGCTGCCTGCGAAAACAGAGTTCGCCCGCGGCTTAGAAGCACATTTAGCGGCTAGCTTGGACTTCTTGTGGACCATGCGGCAGCCGTCCGCGTCTCAAGCTAACGCGGTGAAGTTCACGCGACACCACCTTACACAGCTGCCGAATAACGTGGCGGAGTTTGATGTGAGTAGATCCTTTTTTGAAACGAAAATAGACCGTTAGTGACGTATTGTAGGTCGTTAGTTTGATTTTGTTCGCGCGCGGTTTAGAAGCACATTTAGCGGCTAGCCTGGACTTCTTGTGGACCATGCGGCAGCCGTCCGCGTCTCAAGCCAACGCGGTGAAGTTCACGCGACATCATCTTACACAGCTGCCGAATAATGTTGCAGAATTTGATGTGAGCAGATGAATAAAGGCATGTGTTCACGAGTCAATAACTCGTAATATCATCTGTCGCTAGATTATCATAACTTACACTTGAGAGTTTATTATCAAGCACTACTCGAAGCTGTGGATTTGTCTTCAAGACGAGTTGTCTTGCGTTACACACAAACACAGGCATTTTCTTTGATCTAAGAACCACTTATAAATACCAACATGTACCACACTGTAAACTATCCATTTCCGTTTTTGCTCTCGCTCTCATCAAATGGCGATTCTTTGCAATAGAACGAGACGACATGACAGGCAATGGATAGTTAACACTGTTGCCGATGGTACCAAGCTATTTTAGTAGGTATTATAGTATCATAGTTGTTCTAAGTTCTCTGATAATAAACAATACTTTCTTTACAGGCAAAGAAAATTCTAACAGAAGAAATCGACCGGTATATCAGGGAGCAAATTGATATGGCGGGCGAAGCCATCAGCTTGACCGTCCGCAATAAAATCTCGGAGGGAGACAACATCCTCACTTACGGGTGGTAAGTTTGCTTGTTGATAACAAAATCAAAAACCGGCCAAGTGTGTGTCGGACTCACGCACATAGGGTTCCGTACCATTGAATTATGAATTTAATTCTTTTTTTAATTTAAGTTATTTATATGAAAGATTATGCGGTAATAAGCGGTTTACGATTTACGAGGTATTAAAAAAAACTACTTACTAGATCTCGTTCAAAACAATTTTCGTTGGTAGTTGTTATAGTAATGTACATCATATGTTTTTTTTAGATTTTTCATTTTCTTATTTTAGAAGTTAGAGGGAGGGGGGGACCAACTTTTTTCCACTTTGGAAGCGTCTGTGACGCAAACTATTCGTTTTAGAAAAAAAGTATTTTAGAAACCTAGATATCATTTTTGAAGATCTATCCGTTTTTTGCCATTTGGCTACGGAACCCTAAAAAGTAATCTATACTACAGTACCCGGCAATAAATATTGCACATCGACCTTTGGAAAGAGAATCGGTTAATTTCGGCTCGTAGAGCGTTATCTCTGTCGCTCACTACCTATACGATTGACAAAACATTGTTCAATAAAAATATTGTCCGAACTCTTAGTATTTCTCCTCGACAAATACTTTAACACATCGTGAACCACTTTTCTTTCACGACTATAAAAAGTTTTTAGCAATTTAATTCACAAAATCAATTGCACACATTTAAAATAATGTTTGTTTACACTTTGACAAAACGTCATTGTCAGTCATTGTTCAAGTGCGACTGTGATAACGCTCCACGAAACCGAAATTAGCCGATTGTCTCTTTCTAAAGGTCGATGTGCAATATTTATCGACGGGTATTGTAATATTATAAATGCGAAAGTAACTCTGTCTGTCTGTCGGTCTGTCTATCTCGCTTTCACGCCTAAACCACTGAACCGATTTTGATGAAATTTGGCATATAGATAGTTCGAGTCCCGGGAAAGGACATAGGATAGTTTTTATCCAGGTTTTTGAAACAGGGACGCGCGCGATAAAGTTTTTCTGTGACAGACGAAATTCCACGCGGGCGAAGCCGCGGGTGGAAAGCTAGTATAAATATAACCCGTAGAGATAACTGCGCATCTGGCTGCCGTGACGTCACGTCGATGCTCTGGTACGGACGGAGCGAACGCGGGGAGGTGTGCGGGGAGTAAGAGTCGCATTCAGTGAAGTGCGCAGTTAGCTTGATCGAATTGTAATA
Source organism: Ostrinia furnacalis (assembly GCF_004193835.3). Lineage (NCBI taxonomy): Eukaryota > Metazoa > Arthropoda > Insecta > Lepidoptera > Crambidae > Ostrinia > Ostrinia furnacalis. The sequence continues at coordinate 1,360,393 of NW_021130455.1, forward strand.
ACTGATTCAAACCTCTTGAATCAGTTTAGCTATAACTGGCTATGATATTGCAAAGTTATGTTAGTTTACGTGATTTTTCTCAAAAATATCTTCAAAGCATGTTTCAAATTGAAACATGTGTTTTTTTAATTGATTGAAACTTAAACTAAAAAAAAAATATTTCATCCTTTAGCAATAACAATTTTGTTTGAGGAAAGAACGAGCATGTGATATGTGCATTCTAGCAAATTAATTATTGAATTTGAATTCGAAAATGCCTCTACTTTAATTTAGAATACAAGTGACTGAGTTTCTTGCGCTGCTTCTTTTCAGCACTGGCCCATTTATTGTCCTGAAGCAGTGGTAGGGTTAATACTGGGACGTGTAAAAGTGCTTTTATTAAGCCTATTTACAGAAATAAATGAGTTTAATGAGTTTTAATAACACCAACCAAATGCGCATATCCGAGACATTTTGTTTAATGGTTCGTTCTTTTCACAGCTCGTCGCTAATCGAGCGCATCTTATGTGAGGCGTGGGCGAGCGGCGTGCGGTTCAAAGCCATAGTAGTGGGAGCACGAGTGGGTCCTGCTGCTAGAGCGAGAGATATGCTGCGACGACTGGTCGCTAAGAACGTGCCGGCTGCTTACGCTGACATTACGGCTGTTAGCTACGTGATGCCTACGGTAATTTTAAAAATAAATAAATAAAATTGCTATGCTACTTCTTTAGTTGTCTTTCATCATCATCATCATCTCAGCCATAGGACGTCCACTGCTGAACATAGGCCTCGCCCAATGCTTTCCATGTTGCCCGGTTGGTAGCGGCCTGCGGCAAGCGCCTTCCTGCTACCTTTATGATGTCGTCGGTCCACCTTGTGGGTGGACGTCCCACGCTTAGTTGTCTTTAGAGAGACCTTACTGCGGTGGAGCTGTCTTTAGCAGTAGTGGTGGGAGCTAGAGTGGGTCCTGCCGCTAGAGCGAGAGATATGCTGCGACGACTGGTCGCTAAGAACGTGCCGGCTGCTTACGCTGACATTACGGCTGTTAGCTACGTCATGCCTACGGTAAGAGACTATTTCTCTAGTTGTCTTTAGAGAGACTCAATACTGCGGTCTAGTTGTCTTTAGCAGTAGTGGTGGGCTAGAGTGGGTCCCGCCACTAGAGCGAGAGATATGCTGCGACGACTGGTCGCTAAGAACGTGCCGGCTGCTTACGCTGATATTACGGCTGTAAGCTACGTCATGCCTACCGTAAGTTGAACTCTGAGACACATTTATGACGAATGAGTGGCTCACATGCGGTCTTGTCTTAAGCCGTCACCGTGATGTAAGAGATTCATTATTTCTCTATGCCTATGGTAAGCGTTGAGAGTTAAACTCATTCATTGCCCTCTTGTCCGGAATAGTCGCCTTAAGCTGTCGTCGGCGTCGACATATAAATGAACCCGATCATGACCGTCTACCTTGATTTTATGACAGTTTTCTACCAGAAATCTTCATCGTCAGTTACATACCTTATGCATAATGGTAACCGAGTGTTGAAACTTGAGATCTATACTCTAAGCAGTAGTTTTCTATCTACGGAAAGCTTCTTACTTTGATATTATCTCCTGGTAAAGCTCGGTCTGTGAGCTCCAATGACCCCAAGCTACCCATCCTTATTGCTCGCGCGTAATTATGTTGCTGTCGCGCTCGCACACACACAATATAATTACGCGTGAGCAATAAGGATGGGTAGCTTGGGGTCATTGGACAAAATTCTACGTGCTCGCACACCAGACTATAGCTGCACTAATAACTGCCTTTATCGTAACACTATCATCCATTTGCAGATAAACAAAGTGCTGCTAGGCGCGAGCGCGCTTCTGGTGAACGGTTCAGTCTTGGGCTCGCTGGGCACGGCGCAGGTGGCGTTGGCGGCCGCGTCATACAACGTGCCCGCGCTCGTGGCCTGCGAGACGCATAAGTTCTCCGAGCGAGTGCATACAGACGCCTTCGTCTACAATGAAATCNATATTTACTTTGAAGCTACGCCTAGTAGTTTTTTTTTAAATCGAAATTAAATGATGCGATTTGGGTATTTTGGTGAAATTACTAAAAAAATTAATATAAAAGTAGCGGCCTGGCATGGAACGTGTTATGGGGGCTGAAAATATAGGAAATGACCCATTCTATCCGCCAAATCATTTTGGCACACGATGCGCCAAACACCCTGTATATCAAGCCGGTTTTGATGATATATATCAACTTTTAAAATTTGTTACTGTATTTGTACTTTTTGATATAAGATTTTTATTTTTTTAGTTGATTTTGCCGTATTTCAAAGATATTTTATGTTTTTGCTTTATTTGTCTGATTTTAAGTTTTAAAAACATTAAAAACATGTTTATGTAACACATATACAATAGTATTCATGAATAATACAATAAAATAATACTATGGCTTTCATACAAAATTGATATATATCAAAGTTGATATATATCGGATATATATCATAAATATCCGATATTTTGATATTTATAATAAATNTTCAAAGGATAGATGCCTGATGCAGGGATAGATGACTCGATAATACATTTTTATGAATTCTAAGGATCAAATGCATTTTGAAATCAAACAAGGCAAGTATTAAATAATCAGTCTTTATTAATTTGTATTTTTCCATAATAAAATTAACAAAAATCAAATCAACATTTTAACAAAAGTAGCATAATTCTTTAATAAATCAGTCTTTATTCATTTGTATTTTACCGTAATTAAAGTAACAAAAATCAAATTAAAATTTTAACAAAAGTAGCATAACTTTATAATAATCAATCTTTATTCATTTGTATTTTTTCCTTAATAAAAGTATCAAAAATTAATTAATTAACATTTCAACAAAAGTAGCATAACTTTTTAATAATCAGTCTTTATTTATTTGTATTTTTTCCATAATAAATGTAACAAAATTATCATTTATCACAAAAGTAGATTTATTAAACATATTATGTTTAATAAATCTTAAAAAAAAAAACTTCTTAACTATTTCAGGTCAACAATCTTAATTATCTATAGTTTTTTAATAAAATCAATTAAAATTTTAATTTTACATTATTATTTTAAAAAAATAAGACTCAAGAGGCAAGGGTTTTCAACTTTCCGCACCTTGTGCAATATATTTTAAATTCAGTGCATTTTTCATGCAACCATTGCTGACACTTTGTGCAAGCAATCCAGTCAGACTTAGAATTGGTAAAATTATAATTTTCGAAACATTCTACACAATTATTATCTACAGAATCTTTCTTGTTTTCTTTCTTCGTTTTTTTGATAGGCAAACCTTTTGTAGCTTTTCCTTTAGATGTCTTCGTGACTCGTTCTGTTTCACTCTCTGAACTGTAAATTTTTAACTGTCTATTAATTAATCCTCTTTCTTTAATCATTTCAATACAATCATATCTACTTTCATCATCATCTTTTTCACTGCTGCTGGAATTATATATTTTTTTCTGTTTCTTACTTTTAAGGATCTCTACTTTTTTTTTATTTTCTACCTTGCTGGTACTAGGTTTACTCTCTGATATCTTTTTAGTTTCTGTTTTGTTCTCTTTATTATTTTTCTTAGTATTTATGGCTTTCTTTGGTTTTGCTGTACATTTCTTTTTCTTAATTTTTTCATCTGAATTCAAAATTTCCGCAGATTGTTTAACTCTTTTATAAATTGTTTTTGGAATTTTAGGTATGGGAGATGACTGGTGAAGAAACTTTGAAGGTGTTTCTTTGTTTAATACGCTGTCATTTTGACTTGTACTGGCTTGCGGGGTTTCATCCAAATTCAACAATAATGGCAAAGAGGGGTCAGAACCATCTAAAATATATTTTTCAATATTGACATCTAGTTCGGCCAAACGGCTTCGAGATATGTCCAAGAGGCTTGGAGTGTTCCTAGGTGGCGTATGCTCATTAAAATCAGTGTTCTCTTTAGAGCTAGGGTCTTCCAAAACCAGTTTTTGTGTACGCTCAGCAGTAGAATCCTCTTTGCACTTTTCAGCCTCAGAAATGGATGCTGACTTCTGTAAATTCTCAACTGATGCAGGCTTTTTTTGACGCTCAGCAAGTACCAAATCTTGGTCAGGATCAGTCACGGCAGATTCTTGCATGTGCTCAACTGGAGCAGAGTTTTGTTCACGCTCAGAACCAAGGCGTTGATCACGACCAACCGAGGCAAGCTCATGAGTTCGATTACCCTCTGCAATATCAGATATAGCGAATTCGGATTCTGGTAACGCATTTGCATTAAGAGGGTAAATTCCACTACCTCGAAAACCACTCATTGCATTGGCAGGAGTGGCAGCACGAATCCATGCATTTGATATTAAATTTGCTGAATTGTATCTATTCAATTTTTTGTTGGGATTTGTGCGCATGAAATTATTAGTCTCAGCGTTATAAAATTTTTTGAATGGACCAAATACTGCTCTGTCAAGTGGCTGCAAAGCTGATGTTGTGTGACTGGGCAAACACAACAAAATCACATCATTGTCTCGAGCAGTTTCTAGCATGTCCACTGCACTTGAATGCGATGAATGTCCATCTAAAATCAACAATACCTTTCCCTGTTGCTTATGGATGATAAAATGTTCCGTTAACCATTTGTGAAACAAATCCGTTGTAATATAAGCTGATTTCTTCTGCATGTATACTTTGGAGCCTGGTGGTAAGCCCTCTTCGAATTCTGGTTTTTTATTTACCCCTTTTAATATCAATACTGGTGGAAGAAAGTTTCCAATAGCATTGCAACAAGCAACGACAGTAACCGTTTCACCTTTTTCACCGGAAGTTACGGTCTTAACTACTCTCGCGCCTTTTTTTGCCACAACTTTCCCGGGTTTATTATTAAGTTGTACTCCAGATTCGTCCATGTTATAAATCCTGTCTGGTTTATCCAGAAGATCATGCTCTGTCAGAACTTTTGTCAGAAGTGTGAAAAAACTTGCTACTTCTTCCCTGTTGAGGCCTTGTGCTCTTGCAACCGATAAACCTTCAGCTTGCCTTACAGTTATAGCAGGATTTCGCTCTATAAAGCTTTGCAACCAAGAATGTCCAGCCATTTCGGTTTCATCATCGAAGTTATGCTTCAAATCTAACTTTTCAGCAAACTGGAATGCTAACTTGCGTATTGCTGTTCTATCTGGAGGGAATCCCGCTTCTCCTAGCTGCAAAATATGATTCACAAGCCTTTTTTCATTTTCAAACCCTAGAATAGGATGTTTTCCTGAAACAAATCAATAAAATACTTCAATCATAGCATCCACTGCTGAATGGGTCCATATTGAAATGCATTAACATGTAAATTAATAAATAAACGTATTAAATTATATGCATGGGTACATAAATAATGGTAATAAGCGAAAAATAACTAGCCGAAAAGAATTAATTAGGCTATAACAAGGTAGGTTTAAATTATTATTGAAAAAAAAACGCGACTACGTATAAATTTTTCAAGTTATTTATAATTTTCAAATACGTAAAAATATACTGAAAAGATAGAAACAAGACAACATAGTGTTCACAAAATGCATTCGGAGGCATCAATGACTAAAGTCTGGTCGCCGAGCACGTAGAATTTCGTCCAATGACCCCAAGCTACCCATCCTTATCGCTCGCGCATAATTATATTGCTGTCGTGACTGTGCGACGGGCGGCCACAGCGAGTGTGCGAGCGCGATAGCAATATAATTACGCGCGAACGGACTATAGTTCTTTTGTTGGTGATAAGTATTGGATGCCTCCAACTGCATTTGTGAACACTGAGTTGTGTTGTTCTATCTTTTCTGTTCATTTTTACGCAGTCGGGTTTTTTTTCAATAGTAATTTAATTTTAGATTTTTAGTTATATAATATAATTTTTTGCAAGCTATTTATAAAACCCTTTATTTTGATACCCCACTTAATAGGTTATGAGAAAAAATATTATGACAATAAAATTAAGGCGCCTTAAATCTTCCATTTTAGTTTATTTCAATTTTGATATAATAAATTGTTTATTTCTCACCACATACAATACATATAAAACAATAAGAATATTATTAACAATTAAGAAATTGTGGCAGGTTAATACCTGAATTAGGAATATTCCTGATATATACCCACTATCATTCTCACAATTAAGACAAATCTAACGACACCTCTCACGCTGAAATCGATCAAGCCGTTTAGGCTACAGAGCGTGCTAAAAATATACATACATACTCGAAAAACATAACCCTCCTTCTAGCGTAGTCGGGTAAAAAGTTATGCTATCTGAACGGCACGCTATTTATTACTTACCTAAGGTTAGCTGTACTGCATTCTTTTTTTCAAACCGCCTTCTTAAAGTTCTAGAAGGTATTCCGTACGTTCTAGCTATTTCGTTGACACCTTTCTCATGTTTCTCCAATTCTTCAAAGGCTAAAATTTTATTTAAAAAAAATAAATCCGACTCCAAAAAACCTACATTAAAAAGTAGAAAAATAATTACTAATAACCTACTTATTTATTAGGACGAATTAATATTTATGTAGGTATACCATGATTGATACTTCTGGAGTCGGTGCCAAGATTATGAAACATGTAAAGTTTGCCTGCACCGACTCCAAAAGTATCAATCATGGTATACTTACATAAATATTAATTCGTCCTAATAAATAAGTAGGTTATTAGTAATTATTTTTCTACTTTTTAATGTAGGTTTTTTGGAGTCGGTTTTATTTTTTTTNATTAAATCTAAGCCAATTAAAGAGTTTCCTAGCTGTTTAAATTAGTTCGTACATTATTACATTTTATCAGGTAATGAGTACCAATAATAAGCGCTGCATCCTCAACCATGCCTAAAAATAATAATCATGATTGAACATGCAGCGCTCAGGTTATACAATCTTAGTGTAATTAAATTTAAATATAAGTAAATTTGGGTAAATTATTACAACCCTTAAGACATCAAAACAATTAAATATTAATTAGGCAGACCTTAAATGTCCCTAGTTATATATATTTATATCCCACAATAACGTGATCACTGAGTTAGGTAGGTATAAGATGCACCGTGTGGTCAGAACACATAGATAGGTATATTAGGATTTCTAGGAACCCGGCGCATTAACTTGTAAAATAATATGTCTCATTTCCTTCTTCAGTGTACTCTTACTCACATTAAAGAAATCAATGTGTTTATACTTAGAGTTGTATGTTTTATGCAAACGAGTCATANAATGAGATCGGTGAGTGTGACCACTTTCACTGGCCAGGCGATGTACGCAGCTGTGACGTCATCCTTGGAGGCGCAGGTGGCGCTGGCGGCCGCGTCATACAACGTGCCCGCGCTCGTGGCACAAGTTCACCGAGCGAGTGCATACAGACGCCTTCGTCTACAATGAGATCGGTGAGTGTGACCCCTTTCACTGGCCAGGCGGTGTATCCAGCTGTGACGTCATCCTTGGAGTCTGAGATACGGCGCAGGTGGCGCTGGCGGCCGCGTCATACAACGTGCCCGCGCTCGTGGCGTGCGAGACACATAAGTTCTCCGAGCGAGTGCATACAGACGCCTTCGTCTACAATGAGATCGGTGAGTGTGACCACTTTCACTAGCCAGGCGGTGTACGTGCGTGTGACGTCATCCTGCTGGCGGCCGCGTCATACAACGTGCCCGCGCTCGTGGCCCGTGAGACGCATAAGTTCTCCGAGCGAGTGCATACAGACGCCTTCGTGTACAACGAGATCGGTGAGTGTGACCACTTTCCCTAGCTAGGTGGTGTAGGCGTTTGTGACGTCATCCTTGGAGTCTGAGGTACGGCGCTGGCGGCCGCGTCATACAACGTGCCCGCTCTCGTGGCTTGTGAGACGCATAAGTTCTCCGAGTGAGTGCATACAGACGCCTTCGTGTACAACGAGATCGGTGAGTGTGACCACTTTCACGGGCCAGGCGGTGTACGCCGCTGTGACGTCATCCTTGGAGTCTGAGGTACGGCGCTGGCGGCCGCGTCATACAACGTGCCCGCGCTCGTGGCACAAGTTCTCCGAGCGAGTGCATACAGATGCCTTCGTGTACAACGAGATCGGTGAGTGTGACCACTTTCCCTGGCCAGGCGGTGTACGTGCGTGTGACGTCATCCTGCTGGCGGCCACGTCATACAACGTGCTCGCGCTCGTGGGGTGTGAGACGCATAAGTTCTCCGAGCGACTACATATAGATGCTTTCGTCTACAACGAGATTGGTGAGTGTGACCACTTTCACTGCCCAGGCGGTGTACGCCGCTGTGACGTCATCTGTGAAGTCTAAGATACGGCGCAGGTGGCGTTGGCGGCCGCGTCATACAACGTGCCCGCGCTCGTGGCTTGTGAGACACACAAGTTCTCCGAGCGAGTGCATACAGACGCCTTCGTCTACAACGAGATCGGTGAGTGTGACCACTTTCACGGGCCAGGCGGTGTACGCAGCTGTGACGTCATCCTTGGAGTCTGAGGTACGGCGCTGGCGGCCGCGTCATACAACGTGCCCGCACTCGTGGCCTGCGAGACGCATAAGTTCTCCGAGCGAGTGCATACAGACCCCTTGGTCTACAATGAGATCGGTGAGTGTGACCACTTTCCCTGGCTAGGTGGTGTAGGCGTTTGTGACGTCATCCTTGGAGTCTGAGGTACGGCGCAGATTGCGCTGGCGGCCGCGTCATACAACGTGCCCGCGCTCGTGGCCTGCGAGACGCATAAGTTCTCCGAGCGAGTGCATACAGACGCCTTCGTGTACAACGAGATCGGTGAGTGTGACCACTTTCCCTGGCTAGGTGGTGTATGCAGCTGTGACGTCATCCTTGGAGTCTGAGGTACGGCGCTGGCGGCCGCGTCATACAACGTGCCCGCGCTCGTGGCACAAGTTCTCCGAGCGAGTGCATACAGACGCCTTCGTCTACAATGAGATCGGTGAGTGTGACCACTTTCCCTGGCTAGGTGGTGTAGGCGTTTGTGACGTCATCCTTAGAGTCTGAGGTACGGCGCTGGCGGCCGCGTCATACAACGCGCCCGCTCTCGTGGCCTGCGAGACGCATAAGTTCTCCGAGCGAGTGCATACAGACGCCTTCGTCTACAATGAAATCGGTGAGTGATGCGAATGTGACCCCTTTCACTGGCCAGGCGGTATATGCAGCTGTGACGTCATCCTTGGAGTCTGAGGTACGGCGCTGGCGGCCGCGTCATACAACGTGCCCGCGCTCGTGGCACAAGTTCTCCGAGCGAGTGCATACAGACGTCTTCGTCTACAATGAGATAGGTGAGTGTGACCATTTTCCCTGGCTAGGTGGTGTAGGCGTTTGTGCCGTCATCCTTGGAGTCTGAGATACGGCGCAGGTGGCGCTGGTGGCCGCTTTATACAACGTGCCCGCGCTCGTGGCCTGCGAGACACATAAGTTCTCCGAGCGAGTACATACAGACGCGTTCGTGTACAACGAGATCGGTGAGTGTGACCACTTTCACTGGCCAGGCGGTGTACGCAGCTGTGAGCTGTGACGTCATCCTTGGAGTCTGAGGTACTGCGCAGTTGGCGCTGGCGGCCGCGTCATACAACGTGCCCGCGCTCGTGGCCTGTGAGACGCATAAGTTCTCCGAGCGAGTGCATACAGACGCCTTCGTGTACAACGAGATCGTTGAGTGTGACCACTTTCACTGGACAGGCAGTGTACGCCTTGTGTGAATTCGTTTGAATGCTAAAATTTAAGCAGTAACATCAAACTTAGTGTAGGTTACTAAAGCCTGGTCCGTGAGCACGTAGAATCCCGTCCAATGACCCCAAGCTACCCATCCTTATCGCTCGCGCGTAATTATATTGCTGTCGCGACTGTGCGACGCGCGCCCGCAGTGAGTGTGCAAGCGCGAAGCAACATAATTACGTGCGAGCGACAAGGATGGGCAGCTTGGGGTCATTGGACGGGATTCTACGTGCTCATGGACCAGGCTTTACCTACACCTACTGGTAGGTCGCCCACCTCATTGATGGACTACAACCTCAAAGTAGCTGGCAGTTATTGGATGAAAATAAGGTAGGTCACGCGTTATGGCATTCAAGCAGCGATATTCGAGAACTTTACTCCACCTTCTTTCCCCCGAGTCTACGTCACATTATGCCAGTTTATGCTTCACTGCCACATTATTGGACTATGTCTATTTATCAGTCTTCAACATCGCTAACCCTGAACTGCCTTTCCAGGTGACCCAGACGAGCTGATCGACAAGACAGACGAGAACTCGCCCCTCAAGGACTGGCGGTCGAACCCCAACCTCACGCCGCTCAACCTGACGTATGACGTCACGCCGCCCAGCCTCATCACCGCTGTCGTCACGGAACTCGCCATACTTCCTTGCACGAGTGCACCCGTAGTCCTGCGGTTTAAACTCTCCGAGTACGGCATATAGGTTCAATATACTAACTTAGGTTATGTATGTATAGTCGTTTTCTTATAGATAAATAAATACTATGCCGGGTGATTGAAAGAGAGAGTGAGTCATCTTATACTTATTGAAGCAAAGTAGGGTAAACTGCCAGTCATTGGACACTTAAGAAAGTTATTGGACAGTTATTTACTGAATTAAAAATAGCATTTCTATTTCAACCACTGAGAGATTCCGACTGATGGAGATAAAAGGGCGTTTTTTTGAAGGAATATTCATTTTAAGAAAATTCAAGGGTCGTTTTGTCCAATGACTGGCAGCATCCAATGAATGTCGGTTTACCCTAGTATAAAGTGAACTGCATCTAATAATGGTATAACACATGTTGTATGGAAATCATGGCACAATACGAGGCCTTAACTTTGAATGATAATTACAGTTTACATAGATAAATGGTATAGAACATGACGATGTAAGTCACGTTTTAGAAGTTTATACGAGCCGAATAACGCTAATGCAGCTATAAGCACACGCAAGTGTGATGAGTATGCTGATTGTACTTATTTACCTGATCAAATAATAAACAGGTCAGTTTGTGTTTTTCTCAAGAGTTGTGTATTGTAAAATGTAATGAATGAAATGTTCATACTTCTGACTGAAAACACTTTCCTGTTGATACAGATTTCAAATTGTTTATTTTATACAAGTCATTATGGAAAACCATGGGGGAGGCCTTTGTCCAGCAGTGGACATCATTTGGCTGAAACAAACGAACGATACAAGTAAAAACAATATAGTATGTGTTCTGTAGTTAGAGAAATTTAATAATGCTCATGTATTTGGCTAAAACTTGTAAATATTTTATGTTGGTATATTTTGTTCTGTATAGACAATACAAATGAGAAATAATAAATGTTTATATGAATTTCTGTGTATTTTATTTTCTTACTATTCAAGTGAGAATTTAGGAAACAAAAGACGACTTTTTTATTTATAATTTAATTGCACACAATCATTTGCGACAGCACATAAAATGCAAAAGTGAACTAGATTATTGCATACATACAATAATGTAATAATATAAAACTTATTTAATCCTTATGTTGGTGCTCAGACTTATGAATGGAGAAATCTAATCTTACATAAATAATTACAAATAGGAATAATGTGTACAAGAAACCAACAACTAGAAGTGGTTCTTGCAACATAAGGAGACGAGGGAATGTGTAGCGCAGCTGGAAGTCTTGAATGTGGTTCTCAACTAGGTTGGTCTTCTTGAAAGTGATGACTGGGCGACCTTTGGTGTCCAAGTAGGTGTAGTGCAGGCTGTCGGGCAGCCGTGTCACTTGGTACGGAAGAGTCAGCTTGATGCCAGTTGAACCCTCTGGCAAAATAATCTTAGTAGTCAGCTCATCAACCTGCATGTCGTCAAAAATGTGATCAATAACTCTCATCTTCAGCAGATACTCATTGGCAGAATGGTACAAGTATTCATAGCTAGGCACATTGTAGCCTAGGGTGTAGTGAGTTTTCCATCCACCAAACAATGGGTAGCGTGGTCTGAGGTCCAATTCAACTGAGTCTTTCTTGACTTTCATATTGGAAGTAGAGATGTTGCCATTGGTGTCACGGTAGTACACATCTGATGCAGAAGCAGGTAGAAGCGTTTTGTAGGCCCGGACACTAGCTGGCCCGCTGTGGACATCTTGTTGGTAGTCATAGCGCGAAAATGGTCCCTTCAGCTTAGCTCCTGTGTGCTCAACCTCAATCAACTCTTCAATGGCAATGTTTCCCCAGTGAGAAACTTCAATAAGCCTTTCAATTCGAGTAACAGTTAAAAATGGAGAGTTGTTCTTGTAATGCACACTCAATTCTTTTTCAGTGAATGGAGCAACATTAGCATACGGTCCGTATTGTACGGCACCATCTTGTTGAGAAAATGGCTTGACTTTCGAGAATGATTCGATGCCCTTTGTGTTCACAACTACATTGGTTTTTTGAGATGTGACCTGGTAAGGGGAGTAGATGTAGAGATTGCCTGTATACTTAACAAGCTGGTCTTCCTGTTGCGTTATAGCAGTGGGATACGGCTGCAAAGCTTTGGTTAAGACCACTTCACTCGTGACAACCACTGTTGAGCCAGCGTTTAGGGCATCCTTCAGATCCACGCGCCAGAACTTTGCATTGTCGTGGCCTTTGACGGTAGTCTCTGTGACACGAAGTTCTTTACTATTACCGTCTTTGGCGCCGATAAAAGCCAAATTGTTCTTGGCTGAAGCTTCTACTGCTAACAAGAAACTCTTTACCGGCGATTTGCCACTGTTCTCCAAGGTTATTTTCTGCGATATTCTTACGAGTTGTGAAGAGAGATCAATCGTTCTATCAACATTTTTAAACTTTATATCACCGGATACAGTATCTAAATTAGCTGATTCACAATATAAGGCATTGAAAAGTATGAACAATAAGCCAAATTGTTTTATCGCCATCGCCGGCATTGCTACGCTTTTGATCACTTTTTTGACAATGACATTTGATTTGACGACGTTGGCGGAAGTACACGCCACCATATAAAACCGGAAATCGTCTATAATAATTGCCAGTTGAAAAATAACCCTTTCTGAACGAAACTACGAATTCTATCAAGGAATGAATGATGGTAGCCTACACCACCATTCACTCACTGTCAAATTCCCATCTCACTCATTTGTACTTTCGTTTTCGTTCATTCATTCACTCAGTAAAAGTTTGGGGACGACGCGGTGCACAAGTTTCGTGTTATTTTAAAACATTTATGAAAATGATTTTATAAATCTATGAACACATAAAGTTATTGCTAACCTTATGTGTTTACTTGTGTCAGATCCCTAAAACAGTTGGAAGCACACATTCCATTTCTATTGTTTGTGAAAATCATATTTTCCCTAACAATCTTGCCACAGGAAGAACAATCAAAAATGATGGGCTTGTTAGTTCGTGTTGCTCTTGCTGTAATAGGTAAGGTGTTCATCTTTATAACAACGGGTTATTTTGTAATATTATCTTAATAAATATCTAAGTTTTGAGTTATAATTCAAGCCTACCTGCAGGTACTCATTAATATTTTTTTAATTTACAGTGCTCAATCAAGTGTTATTGCCATGCCTGGCGTTAGGAAGCTATCGAGGATACAGTTCATACGGTAGCAGTAGATACAACAGCAGACAAAGCAAGGAGGCCTCTGCAAATACTTACCTGGGCACATCTTCTGGACTGCCTTTTGAGGAAGCCCCCAGACGAGGACTTGGGATATCTGCCTGGGGCATTGTGGCTGTGGTAATATCATTAATTCTAGCAGGAATGGGTTTATACTATTTCGCTATGTGTTATCCCATTTTATGTAAAAAAGAGAGGAAATATGACATGATGGGATTACCAAGTGTAGCATAAATCATGAGCAGATAAAGTGTTTAGAATATCTTTTGCATATCCTCCAGGCTTTTATAGGTGACAATTTAAAGCTTTACAAAGCGTTTGATGAATTGAAAATATTGGTATGAAATTGGTTGTGGTCAATTTAGGTTTAAATGACTTGTATTTTATTGATAAGACTTTAATCTTAACTACTGGAAAAGGTGACACCTCTCGTAAATGTTGAACAAATTTTAAATGAATACTACAAGATAAGTGTCTCTGATACCAAATGAAAATAAGGTATTATTTTTATATACTGTTTTATTACCATCTTTTGGTAATAGATGTTTTAATGTAACTATTAAGGTTTTCATGTTCCATTTTAGTGTCTTTTGCTTCTGTACCTGTGTATTAATCATGAGGCTGGGACCAATAGTAAAACTGAAAAAAAAAAGAATGTATTGTTAATGTTGAAGAGTACTTTAGTTCAATAAGTAGCATAATAATTGACTGATTAATTATATTTAAACAAGGTTTACTGAAAATTACAGTAAAAAGTGCCATAGTGAAGAAAATGCAGTTTTGTCTTAGATGATAAGAAACCTGTTTTCCAAGGCAAATAATAAGGAAATTATGAACTTCATACATTTCAATAAAATACTATTACGATAAATATCCACATATTATTGATAGTTAATGCCTAATGGTAATTAAACTGATATCCACAATTACATTGCCATATAAATCCATCATCATTATGGGGACAAGTAGGCATATTATTCCAATTATCTTATAATTATGTACTGTTTATCTTTTCTATCAACTTGTCCTTATTAATTGTTTGAACAGTATTATCTGCAACCTAATTTTAGTTTGTATGTAGTACCTACATGGTATCAAAAAATGTTAACTATGTAATTAAATGCTCAAATATACACTATTAGATGTAATTATGGTTTTTCTTATCTTGATTGAGCGTGTAATGACCTCGCGACAGACCAACCGGAAGATTAATCGAGTCATGCTTGAAGTGGTTTTAACATCTTAGTTTTTCAACCAGTTAAATAATGACTATTGTTGCATAACGCTTCTTTATCTGTACATTTACAGATGCAGCTTCGCGCTTATCGCGTGCGTTACGACGATTAAAATCGTATGTCCTATAAACTGAGAAACTAGGACTGGCACTAAGAATTTTAAGTACCTACTTATTTTACTTTATGACTGTATACTGACTTTTTAACTTTCCCAGCCCCCCTAGACAAAACGCACTTTTTGATCGAATCGAAAATCGAATCCGTCAAATTCCATACAAAAAAGGGGCTTTTCGACCACTTTTCGACTGGTTTGCGATTATAATGGCACTTTGTCTAGACCCACAGAATAGTTAATACCGACAGAGGCATGTGTAGACTCATTATAATACAGGGTGTATGTTGTAGCCCATTAATAACAATTCAGATAACACAAAGCAAAGAAAAAAAAAATACATACAATCAAACATAGAACCTCCTCCTTTTTTGAAGTTGGTAAAAAATTTGAATTCATTCATTTCTGACAATGTTAACGACTCGCAAGGTGACTCGAATTCCATGCTAACTGTCTGCCTGTATAGCATAAGTTTAAAAGTAGGTTTTTCCTCATATGGTAATGGGGTTTTTGGAATACTGTCTTAGCTTGTTTACGACTCATTTTAAAGCCATATTATCCTGTTACAGATTTTTATACCTGCTTCTCAGTAAACAGGTGTGTTAGAATGACGCATAGTAGTTCCGAGTTGAGTGTAGAATTACCGAAAATCTTTAGCTATCACAATCAGATAGGATTATTCTGCTAAAAGATACTTAGTTTTCTTTAAAATAATCATTTATTTCTCTTGTTATTTGTCACCAAAGTTTTAGAGAAAATAATGTGACAATTAATTAATGCCAATTTTGTATGTATTTATTTATTTANTATTTGTCGCCGAGGCGTGCGAGCACGTCTAAGTATCCGTTGCGGCACGCCGCGTTGCAGTCCAGGATGTGAGGCAGCACTGATACAACGCACAGCGGCGCCGCGCTGCAAGCCTTCATGGTCTCTTCATTCACCACCTGGAAAGAAAAAGGATGATTCAAACATTGATTTTCGACCTTATGGTAAATGATTAAGGTTAGAATTTTAGTGGCTACATAATATGAGGCTAGTGCCGTATGAAGTCTTAACACCCACCCCACCTGGGAATGGAATCCAGCCGGGCTACCAAGTGTCGAGATAAAATCTCATAGTTGTCCAACACTGAACCATCGCGTCCCAGCTATGACATTGTCAAGAGGGCGCTACTATACTTGATTATTAGTTCCAATTTTTGCCACTTGACGTCACGACACAGAATCGTTTGAATCGATGATTTTAGACGTCAAATGTATGGGTTTATCACATAAAATCGATACAATGCCACGATAAATATTTATCATGGCACGCATCCTAGGCCTACTGAATGGACTTCATTCTCTTCCTTTGATTCCTCATCATCTGTTTAGCAAAATTATCAACTTCATTAAACTTATTTTAAATTATTAGGCGTGAGTGTAAACATACAACATAATGTAACGCATGTTACAAAACCAAAACATACATAACGTTACTAGAACCGTGATAAGTTTTACGACTAAACGCAAATCGAAACCTAATACCTATTACAATTTCTTGCTTCAGTTGTGGGCCTACTGGACCGATTATACACATCATGAACCACTTACTGCCACTGTGTTGTGCAAGTTTGTTTAAACATAGAATAGAAGAAACGAAAACAATATAATATTTATTGTTAGGTAGGTGTGTACATTGTTTCGATTGCGGCTAGTTGAAGGTTGACGCTGCCTTGAGCAGGCTGACAAATTGATATTCGTATAAAAAAAATATAGTTTTGGAGCTAATATTCCAATCATATTAGTTTTGGACAGATCTTGGACCAACAATACATTGTTTGTGATTGTACGTGATCCACATGTAAGGTTTTGTGGAACGACCAAGAAAAAGGTACTGGGGCAAAGGTAATGAAAGAAATCCTAAGAAAGAAAGATCCTACCTTTAAAATTATTTATATTATTTCCAGGTCCAACGGAAAACGTGGAGACTTTTGCTGTCTTAATTCTTTGACCAAAAACTTTTCCTAACTAGCAAATTTTTCCTGACAGGGTGTTTTTATTTATTTTTTTAAGTGTCCTCTTATTTATCCGGAAGAGACCGCTTCCTGACGATAGCGTCTACCTTTCTTTTGCATTCCTTACATTTTCATGTAGTGACCAATAAAGAACATCAATCT
The DNA here is from genome assembly GCF_004193835.3 of Ostrinia furnacalis. Taxonomy (NCBI): domain Eukaryota; kingdom Metazoa; phylum Arthropoda; class Insecta; order Lepidoptera; family Crambidae; genus Ostrinia; species Ostrinia furnacalis. The sequence goes on from NW_021130455.1 coordinate 1,377,470, forward strand.
ATTACATAGATCCATATCCATCATGGAACATAAGATGGCGCAGCAGCGACCCAGTGAGTCTTGGTCTCTTACAACAAGAATCTCATCTCCAGCACAAAATAAAGGGTGTCCCAAAATTAACGAAACTTTTGAATTAACTAGAAAACATAGTTTTTAGCCTTTTGATTGTATTATTTTTATTGAATCATAAAGTACATAGAATAGGGTTATTTATGGAATAACACACCGGGCAAATNACACTGGTTGAGGTGGCCCTTTTCAAAACTTGGAAGCCTGTGGGTAACAAGCCATTGGACGTGGAGAGGGTCATTAATTATACGTATATTTTCTACTTTTCCGAACATTAGCGCGGGAACGGTTTGTCCAAAACATTTGAATTTGGTCTTATTCAATGCAGGATTAAGTGCCCTTCAACCGTCATGAAGACCACTTTTCGATAGGGTAAGTCCTTTACGCGGTATAACCGGAAAACCAGAAAAAACGCCCCTTTCGGGGGCCCCCACCACTTAAGCACAACTCTGTCGAAGTCGAAAACTTAGGAGAGTCTTAATGGGCAACCAATGAAGCCATTAAAGCAAAAAAATCTTTTGTAGGAATTATTTCCGATTTAATCAATTTTTGTGTTTAATTCTACTGGCCTATAATACGACAATTAAAAGTGCAGCTATCTGTATTTTTACTAAAAATATAATCCTTAATGTAGTTAATGTTAATGTTGTTTGTGTATTAATTAGGTAAAAGGATTTTTTATGTGATAAACACAAGTAAGTAGTAATTGTAAAAGTTTATTGGGATGTTTTTACAATGTTAAACGTTTCCAAATATCCTATAAATGCATTATAAGGTACAGTATTTATTGGAAGAATTGCCAGCTAATATCTACCTAAATTCTCACCAAAGTTCAATTTAATAAATAATTTGAGATATTCTAAGTTGCATACTATAATACAAAAGTTTTAATGATATTACGCTCCTTAAGAAAACACCAATTCATTCATCATCATTGCATACAATACAATACACATTATACAGAAAATATTACATAAAAAAATGTCGCGAAAAAATAGTAGTTTCAACATTGTGATTTTCAAATAAAGGTATTTCATAATAAATATCCTATAAAAATAAACCTTAGATAAAATTATGTATCGCTGAATCTACTAGCTGGAATATTATTGCCTGTAATTTGCCGATTGTCTGATTGTTTAACGTTAGGTATAGTTATTGAAACCTATGCTATGATATGCGCAACACATTCGTTGACGCCAAAGTAGGTAGCTCTCCATGTTAAAACCCGCACGGCGCTGTTAAACACAATTTAAGTATAGGCGCCGTTCTATCGGTAAACAAAAGTAGTTGTGAGTATAAATTACATCGATCTATCACTTTCGGACAAAAATGATCTTAGTTAACAAAGCCAATAATGCTAATTTGTGTTAGAGACGTTAATTAAACGCGAGCGGGTCGGCATCATTGGGCACAGTCAGACGGTAAAATTTCATTGATATTCCCGGTGTGAGTAGATGACTATTAGGGATAAAACCTACACAGACATTGTAAGTACTGCCGACCCGCTCACATAGCGTCCTTTTGATTTATCAGTTGTTTCCTCAAGCTTTACTGTTGGAGGCCGCCTCAGACCTGTAAATCTAAACCTAAATCAGACTTGAAACTGAAGCTCGGAGGCGTTTGACTTATAACTCGTCCTTCTCAAGGTCTACGTCGGAGAGGTCGATGTCCTCTTCTGGCGGCAACTCGCCGTCCTTCCCGTCCCAGGGCTCGGTGGCGGAGATCTTGGGCATTTCAGCGCCTTTCACTGGAGCCGTCTGGCCGCGACCGAACGACAGATCTCTGTAATAAAGAAGATTGGTTAGTTTTTGATTTGGTTTCAAGGAAGAAATGACAGTTAGGCTGGTTTTAGTATCGCGCTGACGCACGCTAACCGTCGGCGCTGACAGCCAAAATGTATAAAGCGTCGGCGTCAAGCGATCAGCGTTACCAAGAACGTATCCTTTAATTACATACATATTGATCTGTCAGCGCCGATGATCAGCGAGCGGTCAGCGTGATACTAAAACCAGCCTTAGTTTTATGAGTGGTTCACTTCACCCCTAACTGTAATTATTGTGCATATCTTTATCCAGCAAAGGCATAATTTCCGATAATGTAATGTAAAGGTTATGTTGTTGTATGTATGTAAGTAAGGCCTATGTTCAGCAGTAGACGTCCTATGGCTGAAATGATTATGATGATGATAATGAATGTAAAGGTAATAATGGTGATGATGCCATTTTTTTTTCAATATTGGCCCTATAGTTATACAACAACATTTGTTTCACCTTATATTGTTCGTTACACAATAATTCCAAGTTTAATGGGGTAATGACGCGGTTTGCCAACCACGTCATGTCATTTGAGTCGCGGTTGATCAAATCGTGATTTGTGTAAACAGATGGCAGCGGTCCATTGATCACGTTGTAATTGCATCCAATTGACGGAAATGACAATTTATTTGTTTTACTAATGCGTATTAAGCTGGGCAATAATCACGCTGATAATTAAAGTGGCCGTCCGGTCGCGATACAAGGTAACTATTATCCTCGTAATAACCTTGTTTCCGTAGTCCGTACTTTTAGTCTCAACAAACAGAGGCTTTTCATGATAATTGATAGTTATTAGAACAGAAGAGATCTCCAGTGAGAAAACCTTCCAAAAGTGACACAAAGTGGGGAGCGAGAAGCACCTGAATGCTAGCAGCACTGGACCTGTCGTTGTGGAAGTATTTGAGGCAGGCCTTTTTTTCTTCTTAAAAAGATTATTAGTAATTTGTTATTGCACAAATTACTAATATTCACATTAGCACCTCGTGCTAAGCTAAATGCTTGTCACGTGTGAGCTCACCACAATAGTCGAGCGGCGACGGGGACCGAACCCGCGTTCCCCGGATCACGAGTCGGCCAGTCCGACCCCTTCACCGTTCGGCTATCGTGGCTTCAAGGCTTTGGTGAAGGCCTTTGTGTAGCAGTGGACATCCTTTGACTGAATCGATGACCACATTATAAACAAACCTGAGGAACTCGTTGATGCCATTCTCTGAGAATGACCCGCGCAGCGTGGAGAACTTGAGTTTCTTAGCGTTGACCACCGCCATCGCCGGGTAGCCAAAACCGCCCAGCTCGAGCGCGTCTTCCAAAGCAGGCTGCGCGCCCGCTTCAGCCCAAATCCATCTGGAATAAAATAGTCGGTTATATCATTTATCATCTTTAGGTAATCTACTGTAGGGCTGCACAGTGGCGGCGTAAGGCGTGGGCGACGTGGGCCACCGCCTACGGCCTCGCAGTACAAGGGGCCTCGCGCCTCAAAAAATTTTTTTTAAATATTTATCTAATTTGTATTTTTATGAATAAAAACTTGTCAGTGTTCATTGCTTTTTTATTATTACTTTTTTTATAATTCAGTTCGCCACAGAACAAGGCCTCGCGAAATATGTCTTGCCCACATCAAATTTAGGTCTTGCCCCGCCACTGACTGCACAGTCATGTGATACTGGCAGAGTAGAATAGGAACAACTCCCCCCTGTCTACTTCACGACAAAGATAGAAATATGCAGACATTCATGAAACAGGGTAGATTCAGCTGTTAAAACACGGTTTTTATATAGATTTGGTATAGAAATACAATTTAGCGCTTAGCTCAGTTCCTGAGGTATGGAAGCGGCACGGTAGGGTTTTTGTGACGGTCAAACGTCAGCAAGACTTCAAATCGCCTTCAGAGTTTTATGCTCTATCACGTCATAATTATGTCAATGTAACTCCCATGATCCTCAGGTATTGACTCAGTTAAAGCTAACCTAAAATGGTGTAAACTACCACATTTCCCAAGCCCAAAAAAAATTGTCTGTGGTTAGGGTTGCCAGGTCCAAAATCACAAAAGCCGGACTTTGTGCTTCATTTGGCCGGACATTTTACCCTAAAAGCCGGACATGCAATTAGTGTCAGCTCATGAGTACTATCATCATCGTTGCTAACCAACATCCTGATGCGTGCGCTTCATATGATTCTGTGGCTCGACTTTCGCCTTGCGCGGTAACCAAATAAAAAGCCTAACAAAAGCCGGACACGTCGGACAAGGCAATATTTGGCCGGACAAGTCCCTAAAAAGCCAAACATGTCCGGCTAAAGCCGGACGCCTGGCAACCCTATCTGTGATGCACTCACCCCCACATCTTGTTCTTGTATTAATAAGCGCTGCATCCTCAACCATGCCTAAAAATAATAATCATGATTGAACATGCAGCGCTCAGGTTATACAATCTTAGTGTAATTAAATTTAAATATAAGTAAATTTGGGTAAATTATTACAACCCTTAAGACATCAAAACAATTAAATATTAATTAGGCAGACCTTAAATGTCCCTAGTTATATATATTTATATCCCACAATAACGTGATCACTGAGTTAGGTAGGTATAAGATGCACCGTGTGGTCAGAACACATAGATAGGTATATTAGGATTTCTAGGAACCCGGCGCATTAACTTGTAAAATAATATGTCTCATTTCCTTCTTCAGTGTACTCTTACTCACATTAAAGAAATCAATGTGTTTATACTTAGAGTTGTATGTTTTATGCAAACGAGTCATAACACTGTTCTGGGCATAGTTGGTACGATGCTTGGGTATGGCCAACAGCGGGGTGTGTCTAGTCCGAAATTTAGGTGTACAGAAGCTGATCATCGATAGAAGATTGGGTGAGTCTAGATTGCCTCGCAGAATGTCGTACAGTAGGCACATGTCAATAATGTCGCGTCGAGATTCAAGAGGTAATAGATTGAAATGGCCACAGTCTTTTACATAGCCCTCGCGACGCCGTGATTGCTTAAAGTTTAGGTGGTTAACGAACAATTTCTGAACTTTTTCAAGACTAGTTTTATATTTAGCGTATTGAGGAGACCAGATGGGACTAGCGTATTCCAAGATGCTACGACAGTATGCGTAATATACAGATTTCAAACTTTGAGGGTTTTTAAACGCCTTACAAATTCGCATTGTGAAGCCCAGATTACGGAAAGCTTTATTAACTATGTAATCTATGTGCTGTTTGAACAACATTTTTGAGTCAAGATAAATGCCCAAGTCTCATGGGTCATATTAGATAGCCAACATTTTAATAGTCCAGTAGAATTCGCTTTTAAATCGGAAATAATTCCTACAAAAGATTTTATTGCTTTAATGGCTTCATTGGTTGCCCATTAAGCATCTCCTAAGTTTTCGACTTCGACGGAGTTGTGCTTAAGTGGTGGGGGCCCCCGAAAGGGGCGCTTTTTCGGTTTTCCAGTTATACCGCGTAAAGGACTTACCCTATCGAAAAGTGGTCTTCCTGATGGTTGAAGGGCATTTAATTCTGCATTAAATAAGACCAAATTCATATATTTTGAACAAACCGTTCTCGTNGGCACGCACGCAGCAACGCACTCGTTTGTCGAAATTTCCCATGACCATTTTGCATAAATTATGTGGCTGAATTTCGTTGACGCAACGTTGAATCTCCTCCTTTTAATGCACGTGTGGTTGTGGGCTTGTTGACATAGACCTGTGATTTTAAATAACTCCATAAAAAGAAATCTAATGGTGTTAAATCACAACATCTTGGCAACGACGCCGATTTGAGATTCCTGGATTGTCACCGATACTCACGCACTGCTTCGATATTGACATTTTAACGACTTGTTTTTGGAAGAACAGTGTGTTTGGCGATTCCAACAGATCCTATCTCCCGGAATTTCTCAATAATTTTTTTCACAATTCACAAAGTTAAAACACTATTTCGACCATATTTTGTATGGAATTTTCGAATTGCGGACGAAGACAGGTTGTTCTATTGTGTAACGCTACATTTTTAGTAACCCTAAACTATCAGCTGTCGATTTGTTTTATTTTTAAGATTGTCAACACTTTATTGCATAAATGGTAGCAAATTTAAAAGTTTCGTTAATTTTGTGACACCCTTTAGAAATGACCCAGTCGCACCATGAAACATACCTGAATAATTTCCGGCGGCGCCACATTCTCGGCAACCTTGTCAAGGGCCCACGCGACGATGTCGCTGGACGTCCGGCCTCCGTTGTAGTCCTCCACCGAGTCGCTGGTCTTCTTGCCCGACGGGAACATCTTGATGGTCGGGTAGCCTTGCACCTGGTAGCGGGCGGCCATCTCCTGGTGGACTGTCGCGTCTAGAGCGCCAACCTTCACCTGGAAAGAAGTAGTGGTGAGAATTTGATAGAATAATAGTCGGAATTGGTAATGCTTCAACTACGTCAACGCGTGCAGATCGCCATCGCCGTATCACAGGCATATTGTAAATTGAAGGTGTGAGTGGACAAAGGTCATAACTAACAAAATGAGTTATGAGTGTTTGAAAATGTTAATCTGCTCATACCACATTTGAATCCTGATATGTATGAATGCTTGTCAGATAACACCTTTGTTAAGGTTTGACACGTAACGAAATTGCGTGTTTTGAGATCATTAGTCGATTTTATCATCACTCAAAACCTATGTTCATGCAAAAAAGTCGATTCTTCAGTTTTGTCAGATAACACCTTTGTCCACTCACCCCTTCAATTGTTATGGGTCGCGCGACCTGTCAATGGCCTATGATCGCGCCAGCGATGGCGATTTGCACGCGTTGGTCTGGTTGAAGCATAAGATGTGCAATAAGTTTCATCAAAGGCAAGCTTATATTTGCAGATAGTTATTGAATTACTAGAATTTGTTCCCGATTTCGTCATGTTTGGTTTACTAGTTTTTGCCCGCGATTTCGTCGGCGTAATTTTCCTAAAAAACTAAGTCAAAGTGATAATAGCCTATGTGATATTTTGATATTAAGCTATAACTATGTATTTAATAATTCGTCAAATAGATTTTGCATAAAAATGTAACAGATATCTATCCCTCCTTAAAAATATATTATTAGGTATGTTTTGCTAGTGCCACCTGCTGTTCCAACGTTAGATTAGGGGACCCAAGTATGAAATAAATATCATACAATATTTTTAGCGAGAACATTAATTATTGTTGTTTACATATGCAACAGTTTAGTTCAGGCATCTAATATCCACTTTCTGTCGCGTCACTGGAATATTGCCAGAATCGCGAAACTTTGTCATATTTAGGTCGCCACACTCGATGTCAATAACCGTAAGAATGAAAGTGAGTTTGTAAAACTAGTTGGCTTTTTGATAACACAATATCTTTATTTATATTGATACTAATTTTTAGTTTTAATGCACGAGCTTACTTATCAGACGCGTGAGCGTTGTACCGTTAAGATAAGAGCAAAACAAAAAAGTTTTGTTGGTGATGTTGATAAAGGGGGCGTTATCCAGGTCCCTTATCAAAATAACCGGGACTTGTCTCCTAGTAAGTGTTCTTTTAGTCTTTTTACATAGGTGGTTTTTAGGTGGCTGATAGTTAATCAGAGAACAAATCATAAATTATCCAATTCATTTTGCTAATAATGGGGTCTAAATTATTTATTTAACTTTTAAATTTATACAGCTTGGTTATAAACATTTCATACAATGTTTATATTTAAAGTAGTAAAACAATCTCACCATCATTTTGTTCTGATTATTTTTTCAGCGAGTTACTTCTAAAGTCAGCGTCAAATAGTTCGTGACACCCAAAGTAGCCAAAAAGTTTGTTATTGTCAACTTTTTGGCCACTCTGGGTGTAAAAGTAAAAAAGCCCTAATGAGAAGTAGCCCAAGTTAGAATTGCCAAAATGAGAAGTGTCTATAATGAGAATTAGCCCTAATGCGCCTAAAGGTTACGAGCTACTTGGCGCTGACTGTCCAAAGGGACATAATGTTGGCTTACCTTGCCCTTAAGCTCAGTGGCTGCCTTAGCCCAGTGTGGTTCCAGGTTCTTGCAGTGACCGCACCACGGGGCGTAGAACTCAACCAACCAGAGGTCTTCACTGTCCAGCACCAGTTCTTTGAAGTTGCTGTCCGTCAGCTCAATGACATCCGACTACAAGATGAAGAGAATAAAATAATATAAAAATAACAATAGCTATAATCTACACCTCCATGTTATCCATTATTTAGTAAAATTAATGTAATAGCAGAAGAAACCCTTCCATGTCCAATGATTTGCTCATTCCTGGACCTTCCCTACCTTCACTAGTTTGATTAAACAGGGAGAATAACTCTAGTAAGATCTCATAAAAGTTAAGATGGTGGTTGGAATGGTAGTATGGATGGAGTACCTACACCAGTACAGAACAACCTGACCAGTATTCAGTTCAGGATCAATAAAGATTTCTTAATATGTATGAAATAAAAAAAAAACATGAAAGTCATAGGAGTCAAATAGTCTACGCCATAAAAACGTAAATACATAAAAATATCGCGATACATTTTCAGTGGCGATTGTGAGAAGGTTGTATTATGTTAGCTCATACATAGCTATACTGCATAATGTTCGAACATATTGCGTCTTGAAGAAACGCAACCAAATAATGATCACACGTGTCCTCTTTAACAGATGGATAGTGATTAATCCCAACTTAACAGTTTTATAGCCATGAAAATTGTGTTGTCTTTGACGGAGTTGTTGTTAACTTCTCCCCATACGTGAAAAATCTCGGACTCTTCATTGACAGCACTCTGAGCTGGTCCCAGCATGTCAGGGAAGTCAGCAGGAAGGTGATCGGTTCACTGCGGACACTCTACCGCTTTAAAAACTTCCTCCCTTCCAGCACTAAGACCTTACTTGCTCAGTCTCTGATCCTGCCTATCCTCGACTATGGCGATGTATGCTGTACGGACATCTCACAGGAACTTTTAAACAAGCTGGACCGCCTCTTGAACAACTGCATCAGATTTATCTTCGGCCTCCGCAAGTTTGACCACATCTCACCTTTTCGCTCGCAGCTTGGTTGGCTTCCCATCAGACAGCGTAGATATCTTCGTTCACTTTGTATGCTTCATTCAATTCTTTTCAATCCTGACTCTCCATCTTATTTAAAAGATAAATTTCAGTACCTACACTCCACTCACAATAGAAATCTTCGCTCTAGTCAGACTCTTCAGCTTGCCACCCCTCTTCATAGCACCGGCTTCATGTCCAACTCTTTCCTAGTCTCCGCTGTACGGCTCTGGAACGACCTTCCGGCCAAATTACGCAAACCTTCCTCCAAATTTACTTTCAAAAAGGCTCTGCGCAAACATTTCAAGGAATGACCTTTTTTCTTCATTATCTCGTTATCTCAGACATGAGTGATGTGTACATCTATAATACTATTATGTTTATGTATTTATGTGTATGTCTATTATATTTATTTATATTATGTCATTTATTGTATGTAATCCTATGTAAGTAGGTATATTATTCTAAATGTACACTTTTTGCACCGCCTTACTCTTTCTGCATGACCCGTGGTTGACTGGCAGAGAATGCCATCCGGCATTAAGTCCGCCACAGTGCATTGTCTCTATGTGTGCTGAAGTTTTAAAAAAAAAAAAAAAAAAAAAAATTGACTCAAACGTAATTACCTATTTTTTTTAAAGTGACTCTGGATCCTTCTAAAGACACATTTTTGGGGTAAAAACCTTTCCTTTAATGAAATGAAGTTTAGAACTAGGCTTTTAAATGGTACCAATATTGGTGGGAAGTGGGGATGCATACGTTTGAGAAGTGCTTGTTGCGGGAGGTGCGATTTATTTGATGCCGAGTGTATAATAGAGGTCAGAGTGACGTGTCCCAATAGTAAGCGAAAACGTAAGTATTATTCCGGTAGTGAAAGGACGCGTGGGCCACACGTGGGAGTGGCGCGATGATCGCCTCCACGAAAAAAGCTGTATACATCAATCACCACCTACTCTTTTAAACATAAAATATATTTTAATTTCTATACACATACATACATTCTAATGTTGTATTATGTTATGTCCATCTTTCTGTTATGTTTTTGTGAACATTGAGTTATAATGTACTACGTACTAGAGAAGACATCTCAACTAGACTGTTTCTGGCACGCAAACAGGTCCATGGACCGAAATTCAATTAGTATGTGCTCAGCGGTTGCTGTGACAACACGCTTGAGTGCAGTTTTGTTTTTTGAAATATGCCATCCTATAGACGAAAATACTGTTCAAATAACTCCAGATACATATTAAGTAAAAATCAAGGAATGACTTTTTACCATTAAGTTGTACATTTATGCACTTTAAAACACTAATTTAATTTTAATTTGTTAATTACAAGGCGTCACCGCGGCGGCAGCCATTTTACGAAAATTTCAAAGAATAAAAATCGCAGACTTGACACTGACGCATAAATTAGTATACGAAAGGAAGGTTAAATACAGCAATAAAAAGAATTTTTTAAAGATTATAAGCACTTTGTATTGTACAAATTACTAATAGTCCCGTCCAGCCCCTTGTGTTAAGCTAAATAAGCTTGGGTTACGGGTGGGCTCACACAATAGTCGTGCGGCATCATGGATCAAACTTGTTTGAATCTCACTGCTGTTGTTCGTATGCGACTGGTTAGTTAGTAAATCACCCTAATTATTGACACCTAGCTCACGAGATAGGCTAAAATTATAATAATTGTACAGTGTGTCTGGTCACCAGTGTCCGACCCGTTAGGGCGCAGTAATATGATCAATTTAATCGACAAATCCAGTATTAAAAAATTACAGCTATTTTAATTTTTTTAGTTTCTGAGTCCGGATGGATTCATTTATTTACCAAATCTACCGATGTACAGGACCTATGAGTATAAAAGTGATTCGTTCGACAGCTGAAAAAGTAAGCAATACGTTGTCATCAAAAGCTTCCATTTAAATTTCTTAGAAACACTTGGTAAAAAAAATGATGCTTCTTTTTAGATTTTTCAATGTTACAAAAAACTAGAAAGTTTTACATTTTTAGATGCACTAAGTCATTACCTAAAAACTGATATACCTTGGCTTTAAATCAACTAGTCTAGGTGCTAGCTACACAGGAGATGCAGCGGTGAAAAGGAGAGGTGGGAATAGTCCCGTAACTTCTACCTCACAGCTATTATACGTGTACTCAACCACTGAGATAGTTAACAATAGAGACAATAAAATAACTGAAAGTTTCTGACTTTCAGTTATTTTATTGGTTCTGGAGTGAAGGCGTGGGTCATCCCTAGCTTTGTTCCTACCGTGACGAGTGGGAATTTTTCTAAAATCTCAAGATGGACTGACTGAAGATAGCAGGAAGACGCTGGGTGCAGGCCACTATCAACTGGGCGATGTGGAAATCATTAGAGGAGGCCTTTGTTCAGCAGTGGACGTCCAGTAGCTAAAATGATGATGACGATGTTTCCTTACAGTATCCAATTCAATAGGCAGAAACTAAACGTAAACGAAGTGTCGCCTCTGTAATGGTATCATTATCTATAACTCATAATATTTCGTGCGCTGTTGGATGACAGTTTTAAACTAGAGATGGGTAACTTTTTTATCGAATTATAAAATACCAGTTAACGATTCTCAAGGCGATTATCGATTACATTAGATTTTAATCGGGAAGAAAAATAATTAATGGCTTAAGCATCAGTATGAAGCCCATACGCACTTGTAGCACAAGTAACACGATTAGCCTCAGTCCCCTCAGTTGTGAATTCGGAATCGCCAGTTGTAATTTTAAAATCGCATCACAGAGTGAAGTAACTAACACCAAAAAACGGTAGAGCGAAGTGATTTCGAATGTTTCAACTGCTACGTTTTGTCACTTGTCTAGGAGGGCTAATTTTAGTCTAAGGGAGGGGAGCTTAGATTACATGACAGGAAACGCACAATATAATAAAAGAAAATAATGTAAGTAGCTGAACCTTTTTGCTATTGAGCACCATGAAAATTTAACACAATTTAGCCGATTTGTTTATTTTCACAATCGATTCACAATGTCTATGATGAGGCGACCGCAGGAACGTCACTATTCGTGCAATCCTATCAATGAAGTGCGACATTTTCTGGTGCAGATTTTATCGCCATAATTATGAAACTTGATAGTCATGGATTTGACTGACAGCTGTCCGTCAAATTCCCGCCCCGCACCCCGCACTGTACATATTTTGTTCGCGATGTCTGTTCTATACGTAGTAATATTACTTCAATGTTTGTGAATGATATGATTTTTGATTGTGTATTTTTGTAGCAAACTATAAATAAAATACTATGATGTATGAACATGTGTTTCATAAATTACCCTGCCCTGAGGTATCTAGGAAATTGCCCAATATTCAAATTTTTAAGTTCCAAGTAGAAATCAAACTACAAAATCCACTGTATTAGAACTATAAACCTAATTATGATAAAGTTTATCAAATTCTGTGTAAGATATTTACCAAAACAGATGGATCACTATGCTATGTGCAGAGAAAACATAAGATAAGAAACCATGTCAATGAACTACATACACACTATTATTAACTAGAAAAACTTCAATTAGGAAGTTTATTTAATTAAAATAAAATTCTAAACAATATTATAATAATTCTATAAAATCAACATGTTAGAAAAATTACAAATGACTCTGAAGTTTTCATATGAAATTGTATGTGTATCTTTTGCGTTTATTCCCATGTTTTTTCTTACGAGTTAAGTATTGTCTTTTGACCAATTTAATTGGTTCGTCATCAATCAATCTTCTACGAAATAGATTAGACTGTAGCATTTCTAATTTAGATTTTTCAAGGGGGAAAGTAACACCAGTCCGAATAAGTTGCTTCTTAACTGCATTGGTTTTCACTATTTTCCATGGGATAGAATGGCCATACACCTTTTTCTGCTATTTAAATAAAATATATGACATAGAAAATTAATTTTACATTTGATTATCACTTCATAGTTTACGTAGTTGAGATCGTACATGGTATGTCTAAATAAAATTATCCTTTAAATTTCAAAGGATATTTTTTAAGCAATTCATTTAGTTGTTTCATGATTTTTACCTTGTCTGAGGATGAGCCACTAGACTTTTTGCCGAGGTTATCGTAGGCCCTGTCCTTGGCAGCCTTGAGGGCAGCGTCCACAAATGCTTCTGCCGTTCTCTGGCCCTGGTACGGAGTGTTTTTGCTGCCTGTGAACATCTTGATAGTTGGGAAGCCCTTGACTCCATACTTCTGTGACAAACTCTTGTGTTCATCTGCATTTACTGCTCCTACTTTGACTATACCCTGTAAAAGATATCAGTGTTTATAAGCAGAAAATTACATCACGTGTTTAAAATGTTATGCTCTGGCTAATTATAGTTAATATTAAACTGACTTAGTTTTTAGGCTGGTAACAGTATATACTTAATCAGAATGATCCTTTTAATTTATGGCTTATCATATTAAAACACCTATTACAGATAAGGTGTAAAATTAACAAGATTTCTAAATAAAAACCTTTCAGGGAGGAGTTTGTATGAAATTCTAGGTAAATAACTTGATGTTGTAATACCTTGAGTGCTCGCGCGGCCTTCTTGTATTCGGGTACCAGGTTCTTACAGTGACCGCACCAAGGTGCATAAAATTCCACTATCCATACTTCATCTGAATTGAGGACTAGTTTATCAAAATTATTGGGCGTTAATTCTATCACGTCAGACGAAGAGTCGTACAGGGCCAGTGACCCCGCAGCACACAATAAAACACCTAAAACACAAGTTCAAATTAGTTCTGCAAAATTAAATAAGTTAACAAGAAACCTCACGGTTTAATTAGATGTTATTAAAACTCACCTAGATAAAGCGTTCGCAGCATATTGTGTAATTATTTTTAACTTACGCTACGTTCAATCAGTGGTACCGGCTTTTTCAATGAGCCCTTTTTTTGCAAAATTGAACAAACAGCGTGAAATAAACACGTCAATCCATAGAGAAAAGTAATACATAGGAAATAGAGAACCCTCTCTGTCAAATTTTTGAGCCTACTAATTGACAGCCTGGTGTTAAATTCGCTGTACTTAACCTACGTACGTAACGCTCACATACACACATAGTACACGCACACATACATACATAAAGTCCACGCACACATACACACAGTTCACGCACACATAGGCCCTCATAACCTTCAAAGAATTATTGTTTTTTTGATGTACAATGTAGAATTTTTTCAAATCCATTATTTTGAAAGTATTTATCTTTATGGTGTACGTATTGTATTATTTTCAAAACAATGGATTTGGAAAAATTCTACATTGCACATGGAAATGCAAATAAACAAAAACTTTTCAATTTAATAATTTTACTTTATTTATGAACACACATAATATTATACACCAAAAGCGTCTTTTCGCAAAGTTTTCAACAACACTAAAAAAGCATTTGCACTTTGAGAAAACTCAGATCACTTGTTAACATAACAGAAAGTTTCTTCGCGATTCACGAAGGAACGAACAAAACTCCGATGAACCAGAACAGCAGCAGGTACGAAGGAATGAACTTGAATTTGACTCGACTCTTCAATACTTTAATAGGGCCACAGAACTCATAAACGATGGCTAAGAAAACAAGAATGCATTCAACCTAACATGTCAGAAATCACGAAATAAACACTTACGCGTGGAATTTTATATCACTTCCAGGACAACACGAACTACCGCAACCACGCACTATACAATTTTGCACCATTTCTTCAGACAAAACAATGATAAGGTCCCTTGAAAAATCTCAAACGAAATCAACTGCATAGTAAACAACCGCCATGATGGGCCGGATTCGGCCGATGTTGCCACATTACCGATACCTCAGAAATTGGGATTGTAATTCCCTGATTCGCCAACACATTAAGCCTAAATGGCCGACAATTTTGTGATTTTTTATTTAACTAGGTAATCTAAGTTTCAAATATTAATTATTTATTTATTTAACTTCTTATTTGGTTAGTGAATTGGCTATTTCGAAGAATTTACAAGGAGATTTAAATAAGAAGATAGCAATACTACAGTTCACACTAAAAAGAGAGGTAGGGCCACAGAGAGCGAGATAGATATAAGTAGGTATTTGACTCAAGTTTTGTTCCCAACTTTGCCCTCCATTTTTATCTGTAGCTTCATGGGCTAAACGCAATCCGCGAGAGCCATAAAGAAAAAAAAAAAGTATTGGAATTTATCGACTGAAGTCGCTGTTTGGAAGCAAGTTTGATCGTAGTATGGAAGTTTCCGTACCCTGCGTCAATCTTTTCGGCAGTCAAAATTGTCAATGGATTCGTGGAGTCATGCTATTGGTGAATTCAAGTTTACCGCGTCTGTGGGATGAGATATCGGTATTCATGTATCGTTAAGGCCGGCTTATACTACTTACTCGTTTCGGTGTTTCGACGGAATCGTCGATGATGTATAATCGAAGTTCGAAACGTGTGTTCACTGGTTTACTGCCACTCATGCAAGTTCATGCAACTATACAATATATAGCCTGACCAGGAACATAAAAACCCTCGCCATGTTGCGGAAAACTAATGGTACTAATTTCTTTTAATGGCAACAGTAACTGAAAACTTCATTGACATGTCACCATGCATGTCAGTCTATTGTTGTCAAAGTGTAAACAAACTTTATTTTAAATGTGTGCAATTGATTTCGTGAATTAAATTGCTAAAATATTTTTATAGTCGTGAAAGAAAAGTGGTTCACGATGTGTTAATGTATTTGTCGAAGAGAAATACTAAGGGTTCGGACAATATTTTCATTGAATAATGTTTCCGACAAAGGTTGTCAAATTGACTGACATGTTTATCGTATGGTACAGTCCACTATGAAAATTAGCTGTAGTCTGTTTCAACTACCTATTTTAAAGTTTTTTGTCACTTTCTAAGTTTTGAATTTTATGGAATTGGGAAAGAAGTACCGAGTTTGAAGCGTTCATGAGCAGACATTGCAGTTGAATATTCATGTTCTGAATTTGATTATTGATGAATAATAAAATAAATCCTACTAGCTCGATTGATGGTTTCATTTAATTTATTTAAACCAGGTTATCTTTAATAATATTTTTCGTTAATTTATGAAAATATCAAATTAGCCCGTAATCCTGAATGCCAAACTCTCTCTTTGATGACATTACGGTATAAAGTTACAAATAACAACACCAACTACAAAGTACTTCTGCTTAAAAACTTGAAATCGAACCGCCCTTCCGCCACTGTAACGCATTGTAACGTTTTTCAAGACCTCCTCTCCCCCCAGATTGCATTACGTAACACTAGAACGCCCCCTTAGCAACAAATACCACTTCTCACTTTAAAAAAACGCTATTTTTGTTTTCACCCACCAGAATGGGTGGTAATGACCAAATCACCCAGTTTTAACCCAATCGGGTGAAATGGGTTTTTACCCACTACCCATCTCTAATAACCACACGTGCATTGTGAAACCTCGCGAGGAAAGAAAAAAGAAGAAAATTAGCGGCTGCCATTGTAATTTGCACTCTTGATCATTACAACAAAGTTTACTTAACAATAAGACGACGCACACCAAAGTATGGGCGATCGAGACTACGAGACTACAGTCTCGATATATTTTACGCATAGTGTATCTGCGCCTAATGTTTTTGAACGAATTTTAGTCTATGGTTGTTTTTTTAATCTGTTTTGACAAGTGACAGGACATGACATTGACAGGATTTGGTTTTGTTTGTGGTTACATGCGTGTGTAATTTATTTGTTTTTACAGGAATTTTCGTTAGTTTTAAAGGTTATTTAACATTTCCTGATATGTAAGAAAAAACTAAAATATTAATAACAACAAAAACGTAATGTTCAAGAGTCGTTTAATTACAGTATGTTTTAGAGGTATTTGTATTTACTATTCTATATCTGTCATATTGACAGAAAGCTTTCGCGCCTTGTAATTTCGATAAACCAATTTTGGGGGCAGTTTAGGCGGGAAATTACTAGGTATTGTCATCATTGTCATTGGGTGCACGTAAGCACACTGGCTGGGGATTTATCCACCTTTCCAGTGGCACAAAACAAACTTAGCATCAGCAGCTTTGGCTTTGCTTCAATTGGGCAGGAATTCCCCTGTTGTAACTGACTCGAGAAATTAGTAGCATTCAGTGCTATAGTGGCAACCAAAGTGAAGTGTTTTTATCGTATCTAAAACCAGTGAAATCGTTTCAGCCCAGAGATCATTTAGCAAAATGAGTGCAATGAACGCGAAACCTTTCACTGTTTTCGTCGAGGGCAATATAGGAAGTGGAAAAACAACGTTTCTCGAACATTTTAGACAGTTTGAAGACATCACACTGCTGACTGAGCCAGTGGAAGAATGGCGCAATCTCAAAGGATGGAATCTACTTGTAAGTGTATGACCGTATAATTAATCAACTTTGCTGTAGTTTCAGGGTTAATAGTGGTATTTTTCCTATGTTTTCAGGATCTGATGTACAAGGACCCAGCTAAATGGGCGATGACCTTCCAGTCGTACGTGTCTCTGACGATGCTGGACATGCACCGGCGGCCCACGCCGACGCCCGTGAAGCTGATGGAGCGCTCTTTGTTCAGCGCTCGATACTGCTTCGTGGAGAACATGATGCGGAGTGGCACCCTGCACCCGGCCGAGTTTGCTGTGCTCGACGAGTGGTTCCGGTTCATTCAACACCAGATACCTATTGAAGCTGATCTCATAGGTATTGTAGCATTATCAACATAACTTAATGCCAAAATGTGCAATCAATATTGTGCACATTTTTGGCTCACTTGATATCATTAAATTAAGTAGACCGACCTATCTTTATCAATGTATGAGTATTATTGATAACAAAGGAACCTGTTTTGACATGTAATTAATATAATAAATAAATGCAATAATTCTAAATTGGTGACAAAAAGATGGAAAAGGGCATGTGATGCACAAACTTGTTCTTTATCTGTTAAGGTGCAATCCTTTATCACAAACACTACATACAGAGCTTGAGTATGTTTGATATTGATTTTCCACAAATAACTATCTGATTCAAGTATTTTAATACTGTAAATAAGTGTCCTGTAGTTTCAATTTTATTTTTTAACACCAATTTTATGCATTTCAGTATACCTAAAAACCACACCATCTATTGTGCATGAGAGAATAAAGAAGCGAGCTCGTTCCGAAGAGCAGTGTGTTCCGTTGTCCTACATTGAAGACTTGCACAGATTGCACGAAGACTGGCTGATAAACAGGACTCTTGGGGAATGTCCAGCTCCTGTAAGTATTAACTAAACCATTCATTGTTTATTATTACAAGTATGACGTACGTAAATGTTTCACATCACAGTTATAATCTGGACAGACCTATTTAGCACAAACTATTTAACCCAGATAAAAGAACTTATCTTGTGGAATGTTGTTATGAGTAATGTAGATACAGTTTGCAATAAGCAAAAATTACTACTATAATATTCAATTTTCATTCAATTTGGAAAAAGTTTTGTTGAAATGTAAATGTTAACAGAGTTTCATATTAATTAATAAAAGTTAACTTAACACTAGAGTACACGCGCGGACTACTATAGTAGACCAGGGTAACATTTTACGCTATAACTTTTTGAAAACTTGCGCCAGAGAGCTGGCATTCCAGGAAAGCCTCGTTTACTAAATTTGTCAGTAAGCCAGTAAAGCTTGGGTCGCTAGAGACTGCGCACTTTTCTAAAATTGACGTCAAAACTACGGGTCTACTCAAAATCCCGAAATCCCTCGACAAAAAAAATATGAAAGACTTACAACAAATGAATTTACACCGTGTACCAGGCAGTAGAAAGTCGTTAATACTATGACAGATAAAAAACTAATCATATTTTTTCAGTCAATTTTTTTTTGTTAACATTGGTCTCAGAGTGCACTTTTGGTCCAAAAAATTTACAACTTTTAAATGTTTATAATGTTTGATCCCAAATAGTTATAATAAAGAAACTTTGTTTATAAAATAACTATAATAAACACTTTTATCATTTACATAATAATTATATTCATAAATTGATTACAAACTGATTTACAGTGATTTTAAATTGGCTTACCAGAGTAGGCCGCGCGTGTATTCGTGTAAAAAAAGGGGCGCGTGTACTGCAGTGTTAATGTACCTTAAACCCACACATGCCATTATAATAATGAGCCTCTTATTTTTTAGGTGCTGATGTTGGATGCAGATCTTGACCTCTCCCAAATCACAGAAGAGTACAAAAAGAGTGAGCACCAGATTCTCAGAAAGGCTGTTGATGTGGTTATGAGATCACCCAGCAAACTTAGTCCTAAGAAACCCATGCACAGTTCCCCTATAAAGATTGTTCCACAGCTAAGATTATAACACCAAATTATCAACCTTTTCACAAAGCATTGCCTTTGTATTGACTGTATGACTTCTATTTCTTATAGATCAATCTAATTTACCTGATTTTATTATGGTTGAAGGGTGTTTAGTGTGTAAGTAAGTGAAAATAGTAAATGATCACATAAATGGATAGTATTTATGGACATCTTGCAGTGTCAAGCTTTAAGGTCTAACTAAGACCATTTGAGTGGGTTTGGACCCAGTGAAATATTAATATAATTGACCAAATTACATAGTTTGTAATTTCAATTTGATTTTTCAAGATATTTTTTTTATTAAGGTTACAAAAACAAAGTGTATGGACACCATCTTATTGATTAAGATTTCGGTTCAAATAAGGCAACGCATTTATAAATTGTATTTGTAATGTACCTAGTTATGATTTAATTTCAGTGTCTATACTTACCTACTTAGGTAGTTGGTAGGTAGTACTCGCTGAAATAAATAATGTATGAAGTGTAGCTTGATATATTATGCTAAATAAATGTTTTCTGACAAGAATATATGGAGTTCTTTTATTTTTTCCTGAAAGTAAAGTACTAGAATGGTATTGGTAATGATAAATAACAATACACCTTAGATTTTGTATAACCACAGAATAATAATAAGGATATGTAACGGTGTAATGTGACGGTGCCCTCACAGCGAGGGCGTTCATGTCACTGGTTGATGAATGTGCCTACGTAGACTAAAAAACCTTAATTTCCATTGGTAGATTGTCGTTAACAGACATTCGCGCACTCTATTATGTTGACTGACTTTTTCATTGTTTCGGGGAGTCCCTGCATGTCGGCTAAGTTATCGACTATAACAATGAGATGTCTTAAATGCTGTCGTCAACTACCCAATTATAAGACCAAGAATAATAAATCTAAGACCCTATTGTAAAGTGCTTTATCAGACATTCTCGCACTACTATTCTGACAAACTTTTTCATTGTTTCGGGGAGTCCCCGCATTTGGGCTATAATAATGAGATGAATGAGATTGTTTTATATGCTATCGTCAAACTACCCTTTTGTAGTGCTCTACTGGGACCTAATAAGAATAAGAGCAGCGCCTTCACTGGTGAGTGTAACGACCTTACTCTACAGTGGCGCCACCCTAGTGAGTTTAAATGCGCAGTTGTCTTACCACTTCATCGGTATCCAGATAGCGCCACTGTGTAAGAGATTCGGACATGTAGGCCCTCAAATAATTTGGAGCAATTTGAATGGCATAACAAGGCTTTTTATCTGTCTTCTGTTAAAATAAGGGTTACATTAAAATAATGTTATAATAATACATCTATACAACGAAGTGAATGTTAACATTTCTGCTCTCTGATGTTAACCATAATGCCTTAAAACTTGTTACATGCTGTGCTGTATAATCATAGTTATCTTCGGCTCGCAAGTTTGACAACTAATTAAAATAATGTTATGTCATTGTCAGGTGTTTACATGCCGAATTTTGTAGGTCAATTTTTAGGTGAAATATTTTAATAATTCATTATTTAGTTAATTTAGAGTGTTAATTAAGTTATATTTATGAATATTTTTTATTGTGATGACTTCTTGTTGCGGTAATGAATTGATTCATAATTCGGTGCTGAGTAATGTATTGGCTAGTAATTTAGAGCAAATTGCATATTTAATCGATATTGTGAATAACAATTTGCTTATTGGCGGTGCTCTTATTGCCATTTCGACGATATTAGTCGGTTGTTATTTTACTTCTGCGCGGAGATCGCGCAGTTAAGTTATCACAGTTCGATAGCAAAAAGTAAAAGTAAATAATAATATCATCATTAAAGTGTATTCTCTGGAGTTCCCGAATATCCAGGTAAGATTTTATTGGTTCTTAATACTTATAAATGTTTCTAAACACATCCCATAAATCATGGATTATAGTTTTGCTTAATGCTACTCAAAACAAATTCACAACTCTAACAAAGAAAAATTTCTTGTTGCTGCAGAATGACAGCAGATATTTACGTCTTACATTCTTTCAGTATTCATTAAACCTAGTTGTTTGTTACACCATGCTGCATTTAATAATTAAAATAAAATGACAAACAATGAAAAGGTATTGGAAACCTAACGAAAGTTTTTACTATTGTATTGATTTTTATTAGAGATTTATCAGTAAATAGTAATATTGTCATAAGTTCTTAAATTAAGTTACCTTTAATTTCATAATGTAAAAAATGAACATAGCTAGGTATTAACACACTCACACAGAACTATTTTTATTTAGAAAAAATTAACTCTGTAGGGATATTATTTTAGTAATAAAACTATTTTTAGGTCTCTTCAAATAAGATGTGTAATTTAACATTATAATGGTAATAAATAAAAATATTAAATAGCCCCAAGTACACATTTTTTTAAAAAAGCATTGAGAAATTTATCATCTGTTATGATGTTAGCCACATTGACATCCGGCCATGCAGACTTTTTTGTTTGAGGTTCATAATCCTTTATTTCATTAAAACCCTTTCATCTTTATTAAACTATAAAATTCCTATAAACATTGTGATGAAACATATTAAGTTGATTTGAAACTTTCAAGTCTTCTCAAAAGCAATTCTATACTTTTTGTATGTAG
The DNA here is from genome assembly GCF_004193835.3 of Ostrinia furnacalis. Taxonomy (NCBI): domain Eukaryota; kingdom Metazoa; phylum Arthropoda; class Insecta; order Lepidoptera; family Crambidae; genus Ostrinia; species Ostrinia furnacalis. The sequence continues at coordinate 1,399,393 of NW_021130455.1, forward strand.
GTACATAAGAATGAACGGCTACCTATCCTATTTTTTATTTGTTTTATTATTTTGATCTTATCTATTTTATTTTCATCTTTAAAGTGCAAGATTCCACTCTAAACAAATATTCATTTTAATCAAAGGAAAAAATTGCCTGAAATTGCAATGAAATTTTAATTTGCGAGATTTTTATTGCTAAATCCGCCAATTTATCGTCCGGAGCATAGTGCGATTATTTAACTATACTCTTTGACTTATTAAAAAAAAATCTTTAGTAGTTTTTCAACCCCCAAAGTATTAATCCTTTTTTGTAAATCTGAAAAAAAAATCTTTAAAAATTCGCCCTGGATGATTTATGGCGCCATAAAGGATTCAGACGTAAATTCAAGTGAGTCAAACATGTAAGTGTTGAGGCAGCATTCAGATTGGCAGGCAGGCATTGGACTAATCATAGCTTTCATTTTATGTAACATGGCTCCAACTAAAATGCATTGTTAATTTTATTTAAAATTCTATTATATTTTTAATCTCGTTAATGCAAATCGCTTTTAGCAGCCATATTATGATAAGAAAAAGAAGTTAAAAGTTCAGTGTCAATAACCCTGCAGTAAAAATCTTTAACAAAGAAAAATAATACGAAAAGTTTTCAGTAAGTTCTACCAGCGGGATGATAGCCCCAGTATCGTAGACCGTTACAGGGAGCGTAAGTCTAAACCACACTACGGTCGTTGCGTAGTTAGGGTGTAAAAGCATCGTTAACCTCGCTATTCGTAATATTTAGATTTGAATTTTAAACGAACTAAAGTCGCTGACATGGCCCGACGGATTAGCAATTTAGCAAGCTGAAGTGGCAATGGGCAGGGAATATATTACGCAGAACTGACGGCCGATGGGGCAGCAAGGTTCTGGAGTGGAGGTCAGGGCAATGTAGGACTGGGAGGAAAGCGCAACGTAGGACGTCCACCCACCGACGACCTCATAAAGGTAGCAGGAAGACGCTGGATGCAGGCCGCTACCAACCGGTCATTATCCAGATCATTGGGCGAGACCTATGTTCAGCAGTGGACGTCCTATGGCTGAAATGAAGATGATGATGATGATGAGATTTGAATTCTGATTGAAAGCGTGACGTATAACAAGTTGACTGGCGTCATCTCAGTCTGACGACCTATGAAACGTCTATTAAAGAACAGCGTATGTAAATTCAATCGACAAACTAAATGTCAGATGGTCGTAGATTGATTTTCAGATGAGAACCTAAGCCTCTGATAGATGCAAACCCTAGGACTGGTTGATACCGGTTACCGAACGAAAGTGAGCGCGGCCGGGTGAGCGGTGCTAGTTTATCGCACTAATATTACCTCATTCGACTCGCCCACTTTTTCACTTTCTTACAAGCAGAAAGCGTGAACAGTGTGACATTCGCATTTTTATTCACACCAAGTTTATGCAGGTGCAGATGTGTTTGGTTAGAGATGCATTTGCATGAAGGTGGTGGTAGAGTACGTTCTTGAAATACAATCAGTCTGCTATTAAGCCGACCAAAAATCTACGGTCTTTAATGGCCAGGGATAGATTGGAGGAAACTAGGAACGAAGAAGAGATTAAGACAGGATCAATTTTCGGTGAGATTCAATGTGTTGTAGTGATCAAGACTTTTGGTACCTTGGTACTATTACTTATTCTGTGCTTTCGGTTTATGTGTCGGGAATCGGGATTCATCGATCCTCAGAACAACCCTATACGTAACAAGTTGCCATAGGCGTACATGGATTGACCGGATCAAAGTGCGGATTCCGCACTGCGGATTATCCTGCTCTCCGATGCATAGGCTCGTGTAATTAATTATTAGATAATGAGATTGAACCAGGTTTACAATAAAAAGTAAATTACCAACCATGTTTTGTGTTCCATTGGGGAATAGAGTCTTACATCTTCTAGGATACTTATGAAAGTGTCTTTAATCTTTTACTTCGATGCCTTAAACACCGAGTTAATGTCAAGTTTCTCTCCCTTTTCAGTTTTGTAGATGTATCCTTACGCCTCAAGTGTTAAAAAATGTCACAACTAATCACTACCAGTCATCCAAATACATACGAAAATCTTTATTTGCCCAGTAGTCCAAAAGACACGTTCATAACTTCGTGCTTACTTCATCATGCCCCTCGTAAGTGGTCTTAAAAACACTTCTACCAATCAACATCAATATGCGCGATTGGTCTGTCGAACGCAGTTTTTCAGAAAGGACAGAAATCAATTTGTCATTTGCAATTTGTATAATGTCAATCTGTCTCAATCACAGTGTTTGTCGTTTGGGGTACCGTCTGAAATCTATTAGGACCTATAGATACAGCGTTATCAATTTCGAGAAAGAGTAGTCTGTTGTTTTAGAGGAAAGTAACTTGTCTTCTTAGTCTATCTTTATCATTTATCATTGCCTATTTGCCTAAGTCAGTAGTCGGCACATGAGATAAAATCGTTCCTGTCAGAGCTACATAAAATGCAGTGTTTGGCGTGATGTGCCGTCATTCGTACATGATTTAACTTATTTTTTTCGATATGAACTGTCCACTCGGTATCTGTTTATCGTCATGTTTTTAACTTTGTAACAATACATCTCAATAGTCCCTGCAATGTTTATACTGCATTGAAAAAGATTTATGAAAATACAATCGGCAACTCTTGCTGTCGCTTGTGGAATAAATAAATATGCGCAAGTTTTCAACGCTTTTCAGGTCATCAATAAATAAAACATCAAACATTATCATTTTGTACCGTTAGCGAAGTTAAGGAAAGACGCCTATCGTTAGGGCTTAGGGTGATATTTGACTTGGTAAATGATCCCAAAATATTGGTTATTCAGTCCAACATAAATTCAAGTCCAAAAAAGTTTTCCCTAAGTGAACGTACTCTAATAAACCGAACTTGGTTCAGACGAGTCGGAAAATTTTTGCCGTAAATGTAGAGACGTCTGATGTTGACTATGGAAAAGTCCCAGCGTACCTAATCAAAGATTCATACGAATGTATTAGCAGGTATCTATTGGAAGTTCAAGCTTGAAAAATCGAAACAGAATTCTCCCACGCCCGTATCTATACACATGCTTTACGAAATTGTGAACTTCCCGACAATCGGAGCAGGCACCTTTATCTGGGACAATTTGGAAATAGTTATACCGGTTTTTGGACCATCATAAACATGGCCGAAAGACGATCCAGTGAAAGTGGCCCGGCTATTGATATGTTCCACTTTGTAATGTTCCTATTGGAAAATTTAATGCGCTTACTAATGACATAAATTAATTCTGTTTTCCTGCTTATTCTCGCGAGTTACGTAATTATGTTAAAATGTCTCGTAACTGACACTTATATTTATTGGGGAGCTTACATAAAAGTTGTCGAATGATAAATTAGTTATGATAAATGCGAAACTTAAAATTTAATAATTTTCTTATGTATTTAATCAAGGTATAATAATGTGAGATGTTAGAGCCTATTATAGCTCTGGTAAATGCTTAGAGCTGCTGGTGATGACGGATTCTGATATCGGATCTGTGTTAGTTAACATTGTATAGCGCTGATAAAATCATAGGGGTGCGAGGACGCAATTCATCACTCATGTCAGTTAACCTACTCATTGGTTATTAATTTAAGTTAATATTTAACAATAGAGGGGATTTACAGTATGTTTGTACGGGTCCCCGCATAATTTTATTGGCATACTAGCTGTGCCCGCCACTTCTCACACGTGGAACTTTTTTTCAGAATAGTTGACTGACAATTTAATGTAATGATAAATCATCACAAGACCTCTAATTTTATATTAGACTTCAATGGAGGAGTCAAAACATAAGATGTAAAGTCCTCCTTAGGCTTTTCTTCTTTCTTTGAGGTGAGAAGCCTAGTTTTCCTGAATTGTCCAATACTGTAATATTAGATGTCAGGAAAATCAATAATTAATCAAAAATTGCCAACTAAAAATGATTTTCAGGCACCTACATAACATTACCATGTACCTATTTACAAGCAGGGATAATGATTGACATGTCATGTAACGATTAGGACTGTGTTTTATGTAACATACGCATTCTGCTTTATATTCTACATTAATATTAACATGTTACACTGTGCGTCACAATACCCGATATTTTACTTACAGAATTATAGCATGACCATAACTTGACTTTCATCGGGCGTTTAAAATTCATAGTATTCGAGATGGCGACGTTGTGTCGAGATGAGGAATATTATTCAGTGTTTTCAGTCGGAATATCAGATTTTATACTTTTGCGGTAAAAACGCACCAATCACAACCACTTTAGATACCATAGTGTTTAACTTGACGTAAGTACTGTCGTCCGTACTTTGTCTCTACATTGATGGATGCAAAATATGTACCTACTGAGTGGTGATTTTAAAGAACTTTCATGATATTTTATATTTGAAACCTACAGCTACGGCTACAGCTAAGAGAAGTGCGAAAAGAGGTGCACATGATTGGTAGGTAATGATCGTTATCTTATGTCCAAGCATTAATACATTGAAGGTTTTTCTAACCACAGGATGTAGGGCTATAATAAACTTACCACGTTAAGATAATGGTAGAGCAATACTCTTATATTTTCATTAAACATCCGAGTACGTTCGAATATCTATTAGGTATCTAAAAATTTGCTTTTAATTTCATTACTATTTCAGGTTTTTTTCATCGTTTTGCTATTGGTGATTCTTCATTCGTTATTCGTTGCCAAGCTTTTCTTTGGTGATATTTGATACATAAAATGCTTTCCTTAGACAAGACTTTTTAGTTATTATTTTACAATGTAGTCCAACTCCACATTGTAATTAAAATCGGTCTTTAAACAAGATGTTTAATTGCGATTATCGGCAACGTAATATCACACTTTTGTTATGTTTTCAGTAATGTAGAGTTCAAATAGTGCCCTTGTTCGTATCCCTATCCAATTCATGTAAAAAATTACTAAATTATTCATGCCTGGATATTGGATTATTTAGACTTTATTTTGTCTCCATCAGAATGTTCTCCAAGGTAAAAAGTCACATCCTTTTAAAAAAAATCTATTGTCCTGACTGACGATTGGAAGTCCATACTTTATTTATCTTTAAATTATTGTGCTTATAGCTGTAAGTACAGGAAAACTTCATTATCACCAAAACCGCACAACGAGTTTAAAATGCCAGTTTTCAGTACGAGAGACTTTCCCAGGAAAAATCGCAACTTTCATGAAAATGTTTCAAAGACCCTTTGTTATTTAATATTTATGTAATAATCCGTTTTATTTGGTAAACAAAAACACGTACATCGATCGATTGGCCTGAAACCTGACTCGGATGCCCCGGGACGCCCTTCAACTAGGTCAAATCCGGGGAAACGGGCCCGGTTGGCTCTACATGAACACACATTTGGTGTGTTATTTTAGAAGTAGGGTACATTAATATCAGTTTTTGTTGTTCCTAATTAGACAGTTGGGTAGTTGAAACAATTGACAAATCATAAGCGCTGTTAAAATGTGATTCCCCATTGATTTTGTATGGCAATAAGAACCAACGACGCCACTTCTTCCGCAATTAAACTGACAAGCAACTAAAAAGGAAAGTAATTTTCCGGTTAATTGGAAATTAAGGGTGTTTTTAGAGAAATTAAGCTTTGGAATCATCGATGAATGGTGTCAACTACAATAGTTGGAGGTTCCACTCGGTTTGAGGATCAGTTGACGGAACTCGCGTGTCGGCCGGTGAGCACAGTGACGTAAGTGAGTGGCGTGCGTTCGGAGCTGGCAGGCTTTTCGGCAGCCCCCACCAGCCGCTTGTTTACACGCGACGCCGCGCCGGCCCGGCACTTGCAGCCGGCCACCACGCGCGACGCGACGCCTGCGACACCGCGAGCACACGCCCAAACTAAAAACCTCGTGAACCATACCACCTGTTCCCTAACTGGAACATCATCCACAGCCGCTCAGGCACGCCCAACTGCACGCGGAAAATTACACCCCGTCAGTGCACCTCCCCCGAAACCCACCTCGCCGAAAACATCGTAAGTGAACTTTTTATTTTTTCATCGATACAAACCAGTTCCCTCGACGCGTTACGAAATTAATGACACAAAATATTTGGTTTAGTACAGCATTATATTTTTTCTAGAATATAACGAATTGGTGTATTGAGTTTTTGTCGGTGTTTCGCTCTGTTTGGGCCTCGTGGAGGCCGAACCTTTTGTCACTTGTCGCCTTCCTTTGGAAAACGAAACCGGTTGGGATGTTTTTTAGGTTGTTGTAATAAAATTAACATATCAGTAGCAAGGATCTGTTTGCCTCGCCACCATACAGGTCTGGAGGAACATTTAAATTTAGGCAGGGTCCTTCAAGCCATTTCGGTAGTGCATCGATTCATGCGGTGTTTTGATTGTCTCATTTGACTATATATTTTAGTTTACAGCTATTTTTAAACAATGTTTGCTTTATATGTGAACCACGTTGTAGAGGCGTTATCTTGGTCCACAAAATAGGGCAATTTATCTATGTCACAAATGCTGTGCAATAATTCACTTGCAGTCGTCTTGTCACTCTACATGTTTGCTCTGAGTTTGATCTAAATGCTTCGCTATCTGTCCATTGATAATTGATATTTAAAATAGCTAATGCAACCCTTTCCTAAATAAGCTTGTGGGAAATATTAGTCCTGTTTTATAAACGATCTTAAACTATTGTGTAGCTAGTCTATTTCCCCTGAAATAAAACGGCGTAGTTTATGTAAGTCCGTGGGAGGTGCCTTTGTCCTGTGTAAGCTATCCCACAGTATCTTCCCTTACAAACGTCCTCTAGACGTTTGACCTTTACTCCTCTGGGCTTCACTATTGGATTGTTCCGTGGTGAACAATTTACTGCGCTTTGTTCAGATTGTACTTTTAGATTTAGTTTTATCTTTTACTGCAACGCTTTCTCATACGACCAATGGAACCATAAAGAGGTTCCGTAAGAGCACATCAAAGAAATTGGGCCTCATTGGGACAGTTGATTCAATTTCAAACTCGAAGTCATTAAACAATTAATGGTTTACGGTATGGTTGACTGAAAATCATTGGGGACAGTAGAGCATGATCAAGGTTATTATGTGTGTTGATGAAGTAAATAAATACACACTGGGACTTGTTTATAGCTTTGAATTTCTCTATCGTTCTTAACCATTTTAAAGTTTCTTATGTTGGAAAATGTTGTTATGCTGTTTATGTCAGTGTAGGCACGTTTTGTTTGTCAAATTATTGTGCTTGGTTTCGTTATTTTTAGCCTCAACTTGATGGTTTTTGACGTAGAACGTGCCATTCGCTTCGTTTTCTGCAGTGTCACAGTAGGCTATAATATAAAATATCGTAAACACATCATAAACAATCGCGCACTTCGTGTCTTTATTATTATTTATACTCATAACAAACGTTGAAAAATAAATCATTTCTAGTTTTGTTATGATTTATTTTGCTTACACATTAATGATTACGATTAGTCTGTCAATTCCCAGCTGTTAATATGCACATACACGAAGAAGAAAACTTGAATACACATTATTTCGTTTAAAAATAACTTTGTACTTCATCTCCTTTACCGGTAAATCATTTCCAAGTCCACTGCACAGCACAGTCCCATAAATTAAAGAAGGTATGTTGGCATTACCATAATGCTAAGTTATTGACTCCGTTGGCCTTTAATTACAATGTATATGGGATTATGAATATATTAATAACCTCGTACTTAATAGCATAACGATTTAGTAGCTGCACTGGTAATGGTATCGAGTGTCAAAATAAAATAACATGGCATGGCTATAATTTAGATTCCATTCTGTGGGAGGCGAGATAATCGATCGCGTTGGCCATGTATTTGTGAAAAGCGTGTTTCACAGGACTTGTGGTGTAGTTAGGTAGAACGTACCTGGCAAAGGGTTTTTCATTGATGGTAATTAATTAGTGTTTTGGTATTCTAAGAAGTCGAAAGACGACACAAGGTGAACACTGTAGCGTTTTATGTAGAAAAGTAATACGGTGTGATTTTCAAGAGAAATGTAGAGTGTTGAGTGTGACGTGCTGCGGACTTTATCTACTACCTACTTTAAAATAAAACTGATGCCAGCGATTACCGTAATGGTCTTAAGTCTCAATGGACCATGTCTTTTGGGCATGGGAAGTTGAAAGTGGGTTAATTAATGTAATGTAGTTACCTGAAGAAAAAGCTGATTGTCGCAAATGCCAGTATTGTGGAGAGATATGGACATGGTTCTCAGATTTGTTGGTTTGTTTGATATTATTATTGCATGAGACATTTTTTAACAAACAATGTATTTTATGAACTGCAACATAATGTCTGAATGTCTTTTTTATCTTTTGCACCAGTTGCATAAAAATATAGCCACTATTGTTTAGATTTTGGCAGTTTATCACAGGCTTTCTTCAAAAGTCAAAAGTCAAAAGTCAAAATTTCTTTATTTGTTTGGACTAATAAATAGTTCTTACAAATCTTATCGTTGAAGGGAATTTCTTTCTTTTAATCGACAGATAGAAGAAAATAGTAGGATCCTACTAAAATCGTGATAGAAAGAGTTATCTAATAGAGCCATTAATCAATAAACATGGCGTCCATTAATTAATAAACATCCTACGCTTTGTGGTTCTTTGGCCAAGGTCCAACGTTAGCCCTTTTGTGGTACCTTCCTACCACGGTATTTAGGTCAGGGTTATTTTAAATTTACGTACATTAGACTAATGTGATCTCTGATATAGTTGTTGTAAGAGCTATTTTGCTATAATTTGACGTGCTCTCGACTGTACTTTTATTATTGATTACTGAATAAGAAAAATCAAGTACTTTAACCGTTCGAACCGAAATCGTGTGTAATTAATTCATTATTATAATTTAAGGGACGACCTAGAACTCGACATGCGTACAAGTTACTAATAGACTTGGCCTCAAATAAGTAAGACAAGGTTTAAATGAAATGGAAATAATGGTGCCCTTATGTGTATTTTTGAAGTTTAATGTTTGGTAGATAGTAGTTACATAGTCAACGACTCTACATCTTCGTAGATGATCTCATTGCAATGGAAAATCTAATAATTAAGAAACAAGTTTTAATATGTTTAATTTAATGCTGAATCATGGTTATTTATATGATGATATCTTGCTCTACATTACCTTATGGCGGTTTTTTTAGTATAGCTGTACAGACGACAGCATATCAAACTAAACACTGTAGAATCGAATCCTATTTCATTGAAATAATGGCCTTTTTTGCAACAAGTCTGATGTGCTGCTCTTGACTCTACAATTTGGTTTACCTTCAATTTGTAATGTTATCCAGAAAAAATGTTATAACTTTCAGCGTTTGTCTTTAAGTATGCAGGGTGGAAACGATAAGTGATCTAACTCAATTGTTTCTAAACTATACAAGATATATCTATAAACTGGTTGCTGATCCTGAAAGTGCATCACGAGCTCTATCTAGTATAGCCTGTGTACTAAATGTATGGAAGCTGGAAACATCGAATTTTTGGATAGATCCAGTTTACTACTACTATTGATACCGTTTGACAAAGCTCGTGAAGTACTTTCAGGATCAGTAACCAGTATTTCGATATCTTGTGTTTAGAAATAATTAGAGTGAATCGAACGAGATCACTTATTGTTTCCACCCTTTGTATTTAAAATAATGTAGTTTGCTTTGGATTTGTAATAATAAATAAGAGTATATTGATGAAATGACATAAGCTACTTGGAGGTTGAGCAAGACGAGATAACTCGGCTAACCTTATCGGGTAATGACCCACGCTTGCCATCGTTATCATTAATTAAGTGTTTTATTAACAGCGGCAAATTATTTTTATTAATAAATCGACGTAACTCGAGTTAAGTAGAACAATACTCGTGCTTGTTATGAAGATAATTAGTTTGGTTTAACATTTAAACAACTAACTTTCATCTGCAAAGTTTTTGCCTTCGTTTATGTTTATGGTTATTGTAATATACAGGGTGTTAGGTAAATGGGTATATGAGCCGACACTAGCCCATGTTAATATGTGCATATAAATGGTATGGTAAAGTCAGAAAATTGATATCATAATTTAAATTATTTTAATTTTCATACAAATCTGATTTTATAAATTTTATTTTGTATGAACATTGAAAAAAAAAATTATGATATCAAGTTTCTGACTTCACCATACCATTTATATGCATATGTTAACATGGGCTAGTGTCGGCTCATAATACCCATTTACGTTAGGTAAGAATGTTTACTTGGATTGCAATTAAACTTTATTATGTTGTTTCTTCGAATTAGATTCATCGAGCTTCTAAAAAGATAATTTTAAGCGCTAATTTGTGAGTAATGGCAATACAGTGGCGTGCGTGTATTGAAATATTTCAAGCCCCCTGATTTTCATGAAAATACTGATTGGCAATCAAGCAAGCAGGCGTTGCTTATGCATCGTACGCCCTTTGGCTATTTCCAATGGCAATTTAGATATAAAAAAGAATTAACTGTAAATTCAGATTTATTTAAATTGTTAGAAATTCTAAGCTTTTCGAGCGGTGTAATAGAGTGGTCGTGATAAGCCCCGACTTAATTGTATCTTACTTTGTTGCTTCATTTTCTTAACGCTACTTATCTGGTTTCTCTCACGCGCAAAGAATAGTAGCTCACGTGTGATATAGTGAGTGGCATATTTAATTCAGTCATTCGGTTCTTAATTATAAACCTCTAGCAAAACATACCAGTGGAGCTTTTGCCTACAGATTAAAGCGGGTCGATAAGCACGTTCGATCAAATAATTGTTTTAATTGCTCTTCAGCAAAAAAGTATTCCAGTATTATTCGAATTTCATTTACAGAAAAGGCGTCAGCAAGTTGAACGTGGTTATTCTTAGAATTAAAGGAAAAAGCTGTAATGTACACGAGTTCATTTAACCTGTCTATAAGTGATTTTTGTGTGAATGACTTGGTGATAATTAATGTTATATGTAATTATAGTTTTTCCGTGACTTGAACTACGATATTTTCCACGACAGAATTTTAATATTCGGTAACCTATTCCTTTATTACTTAAGTTACTCAATAACTTAAACAAACTTATTAATTTTAAAGGTACTAAGAATTTTCCCTTCTACATAGAACGAATTGCTGTTCAAAGAATATATTTTCGTACGGAAAGTAAAAGCAAACTTTCGGCCTCAAGATGAAAGTAATCCAAGTGACTAGTTTGTATTAGTTTCGCTCTCGGCTAGTGGATACTCCCACTGAACAATATCCATTCTTCGCTTAAAATGTGTCTATTAAGGCCGCAATGCTACGGGGTCAAGAAAGTTTCTTTTTAGGGCTACAAATGTAACTACATTTTTGCAAAAATATGTGATAAAAGCGAAATTTAAACAAGTGTGATTGCGTTCGAAGGAGAAAGTGATGTTATACGGCTTGCGCATGCGTCTGACGGATTTACATGATGATGACGTTCGTGTTGCGAAAACCTGCGCGGAAAATGGCTATAAGTGACGCATGAACGTATGTGGAAGTTGATTTGCATTCAAAATTGTGCGGGCGCCTACAATGTTGCGAATTTTAAGAATTTCGAAAGATGGAAAAGGACTTAAAATAAATATTATGTTTGCCAGTGTAACTGAAAATATCGCCGATAAAGGTTTGTTTGCAAACAAACAGTACCCAAATAGATAAAGAGTAAATGATAAACTGATAGCACAGAAACGCGACCGTGGTCTTGAGCAACCGTAGGCAGCAGGCGTAGGAGGCTCGAACGAATCGAGACCAAGATCAAACCAAGTTACTTGGCATGGGATGTATTGAAAGAGAAATTGGTGTCATCACCGAATACGCCCATTCACTCAGCCGCTGGACCGTGCTGTGCCAAAGTAAAAGTGTTCCAAAAAAGTGTACGTCGCAAAATTACATTGCGATTTCGCCGAAACGAGGGCGCTGATGTGGGTCGAGTAACAGCTATCAGTTAGAATTGATACTTTTTCGTTTATTCCATTTTTGTATCCGGCGGCATTCAGCGGTTCACGGCCATGGAGTTTGGTTGGCCGTTAGTCATCAAGTAATTTTGTGGCTCACAAATAGGTTGGAGCGTTTAACAAGCATGACTTTACACTTTGAAGGCAGCGAACGAGTGTGCCGTGGTCTCTTTTGCTATTGTCATTATGCTAAGAGACCAATGTTTTTGTTTTATTTCATATTGAAATCGTGGTCTTCCGCGCCTAGCAACGTTAATTACTTTTAGCATTTATTGTAATACCTTCAAGCTAATTCCAATTCTGTGTTTTACGTGTTTCGTGTTGTTTCGTAAGAATAGATTGTTGAGTAACATAAAGCAGGTTTATTTTATATTTATTTTTTCCTGTAAGTGCATTGACAAATTTTAACTAATCTTTATCGGTGTTTAGATTAGATCATGTAATATCTAGTTTACTACAGTTTCGTATCTTCACATTAAATGGAAGTGTTACTTCTGCGATTGTTATAATTTGAAACTGGGCCTGACCTTTTTCAGTTTTGTTTCAAATTAAATTGTTTCCATTTACATATCGGTGTTTTGATGGTTGGTGACATTGGCCTTGTGGTGAAATGTCGGCGTCGGGGTCTCCGATAACCCTGCCGCCTGGTGACGGGAAAGCGTTTGAAATTTTGTCTACGACAGATAACCAGCCGACCTTTCGTTTAGCTTTCAACTCGAGCGCTCTTTTGAATTAACTGAAATGTTGCATTTGCTCTGTATGTAGCTCTATTTATTACTGTTTCTCTCCTTATTTATTAAGAATTGAGTATTGAGTATCCCTCACATGGTGTATTAAATAAATACAAAAATCTTTTAGGTATCAATTATTTGTAGTACTGAACTTTTTATTCCGTAACTATATTGACTCGTTCTGGAATCTGAATTGGTATTGATTTTCTTACTATAGTCTTAATCTGTTTGGAACTGATCTAACATCTTGTGAGCCTTTCTTTAGTTCAAAATTTTACATAATGGATTAGAACATATTTAATTTATCTATTAACAGCAGTAAAATTAATTTGCTCTATCTTAAAAACCACCTTGTACGGCTGCGGAGAAGTTTCGTTGCAAGTGCAAGTGGTTTAAGATTCAGCCAAATCAACGCGTGCAGCCCGCGTGCGCGACGGTGATGGCGATGCCGATCACCTTGCCTGGTACACCCAGGCTTTACTCCATTTTCTGTGATCAAATGACCTAAGTACATTACTTATTGCCAACATGATCGCCATCGCGCACGCGGGCAGCACGCGTTGGTTTGGCTGAACCTTTAGTGTGTCGCGGTAACCGGCTGGTCTTATTCAGCCCGTGCCTATCTGCCCTCGTTTTTTCTCCCGTACTTTCGCTCTTTATCTTAGTTGATCTCCTCGTTAAGCTGTATCATTCGTTTATTTGGCAGTACCTACTATGTAAATGGTATTATCTTAGCAATTACTTGACCAACACCTCAATTAAAGTCGTCAGGTGAAGACAGGCGATGAATTTTTCTATTTGCAAGTGTGAACGTGTGTTATTTAACAGTAAGGCAAATTGTTCCAAATCGAATCTATTAAAACAAGATAAGAATGTCACAATATTTAGTTTGTTGTGTCCAAAAAAAGATCAGTTACCAAATTCTAGTGCTTTTTCCTTTGCGTAACTTAGATACGATATCTTATCTGGGGGCACGGCAGTGCCCCCACCAAGTCGAGCAAAAAAGCGGCACGGCCGTACCATCCTTTTCTCGAAGCAATTCAGGCCATTTTCGACCGCCTGTAACTTCGTTGTGGATAAAACTAGAAGGCTGAATTTTCATTAGCTATGCAGGCATTGTAAAGACACGGTATATTTAAAATTTCATTCAATTTGAACCAGTAGTTTAAGAATTATAACGGGTCAAAGTTACTTAATTTTGTCACTCACTGACTGACTCACTGACTCACTGACTCACTCACTGACTCACCGATCATCAAAACTCTAAGGCACTTCTAGCAGACCTAGAAGCTTCAAATTTGGAATATAAGAAGTGTTTGGTGTATGAATCAAGGAAAAACTAAAATATTTGGGGGCACGGTAGTGCAACCGCCAAGTCGAGTAAAATTTTTCAATTTCGGTCCAGTTTTCTAGATACATAACTGCTGTCTACAAAATACAAAAAGAAATGAGATCCCATCAAAAACAATACTTGTCAAAAAAACCAAGTCTCGCAACTCAGTTGTTCTACGGTAAAAAGTTGTGAGATCCATGTAATACCAAGTCCAGGCCAGGAAATCTTTAACGTTTTACATAAATATATTGACTTGGTCATCGCATGAAAACACGTGTAAATAAAATTATTTAGTGCGATGGCCAAGTCAATAATTTATGTAAAACGTTAAAGATTTCCTGGCCTGGACTTGGTATTACATGGATCTCACAACTTTTTACCGTAGAACAACTGAGTTGCGAGACTTGGTTTTTTTGACAAGTATTGTTTTTGATGGGATCAAGTTTACTAGTTCTTTTATAGTGAAAATATTTATCAAATGTTTTATACGCTCTAGTTTGTATGTGCGATGGTTCTTGTTAAATATTTGTTTGCACTATTTACCTAATAGGATAATGTAACGTTAGTAATACAAAATGTTGTAGAGGGATTGCGTCGGAATCATGCAAATGTTAAAACAGGTGGCCTCTTGTCTCTACCTGCGTAATTCACGAGCTTTATTTGTGCGACGAAGTCATTGACTTCAATTAATGTTTTATAAGATAAAACCGATTGTTTAACCGACTAAAGTAACCGTTATCATTAAATACGTTATCATCGTCCAGTTTTTCTTCAAGTATTGAGTAATATATCATGTCATCATTAATTTCATGATTTAAGCTTTAACTGGTTCGGTTGTATTTGTATTTTACTGCGTCTTTCTGATAAGATTAAACTTTTGAAACTATTTTAATCTTCCAATTCATTATTATCTAATGCTCGTCACATACATTGGGACGAAAATGTTCTTGTTCTGCTTTACGTATGTTTCCAAAACTTTTTAGATTTTAGAGGGTAAAGTGACCCAAGACTGGCGCCTTTAAGAGCAGCGTTTGTTTATTTACCGCTGTGCATTTGCTTGCTCTGCTCAGCCAAACAAACTGCCAACCCAGGGGACTGTGTTATGTACTCTTAAATCCTTTGTGTAAAACAAACCACTTATCGGATACTGATAAAACAAGACACAGCTATGTACTGTCACCACCACTACTACAGCACTGACCACTTACTTACATATTAGGCAAACGCTGCTAATGTAATATGCACACAGTCGTATTTTGAAATTATTTAAAAATCCCTTACATTTTTCACGCTTGCCACTTGAATGGATTCAAAACACATATTTGCTGACCAAAGGTGTTGCGACAAGATCTCTCCGCGCATATCCAAGTGTAATGCAAATCTGGTATACAAGTTTGTCTGTTGAGATGGCACTTTATCGAGACCCTCTGTGCCAAAAATACCAAACTTGTAATGATACTTTCTCTTTTGTATTTATTTTTCTTCGAAGGTATCATGCCGTTCTTTTTCTTTTGAAATTTTCCCGAGAGAGGTGTCAACTCCATCGCTTCTCTTTAATCTATCAGCGCTCGAATTGATATTGCCTTCAGATATGACATCTGTTTCATCATTGGTGGGGCTTGTTAAACGATTACAGGGTAGCGTTTCGTTTCTTCATTTACACGTTCCACTTTGTCCAATAAGCGGAGGTGAGCAGTGTCAAATTGGTGGTAGGTAGAGCTTGTAACTAGTGACCTTCAATTTCATGACGCATGTCGTATTCTAATATACTCGTAGTTTTCATATAGGTAGTTCGTCATAATTTAGGGCGTTTGTTCTTCATCACAAACTTAATATTATTGCAACCTGACAATTGCCTAGACTCATTGTTAATGGCTTTAGCAAATAACTCAGACAAGAAACCCATTTATGTCAATAAGCACGACTGGACGCCGGATTTTTGTGCACTGCAAGCAGCATTCCCTTACGGAGATAAGAAATGCATTAACGAAAGCGACCGTGCAATTTAAAATTCTTTGCTGCACTTTTACCTCGCCGATAACATTCGTGACTCGTCCTCGACGTGACATTGGGTTACTGCTGGTGTAAGTGGCGGCAAACCTGTAACTTCTGCGTCGCGCCGCCGCAGGGCGTCCCTTGCCCGATGGTTTATTATGTCGGCACACCTTCCGATACATTAATTTAAACCGTCTTTTTCAGATTTATAGCTCGGGCATTTTCATTTTTTTTATTGATGAATTCCAATTTATATTCGATTAATTTTCATTTGACTTTCAAACCCTTTTCAAGGTCTTAGTTTTGCCAGTCTTGGGTATTATAATAATACCTTTGGAACACTCATAGTGTACACATCTGCGTTGGTTACCAGTAATTAACGAATGTTTTGCTCTTATCAGATGATATAAATCATTCGTCCGATGACATTTAGCAGCTGCCGTTGGAAATTAAATTAATACATGCATTAACGCGAATTTGATTTGCAAATATAGTGGTAGTCACGCAAGTAAGTTCGTAGACGGTATTACTATCGGGCCTTACAGTACAGTTCACAATTAAAATAACTGGATCTCGCTCCTAGGAATCTACACTGCCCACCCAATATTAATTATAAATGCTAATTGTGTCTTAATTAAGACATTCCCTTTTAAATGCTGCTTGCCTAACCCCGATACAATACGATGAACCTTTTAACGTGCTGAAACCACGAGCGGAATGCAAAGGTTTCTGGTTTGAAGGACCAATCGTGTAAAAACTTCGTTTTTGTTTTCTGTAAACACATCTGTCTTATTTATTGTGTAAAATAACATAACTAAAACTTACATAATTTAGATGCCAATTTGTTATCCACTAGTACCAATATATTGTGATGAGGCCAAAACAGGTTGAATTAAATGAAGTACTTGGATTAATGTTATAAACACCTACTTAACTTACGATAGTACTTGTATAATTTCCTGGTTTTATGAACACATTCCAGTCAGGACGACTTGCTAAGGCTTGAATTTTAATCAATAAGTTTGAACATAAACAGACATAACCATTTTATCGTTCGTTAATATTATTTTATTTTTGAGCGAAATGACCATATAGGCAGTACCGATTTCAACGACTGGCATTACTGAATGACAATTTCTATATTATACGTAATTGTTTTATTTTACGTAGAGTCTTATTATGCGAGAAGATAAGGTCCCTTGTTTCTATTGATAAATCTCTAAATGTACAATGGAATGAATGATATCTTTCTCAGATCGATTACGGCGATAGTTAGGATTATACTTATTTCTAGGTTTTACATCATGAACGACTTCTAATTTCGGAAAAATGTCGTAGATGTGTTTTTTGTCGTCTATTTTACCACATTTGAGTAGGTATTGCTGCGGTATAAATAGTTTCTATCTCCGAACTATATTTTTTATCTCGCTTCACAGCATTGTTTACTCTTCGTAAAACGGATTCATCGTCAGGCCAAAATGTACCTTATAGCTCGGAGTTGTGTTTAAATTGGAGATTAATGTTGAGTGCACAGTGTCATCGACAACAGGTATCTGCTCACTTACCTTGACCGCGCACGTTGTCCTCTCACTTACCTATAGAGTGATCATAGACGTCTTTGATGCGCTAGCGCAGCGAGCAATGAGCGCCCGAATGCGGGCCCGCGCTTGTTGTAGTCCATTCAAATAAACCGAGAGTCTTGACGTTAACTTTATTGTTATTTCGTTTATGAATTTGGAGAGACTTCCCTCAGAATCATTAGATTGATTTATTTCTGTGTCATCAGGATCTATTCAGGTGTCAGGATCTATTGGGCAGGCTTCTATGTCTCTATGTGCTAGTTTATTATGAACTGTAGGGTGCATTGGATATTGAAATAGTATTCTAACATCGTCTTCTTCTTTTTCTAATTTCATCATGAAGTCATGGCGACGAGTAAATAATTTAAAAAGTTTAAATTGTATTCACTCTTGTCTAAAGTTGGGATCTGGAATATTTGGGCATTCAAATATGCACTCAGAATAGAATTAGGTATTTTTGCTTTGCATGGGCTGAAAATTTTACATGTTACAATAGATTTAAAATGCTAATTCTCCTGAGGTTGGATATCCAAACGCCTGGAACAAAAAACAAATGATTAAAACATTCGTGAAGGTCTCTTCGTATAATTTTGGTTCAATAATGCATTACAAATAAATAAGTGATAATCTTTTGTGTGTTCGTGGTTATAATTAATTTGAATGTCAAGCCTATGTTTATTGCAAACAGATTTTAATTTATGAGCTTTGTGTTCATTTATATCTGCATTCAAATCAGCCAGGTTCACGTTTGGGACTTAACTTTTTGCTTTGGGATTTGATGAAGGTTGACTTTGGTGTTATTCGTCTTCGTTTTGTAGAGTCTTGCTGGTAGAGTTTTGTACAACCCCGCCTGCTTAGATTTATTTCTAACGTCAAACGGATTTTCCTTTTCGCTACGCAGAAATGAGCCTCTATATTTTAGCATAGAGTCTTCCTGGTAAATCACTGATTGTTTGGATTAACTTGATGACGATGCTGGCTTCTTATCTGGCCATAAAACGTGTAAGATGTCTGTAAAAAATATAACGTTTCTGTAATACGGTTCCAGATGGCTGGTCGTTCAATATGCCATCTCATAAAAAACGTTACTGAATTCTAAGTGAGGACACTTCGATCAATTTTTGTCAGTGATGTACGTTACCTTACATCGGTCTACACGCGCGTTTAATTTGAATATGTTATCGTGCGTGTTGAAACGATTTATTCAATTTATGCCAATAGGTTGCGGGACGTCGCATGAATCATTGCCGCTCAATCGTCGGGAGATTAAATAAATCGGCGGTTATTGTCATCCATTGTGCGCGGGCGCAGGGCTCCTTTAACGGGACGTCGCCTCAATTATTTGCTCGCCTCGAAACATTGATCTAAATGCAAGCTGATCAATAGCTCTCGATCGTTTATGAGTTATTATTATTGTAGAGAGCCTTTTGAAGGGCAATGAGCTGTTGTGCGAAAAAGAAAAACCTATGCTCCTTCTTAGTTTTTCGCAATACTATATTAACTGAGAATGTTTTCATTCGTTTGATGAAGTCAATTAATACGTCTCGTCAAAAATAACTTTTATCACGGACTAAACGTAACAATCATAACCGTCGGTGTATTTTGGACAGCAACGTGCCCGAGTAGCTGCCTCCCGTTATCAGCGACCGATAGCGTGCAGATAGTTCTCCCATTGCACAAAATGTACTTATCTCGGAATGCAGTCACCGCCGCGCTGCACTTATCGACGCTCGTCGAAAAATGCGCCCCACTCACCCCGTTGCGTCTGCTCAACACCAACTGTAATTAATATATCTCTGCAATAGTTTTCCTACTGGAACTGGTTGTAGCGCAAGCCGGCCGGTGTCGGCAGTGGTCATCGGCCCCCACTGGTGAGTTTCGCAAGTCCAGTTAACCGTATGAGTCGTTCACATTAATATTCTACTGTTGCTGTTATTGCGAACTTTACGTCTGCGTCCTTTGCCTTTATGGGTCTCAATGTTATTGCAGTGTAAACTCAGACATATTTGTTAACATACGAGGGGCGGCTGAAAAGTTTTGAGCCTAAGGTATTAAAAATGCCGATAGAAAAGTATCAAAAATATATTTTTCTATCTAATCTCCCTCTACTACAACGCACTTCTTACATTTGTGTAAAAGAGCTTTTAACCCACTGAAAAAAATTTCGCAAACTTTGCCTTCGAAATGATCCTCTAACGACGCCTTCATTTCTTTGTCACTCAAAAATCTTCGTCCCTGGAGGTCCTTTTTCCAAATTGAGTATTAGAAAAAAAAGCTAAGGATTTGGACTAAACTGTGTGATAGGTGATTAATTTCTTGAAATCCAGTTTTACCCGGGGCAAGCCTTGCAACATGCGCGGTGTGCGCGGGCGAATTGTCTGGCAATAACAGATTTCATTTCGCCAGTTTACCTCTTATTATTTCGACAACCACTTGACGCACTCTTATCAACAGTACGGTAAAATAATCCTCGTTTATTGTAGTTTTTTTTAAGTAGGTAGTCAATGAATAAAATTCCTCCACAATCCCAAAAATAGTGGCTATGAGCTTGGGTGTCGATCGCTCCACTTTGAATTTCCGCGGCGGCGTTTTCCCTTTTCAATCCATTGCACTGACTCTTGNCAAATGAAGTCCCAGACTCCCCATAAACTGTTGACATCTCTTCAAATATTACCGTCAGCGTTTTGTTCTTCTTTCTGAGGCATTTTATGACAACTGTGTACTTCAATTTCGTACATTGCGCGGATGACTGAGACATGATGATGTTTACGGATTAATTACTAAAAGCGTGATGATGCTAATAAAATGAAACTTTGTACATATACTAAGGAGGTTATTGGCAAATTAATAAAATTTAGTGCGAATCAATAATAACACTTGAAGATACTTAGGCTCAAAACTTTTCAGCCGCCCCTCGTATAAATCGATGAGATAAATTGCGGTGATCGATTGGCTTAATTATGATTTTTATGTGTGATCAACAGCTGCAAGATGCGTTTTCACTTCGTTATCCGGGTTGCAAGAAAGATTAAATGTTATACTTCCACACGTGTGTCTCATAAAGAACCCCGATTTTTTTGGCTCACCCCAAAGCGTTGGTTCCCGCGAGGGTCGAAAGGCGACAAAAAAGGCATTAACGCATATTGTATGTAAACTGTGCACGACTAGGACGCGTTTAAAACGCTTCCTTCGAAGGACAAAGACATTCCATAGTGTCGAGACGAGAGGGAATCTTTGGAGGAGGGCGTCGTGCAGACGGCTCCCATCGTGTGTAAATGCGTGCCGCACAAAAAACGGATAGACGGCCAATAAAAACCCCGTATGGGGAGAAGCTGAGGGGCGGGCGAAGCGGGTGCATTGCGCTGCGCCTGCGCCGGTAATTGCGCGCTGCAGTCTCTCCTCGCCGCGGCCGCTGCGCGCACGCAGCCTCTCCACCCTCGCGAGCCCGAGCCACGCTCGAGGGCTTTCCATTTGTTGGAAATTTATGAACGATCGACACATAATTCCGGTCCTTATTTTTGAAATTGTCGATCACGTTGTTGCACGCTCCGACTCCGTTATACGGAA
This sequence comes from Ostrinia furnacalis, assembly GCF_004193835.3. Classification (NCBI taxonomy): domain Eukaryota; kingdom Metazoa; phylum Arthropoda; class Insecta; order Lepidoptera; family Crambidae; genus Ostrinia; species Ostrinia furnacalis. The sequence continues at coordinate 1,420,608 of NW_021130455.1, forward strand.
GCGTCACAGTCGTCAGAGCTTTGCGTGAGCCGCCTTTCCGCTCGGACGGCCGCGTCCGATTAGGGGTTGTGAAGCATATTACGATAGTTACGGCCGCGCTATGACGTGAGTTGATCTAATAGTTTTAAGTAAATCTATAACTTTGAATAGGATTTGATCGTTCTTTCTATTGTTGCAGGGCGAGTGCGGTCGCTAAAGTCTCAGCGGGAGCCGAGGCGGGTCCTCCGGGCCCAGCGGCCGAGGACGCCGCCATGAAAGGCGTCGAAGCCACTCCCGAGGAGCAGGAACGGTTGGCCACCGGCAACAACAATGGCTCCCTCGACTGCAAGATGCCGGCGAACCAGCTCATCGACCCCAGCTGCTTCCATTCGACGCGAATGTTCATGGTCGTGTTCCTCTCGGGCTGGGTCCTGCAGGGCATGTTCCTCACTTACTTCGTCAGCGTGACGACGACAATCGAGAAGTTGTTCAAGATCGACTCGAAGACGACGGGGCTGCTGCTGGCGGCGACGGAGATCGGGCAGATATGCACGGCGCTGATCCTGACGTACCTGGCGGGGCGCGGGCACCGGCCGCGCTGGATCGCCAGCATGATGCTGGTGCTGGCCGCGGGCGTGATAGGCTGCATCGTCCCGCACCTGCTGTACGGCACGCGCCTGCTGGACGTGCACCTGGACTCGCACCGCGGCGGGGAGGCGCCCACGTGCCTGCCCGACGACTCCAACGGCACCTACTGCAGCATGATGCAGCTCAACAGCACCAGGGAACGCAACGAGATCACCATGGTCGTCATCCCCTGGCTGTTCATCTGCCTGCTGGTGGTGGGCGTGGGCCAGACCGGCATCGCCACGCTCGGCATCCCCTACGTGGACGACAACGTCGGCAGCCGCCAGTCGCCGCTCTACATGGGTGAGTGATTTGTTGCCGCGCCGATGGCCGCTCCTGACTTTGTTCCGGGCGTTGCACTAAATTGCCGAGCGCCGTCGAGTATCAATGGGGCGTAAGCTCTGAAACAAAGCTCGGAGTTAATTTCGACTCATAAATTGCGTCTCGATTATTACCGGCGGATTCGATTGTTAGCGTTTTCTGAGCAATAAATTCGGCATATAAAAGTGTATAAATCAAAGCCGACGCCCACCGCGCCGCCTACCGCGTGCTCTGCCGGACGCCTTCCCGTCTGTTGCGTAATTAACAATAATGTGCAATACAATGCATAATGCATATTTTTATGCTTTGACCTTTTAATTTATGGACGTAAACGCGTATCTTATAAAAGAAAGCGAATGCCGTGCTTGCCTCTTTTGGATATCTTATTACGGGTGAAATCGGTCGATCAGCTCGCGTGCATGTCGAATGCAGGCGGAGAATAAATAATAAATAGTTTGGAAGCGGATGCAGGCGGACTGGTTTCGGCTTACAGCGAAGTAGTCAAAGCAAGTTAACAAAGGGTCAGTGCTGGCGCGCGCAGTAACTCCAGGGTTAGGTTTGTTGTGTCTGCGCCGCGTGCTAAGCTGCTTCGCGGCGCCCGCGCCCGATAGCGCGTGACCCGGCCGAACCTAGGGTGCGGCTAACAAACAAGCTTTAAGCATCCTATAATAAACTTATCGATTATTTTTTTGTTGACATTGTAGTAGTAAACACACTATGATGCATTCACTTAAAAATTAAAGACGTTGCGGTAAAACTTACAACTTACAAATCACTAATATTAAACTCTACATCTGAAAACGCACAAACCTTAATATTTTTTATTGGTAAAAATAAAATTTTATAAATATACCTACAACTGCGTAAAAAGCTCACTTTGACGATGGAACATATTTCGACATCATATTATTACTCGTGATGCGAGTAGTCGGACGAAATCTTTCCTACTCTATCGTTGCATAATATTTTTTGTTCTTAATTATATTCGATTTATTGGTGTTAATAGATGTGACAAATTAATAAATGAAAATCCCATTTTAATGTAATTAAAAGATCACCTGTATCCTAGCGCCTATAATTGAGTTAACTCTCTCAATCGTTAAAGTTGATATCATTTAAACGACATTAATTTCTCAGAACATATTAACAACCGATATAACAAAACATGTGATAAAAATATGTTCTCAAACAAGATACACTGTAAGTATTAAACAATATTATCAATAGTTAAATTGCCTCTTAGTTATTATAAACTCTACTTAATAATGTCAGTCGGTTTTTATTTCAGAAAACAATAGCACGTATGCAAATGAATTGTGTGCGTAACGGGCTACCTAGGACACCCACATCTTAAATTATCAATAGAAGTTTTTAAATAAACAACTTGAAAAAATCTAAAAATGTAGTTTGAGAAGCGACTCTATTCGCTGAAGAAATTTTAATAACGAATAGAAGTTTTGTAGACAATAGGTATATTTTTTTGTGGACGTGGTTAACTATTTTTACGATGCACATTTTATTGCAATACCAGAAATTCCCATTTCGGATATGTGCACTCTTTTAACTTGCATCATCTTCAAATGTTTTACACAAATTAAGATTCTGTTTCTGATTCTGAAGTATTCGGATTTCAATTAAGATTACTGTATTGTATCAAATTATTGTCGTATTAGGTACTGAAAAACTGGTAATTTGTAATTCGTGATGGTGCTCTACAATGTTTCATTTTTATTACGTTTTGTGCTATACTTTCTTTTTCAACTTCATAATTTTGAGAAAATTGTTACTAACACGATTATGGACCCCGGTCTGACAATAAATTTTTTCAATTCAATTCAATAAGCTGCAGATGTTAGTTTCTCCTATTATTTAAATAAAATAGATAACGTGTTTACAATATTCTCAGCACCGAGAGAGCTGCCACCAACAACGTGTATTTACCGTCCTACGTATACTCTTCATTTCTAAGGCTGGTGGGTGTGTGAAAAAGAGGCCTATGATCATTATCTCATTATTTCAAGGCATGTAATAATTGTTTTAGAATGTTTTACGTGTAAATGCATTTAAGGAGCTCTGGTGATCTGCCTTTTTCTGCTAAAATTACTAGATTATGAAACTGTATGTTCAGTAGCAGATATAAAGAGATAACGCATTTTATCGCGAAGTAATTAAAATGTTTTCAAAATAAAATAAAAACTGAACAAAAATATACTGCAATGGTAGCTGATGCTGAAAGGAGGATGGATGAAATATGGATATCCTTGCATACTGAAATGATGTTATGATCACATACAGGCAGTACTAGTTTATCCAAAGAGTTTTTATGTTTCATAAAAATGCAGCGTAATGCTGCAATATGCATACTTTCTGTTTCAGTTGATTTTTATCATATCATGCGTAAAACCTGCCATAGTCCATTGGCATAGAATACCCTAATGCTAAAAACTTGCTGGATTAGCTGGATAGCCAGTTCTCGCCGTGATATCGCAACCGCAATAGGCTATAAATGCTGCGCCGACCGGCTCATCCCGTCTTGCCAAGTGTCCAGTTTACCACTTAGCGTTTCCTGGAGTAATTCAATCGTGCGTCCATCTTCTCTGCGGATATTTTTATACAGTACGTTAATCTTTCTTACACAGCTGTCAGGACAGTTCGTAATAACTGAACCGACGTCTCCTAAAGCGCATTACTATCCGTCCTCACCAATTCTAGCCTGATTACATAATAGCACGTTAACCGCAGCAATTCCAAGAAGGGTTCTCGGAGTTGCGTGACAATGTGATCTAAATTTCAATGCGCCTGCGATTCTGGACCAAATTTTCTGTGTTGTAAGCATGAAATTACCTTCTGTCTGTGTGTTAGGACTGAAGTTCTCGTACGCATAGTAGTGGTTGGTGTTGCATTGGATGCAATTGCTATTTCAGCGGCGCGCCGGCGCAAATGTGTCAGTGGGCCGTCGGGACGTCTCGCCGCGACAATTTCAGCTCGTTGTCGATATTACGTCGTCGATCTTGCTCCTTCGACGATGCCCTAATTTCGACTAGTACTTTGCCGGCGACATTCGAGTATGATTGTGACATCTCCAATAGGATACCAACAATATTGGGATGTAGTTCAGAGTGTAAACTAAAGGTCGCGCGGTAAATAGGACAATTATTAAAACAAAATTGATCGAGGAATTTTTTTTACTTGCTCCAAATAATGTAATCAGTATTGATTGATGTATTATTATGCAACATTTCGAGGGGGGTATTGTTGATTAATACTAATACTCGTAATAAATATGATAACGATAAGTTTGCTGTGTACTGTATGTGGACATTGTACACTTTGAACATCATGATTGTTTTGTTTAATAATCTTATTATAGCGCGCTCGATTCCATTAGATTTACTTTTTGTTTTTAGAAATCTTAAATAAGAGATGATATTTCTTTCAAAAGAGTTTGGAAAAATCGAAGTCAGTATTTTAAATAGCTTTTTTGATTAGGCATTAATCGATTGTTTCTGATTTATATCTAAGGCTATAGCGGAACAATGAGGTTTCATGGGAAAACTGACATGTGCAAGAGTGCACCTATTCAACTTTAAATCTATCTAAGCGAGTAAGGACTTGGAATGTGTGGAATTAAACACCTAATTATTGTAGATGGTGCCAGTTCTCTCTCTTTATTGTGATTCTTAGGATGATACTCATAAATCTGCGCTAAGACCACGCGTCCAACTCTCAGAAAATAATTTATTTTGTTTGGACTCGACGTAGTGTATTTCTGCGTAAACTTTCCTCGTGGTGAATCAGTCGTTCAGCGTTGTTGCGGCATATAGGTCAATGGGGCGCGTCTAAATTGGGACAGGGGTACCTCGCCACGTGCCTCGTGGCGTAGGTTTTTATTGGATTTAGGTTACAACTAGGGCACGAAGCCATTGACCGTTATGCAACTCGATATCGACGTTTAGTGTCGAAGAGCTAACGAAGGTTAGAATAAATGACTACATACGATGGGGATCACTGCCTGAGTCACTGGCTAATGCAGTCGTGTTGTTGGTAATAAATCGATAATAAAATCCCTCGCAGGTTACTGCTTGGACTTCTGCCAGTACAGATTAACAAATCGTATTGCCAGACGAAAAGTCAGAGAAGAAATATTCCATAAACGTCCAAGGCATCGACGAACCCTTGGCTATTAGGTTTCGCGATCACCACAATCACTGATCCGATTGCTTTACAAAGCACAATGAAATAAGGGAAAGTGTTATTTAGTATCGTCAGCGGTTTAGAGCACAGGTGCATTGTAAGCGATCTGCGCACGTATTGCGTTACGTGTCACAGAGTCGGTGCGAGCGCATGTGTGCATTATGCAACTTTTTTGTGCCCGCATTCGCGATTCGCGCGATCTGCAGTGACATAGGTCAGTGCCGTTACGACATAGTTGCAACATGAGCCTGGATTAGATTAAGTTTACGATTAGATAAATACACTTGGTATTCGCCGAATATCGGTATTATTTTGCGATTTGCGATAACGCACCAAAATGGACTTTCCGCGCTGCAGTAATCTGCAGTAGACTTCATCACTGGTGAAAATCATGTAAATCGAAGTTTAGACGGCGGAAATTGAAAGTGAAGATATAAAGTGTAAATCCACAGAGCCAGACGTAACGAACAGTCGCATGTCGTATGAAAGACCAATTAAGACCATATAGACGCAGAAAAGAAAAGATACTCAAAGCTCTATCACAGCTAACAGAATCAAACAAATTGCTTTGACTATAATCCCGGCTATTACGTTCATCTCAATTATAGCATTAATAATTATGTGGTCTTGTTTTGCGCAACCCTAAAGATGATAAATTTTTCCAATGATCCTCTCTATAGATCATGTTGATTCACAATCGCGACGTGCAGTGCGCACGCGCTCGTGGGTCACTTTTATAATTTGCGTTGGTGTTTACTTTGTCATCAATTATGAAAATAGTGAAGCCTTTGAAGTTTCGGCAATTAGGTACGTCAAGTTGAATTTTGTAAATATCTCGTGAGACTAATGGCCCACTATTTATGCATTTTGTAAAAACCAATAATTCTGCATAATTCTGGACTAAAACAGACGCACAACCTTTTTTACCGCTATACATTGCTGAAAGAGCTTCACGATGGAAGGCTTCCTCTGTTGTCCTACGTTCGTTTCAGCCAAATGACGTCCACTGCTGGACAAAGGCCTCTCCCAAGGTTTTCCACAATTAACGGTCCTGCGCTGTCCGCATCCAGGCTCTTCCCGCGACCTTTACCAGATCGTCGGTCCACCTAGTAGGAGGCCTGCCCACGCTTCGTCTTCCAGCCCGTGGTCGCCACTCGAGAACTTTTCTGCCCCAACGGCCATCGTCCTTATATCATTAGGAACATCCTTCGGACCAGCATTAAAATAGTAGGTGTATCGCAATACAAGTGAAAACCGCCGATCTTTTTTTAGTTTTTTAAAATAAGAATGAGACAGGTCATATTGTTGAAATGCCACATGTAGATAGATTTTTTCTCAGCCAATGTTTACTTGCACACTAACATGGTTACACGAACTACGTCATTGTTTCAACAGGTGTGTTCTCCATTTCTAGAAACAATGACTGTCGCCTCTTATAGGAAAGATACGACATTCTAAAATCGTATTGGTATAAGATCAAAGTTCAGTGACCGGTGTACTCTGATGATGACTTTTTCTCGTTAATCATGCGGTTGGTTAATGACTTGCGAAACACTTCGAGACAACATTTTATTAAGGAAAACATCGTTGAGAATTTGTTACATCATTTTGTACGAACGAGCCCTTTTACGTTAATTTGAGTTGACGGACGAATGGTTTCTTATCAAGATCTACTGTTTTGGGATTACACAATGAGCGTTAAATGATGTCAAGTGTTGACTTGGTAAAACGAGAGCAAATGCATGTCATTCATGATTTTCACGATTCATATAATGGTCGCATATGATTGTAGAACCAGATGACCTTATTTACTGTGCGGACGCTGCAAGGTTATCTCTCCTAGCCCTGTTGCCTTTCATATAAATACATTTCAATTTTAATGTAGATTCTATTTCGTTTTTAAAACATGTTAAATAGAATGTAGAGATCATTTGGGTCAGTGCAATTGAATATTTGAATATTTTAACCGCACGAGTTGTATTATAATTAGATTTTTCCATGGACACAATTTTAAAAAGCTCGACTGATATGATAATAAAAAAATACACACGCATATGAACTGACTACAAAGATTTTGAAGACGCAATTCGTCATTTTTTGACAATCATCGAACATTAATTCGCTGGAGCATCACTCGGAAACGATGTTAATGATGCATTGGAACCGGTAAAGACGTTGTAGCTGGACTTAATAAAAACTTGTATGGAGTCGCGAGCATCGTCCGTTTTGAAAAACGATCCAGACGAGGCCATTATTTATTACAAAAGCGCATGATGATAATAGGAACGTATATTTTATTTTCCTCGGAGCACGAAGCACGCGAGTCGATCGAGCCGTATGTTTTTTGGCAAGCGATGCGGTTGGATTCTGAGAATTATTACATTTGGGACCTAAGTACCTGATTGTTTTTCGGTCAATCACCCTAAAGTGGCTTTTGTTATTTTATTATACCAGGTCTTTAATTTAATTTTTTGAATGTGGGACAGGTTTTTTTGATGGGGTCGAAGATTTCTCACGGCCAAAGGCGAGCGTTCGAGACCTTTCTGTTCCACTTTAATTTATCTGTATGCAGCTAGCTATCAATACTCCATTACTATGCATCAGTCATTAAAGTTTCCTGGATTTTCAAATACAGAAAAAGCTTAAGTACATACGTGTTCTCAGAATAGTAATTTGTTGAGCAATCTCGAAACCTATTTCTCGGGCGAGTGTTTGCGGTCGTCGTTTTCTACGACGCGCGGGGGCCGCTGACGGCCGCAGTTCTTCATGCGATAATTTGTCGACTCGGGTTCATCGACCCTCAATTAGCCTCTGAGCCCTAGTCCTATTGAGATAAACGACAGGGGTCCATTCTGTGTCCGAGAGTCCATCTTGATTTGCATAATGACCATCTCCGCCTCCGCGATTACGCCCATTAATATTTACTGCATGATTAACCGTTCGATAATGATGTTTCCCTGAATTATCGCTGAATCCGCCTTGTGCTGGATTGCGTTTCATGCCTCGGGATGATAGATTTTTTAGACAGTCATTCTTTATGTATTACAAAATTAATGTAACGTGCGATGTAAGCGTCTCGTGAGATCACTGGAGCGGAACGTGTATGAGTTTTTTTATGCCAGTGCTAAATACAGATTAGGATACATTCCGAATGTGTTTGCTGCAAATGCTGCAATACTGATAAAATGATTCAGTCGGATAGTTCTCAATTACTATGCCTCCATGATTTTCCTCTGAATAGGCCTTCAAGGAGAATCGCTGAAAGGAATTAGAAGGGCTATACTCAGTTGTAAGATATAAATCTTTTCTGGGATTTTATGTTCTTGACACTTGTTGCTCTACTCGTATGTCGTCAGAAATGTCTTGGAAACGAATGTATTTCTTACAATAATGACTATCCTATCATTTAAAGTTGTCAAAACCACGCCTTAACGCGTGCTAGATGGTCAAATTGTTTCTATGTTGGAGTTTCAGTCATGTTCATCTATTAATAGTGCTTCTCTATTGTCCACAGCGATTACGATCGGCATCCGAGTGATCGGCCCAGCGCTGGGCTTCATGCTGGGAGCCTTCAGCACTGGAGTATACGTGAACCCTCTGTTGGACCCTGGATACTCCTCGGACAACCCTAAGTGGGTCGGCGCGTGGTGGCTTGGTGAGTAAATTGCCTGAAGTTTTGCCTTGGTTTTTTGGTTGATAAACTAATGGTTTAATAAATTAAATGTAGGGCAGCAGGATATCGGATAATCTTTTAGTTGGAAAATTATCATTTTGTTAAAGTAGTATTTAATGTGGCTTCATATTTAGTTAAAAGTTGCTCTTTTGACCCAAATTTTTCACAATGATAAAACCACTTAACGTATGTATGGCATGTCAACTAGTGACATTTTCTATCGCGGATTTTATATACGAGTAGATTATGTAGGTACATTGTTTCAACAAATATTTGGCAAAATAGACAATGCTTCTAAGACAATCAATCTTTTCAAGCTTACAACTGTGTGCCATTTTTTCTAAAATTTAATTACTATGTTGATTCTGATGAAGACGGATTTGATAGTGATTTACTCATACCCTTGAAGCTGATGTGGACTGATTATGATAATAATCAATGAAGATGCACCAGTATGACTCGGAAATTTTGTAACGTGTCTATTCAGTTTCACGCGAACGCATAAATTGGTACTCGCTGAAGCTTCACCCGGCCGAGCAATCAGCCCTGATGAATTACTACCAGCCGCACTCGTAAATGCGGGATTAACATAAATTATTAGCGCTGTACAGAATCATAATGCACTTCATGAAATTGTAATTGGCATTAGTGCAAATCTGGATCTACATAACTAGTTCTTAACCGATCAATTTACAAGTTCCATTTTATCCGCACATTGCTTAGCATACCTGACTATTGTCGCAGCTAACAAACAGGTGTCTCGCTAAATTTAAAATTTAACAGTTAAATTTGGAATAGATGACACAGAAATGCTCCCGGCGGTAACACAAGGAGCGCAGCCCCTCGCATTCCATCGCGGAACCACCATCTACCGTTAGCAAGCGCTTGCACAGATTTGCGCGCAAAATCCACGAAGAAAGCATGCGCGTGACTTTAGTACCAATCGAATGCGTGCGTAGGCTGCCAACCGCAGCGTGCACGCAGCCTTCATACTAAAAACCTTTATCACCTAGAAACCAAGAACGAAAATCCTGTAATTCAAAATTTTAGGAAGCCTCTCCGGCTGATTGTGTAGTGTAGAAAACTGCTACAAACGTGTTTCGACTCGCAATAAAGAGAATTCGCAAATACTCATTGAATGGTTTCTGCGTATTTCCTTATTGTTCAACTGCCATAAGTTTATGAATGAAGCTCTGAATTTCAATAACTTGTTTAACGCACCACTTGGTAATATTTTTATGTTATATTTAAATTTAAGTACAAACACCGATCATAAAGATTCGCGGGGGTCCGTCAAGTGATTCAATGGCTGCGATTTCACTTGAAATCTGCATATCAGTCGGTATCATTTACGCAAATCGCTTTCCTGCGAATTTGCAAGCCCGCTGCACAAAATTTCTTAACAGATAATAAGCGCTTGGATTGCATCGCGCAACATGTTAATCATCGTCCATTACACCTTCCCTCATTCGGCTTCAATCACATGTCAATTTTGGAATTATTACTTCTGAGAAGGGTTGCTAGAGAAATCTGATGTTTCATCATTGTGTTTCTGAATTTACATTGTTTTGACGTGGAGTTTAGTGGGCGTGTTGGCACTCGGCGTGGTGTGGTCGCGTTGTTTACACTTAGTGCTGCGAGTGCCGGCTGCGGCGCTGACACGTGGTGCGGTGCAATCTCGGTTTGGCTTTCGCTTTTTTCTCAGTGTATCGGCGGGCCGTCACGCTGCGTCGGCGCTCGCTCCACATTACATAACGCCAGGCGCGTTACATCACGCCGCGTCACCACAACTAAAATAAGCGCTCTATCTACAGCCGGTCACGGCCAAGGCTGCGCGCCTTGCCGACAATTATGCCGCCGCTGCTCGTAATGAGGATTTAGTGGGTGGACACGCGACCGCCGCCTTGCTCACTTTTACTTTTAAACCGGTTCTGACTTGACCTTCGTCTTCTCGACTCTATGCTACAAATGTCACGAGATACACCCGCAGCGTCTGCCTTTCTGAAGCCACCGCGCATTCTATAGTTACGTCACGTTTGTAACTTTAGTCCTCGTAGATCCCTGATAGGCATGTAAGGAGAATACAATTTTGAGTCCCACCGTGGGTAGGCCCCGTGTCTAGTGAACGCCCTTGACTGAGCGTCGACCGGGCGACCTTGTAACCACACAAACGTTTTCTGTTTGGTTATATTCGAATTGTTTACATTTGAGCCTAGGGTTCCGCGCTGATTCAAGGGTGATAAATGGGCTATCACCAACCTTGATACTGACAGAGATTTTCCAGTAGATATTGGTAGATTGGTGTTTTGTACATAATATAGCATTTCGCGGCTACGTAGATGTAGGAAGAGATGTAGATTGTAGAGTTTTGAGTTGGGTGATGATTTATAGCTCCCGATCCCGATAATCCAAATTCATTCTTAGATATTTAATAAATAAACATTTTTTGAATGCGGTTGGTACATTTCCATATTTTTCCAACTGGTGGAACGAAAATAAACGCTCTTAAGCATTCGTTGTGTTTTCATTCCTAATTACTTTAATACGTTGTACTTTTCAGAAATTCTTTAAAAAGCTGCATGTGCAAGCCAAATTACGGTGGGCGAATTTCATGCGTCGTTACAAGTGTTGGTACATTTCGTTTTTATTTTCATTCGCTTCGTTTCATAGGATTTATTGTAGGATGCTTTTAAGTCGACGGAATTTGGTGTTTGTATTCGTCGTAACAACATAACAAAACACGCGAGCATGGATGGGCACATGGCCTACCTAAGTACTGCGGAAAAACATAATAGCCATCGGTTTTTGCTATTTTGCTGAAGTAGTTTAGTGGTTTAACAATACGATCGAATCACCTAAAGTCGTGTTGAACATAAACAACGTGTTTTTAAAAGAACTTAAAATCCCTCGCGCCATTAAACGTGTGAATGACTCTTGTTTTCCTTTTGCTGTCGCAGTCTCCGTCTGGTGTTAGGTGTGTTGTGGTGGGCCCAATTAAGTATTATTTTATCTGCTATGGTTTTCATCTGAGTTTCTTATTAATGCGTTCGTGTTTGCCCAAATTACAGATTCATTCTTTTCGTCGCGCTCGCTGGCGCCTCGCCGAGCGTGAATTTTTAACTACATCTTTGATGAATAAATAGTACCTGTATGTGGGATTATCGTGCTTTATACCTGGCCTTTTCTCACTGCCGCCTGATAATTGTAACATCCTACACTCGATCCTTCTGATAAAATGTGCAAATAGAAGCTACGTGTACTGTTTGGTCGAAATTTTTTTGCACTGACGATTTCGGCTTTGGTTCTGCAATCTCATGTTTATGGTATTCGTAATAGTCTTTTCAGATTTGTTTGTCTTCAGCTTTATTATATCCACGTTAAATAGACTTTGAAATTTTCGCACATTATAGGTACATACTTATTACTAGCTCTATAAGACTTAAAGCAAATTATGCTTCATACAATTAGCGGATCATGGTTGAATGCCCGTTTCTTTGTAAGGAAGGAATAAAGATTGTGGTTTCTCACTGAACGGAAATGTAATATTGTTTGTATGGTTGAAAGAAGTTTTAACCACTGTGTATATTCCAATTTATATACTTTTTGCAATGTCTAGACAAATTAATCAATTGAACTCGATGCTTGAACTGGAACTCTCATGGTAGTTATGTTTTCATAAGCCGTTTCGCTTAAATGTCTTGTTTTAAACACTTATGTCGATTCGATTTCTTGGTTGACAAAATGTTATCTTCAGTTTTCGGAGATATCGGTTGGTGTAAAAAATATTCAGGCTTTTGATTTACAAAAGTGGATTCGACAGGTGCGGACGAACATTTTATGACGTTTAACACATTTGAATCTTCAGCTTCGAATACATTATTTTATTTATGGCTGCGTATTTTATGAGCAAAAGAAGTATCCATCTCGGGCGACACATCATGCACCCGTATGAGACAGCAGATATAAAATATCATGCTCCAAAGAATCTGGAAATTTATAGACTCAACAACGGGACTAAGCAGTGAACTCTAAAGACAAGGGCTGCCACAATAGATCAAACCTGGTCGAGCTGGCGCAAATGAAGGCCCAAAAAACCAATAATAATAAATAATATGGCTGCGTATCGTTATTCGTTACTTGTAAGACTGATAACGTCTAAATCTGAAAGTAGTTGATGGGCTCCTTATTAAACACACACTTCAATCAATTGACACTACTTTACGTTTAGTATAGATCACTTATGTGTAACGTGGTTGATGTTGGCAAACGTTTATTTTCAGTTTACATTACCTTTAGTACATCTCTATCTCTATGACTCTACATGCAAATCTTTCATTGACCTTATTCCATGAAACTGTCGATCCTTCAGGACGAGTAGTTGTTTATTTAGCGAACGACAAGGAAAAAGATTTTGACAACAACGATTCGGCGAACAAGTTGCCAAAAATCTCTTCGACAGAAATCAATTTAGGCGCTGTCTGTATGCACCGGTAATGTGTGTGTACATTTATGTACGTATTCATATTTGTTCGTAGACTAAACTTCCCGACAAAGGTGACTGAGTTTTTTCAGCCACTTCTTCAGCTCATATCGTCGCTTGCCTCTCTAACTGACTTATCTGACATTTTTTTCGAAACTGAGTTATCTACACCATCTTAATCAATTTCGAAAGACGAATCGATCTGTTTAATCACCTGAAAATTTTGCAAAATGTTAGTTACGTCAGTTAGAGAGGCAAGCGACGATATGTTGTCCCGTAGTGGTGGTAGGGCCTGCTATATTTGGGAGGTATTAAAGCGCCCTGGAAAGGGCCTATGTGGTGAATAAACTATTTGATTTGACTTGACTATTTGTAATTGAAGTGTAACTACGTTGCAGGCATGGTATTCATCGCGGTCTTCGTGGTGTTGCTGGCGGGACTGATGTTCTGCTTCCCGCGGCAGATCAAGCAGGAGCCGCTGCCTCCGCCGCCCAAGAAGACCGTGGAAGTTAAAGGAGATCCTTTTCTCAAAGGTATTTATTTAAAAAAATATAAAAATGCCTAATTACTGAAAGAGATCTTATGAAGGCAGTACCAGCAGTGATTTGACTAGACTCAGGCTGAGTTGTATCATCTTACTTTACCGTCAGTCAAAAATCTGTCAAACTCCATATAAAAAGCACCGGTTATCGTTATAGTTACCGTTAAAAGTTAGGTAGTGCAACTCAGAACTAATGTCCCCTGTCCCCTAGATGGGGCAGAGGGCATCCACAACAGTCCTCCATCGCGTTCTGTCTTGAGCTTCGTGTTTGATCTCGCTCCAAGTCTTGCCGATTTCCTTCATTTTTTTTTCTTCTTAATATCTATTGATTGTCCAGTTACCATTTGATTTTCTTAACAGCGAATGTATTGGATTCGGATTGGTATAATTTTTTAATATCAAACTTTTGTACTTACAATGAGAATTGCATACAAAAAGTTTGTTGACTGGTTTCTAAAACCCGTTTTATATTCAGTGACACATAAACACATTAATGCTAGCAGACAAACGCCTCGAATTTATCGGCGGTCAACGGCATATTGATATGGCATATAACTTTTTCGATCACGGCAGATATGTCTTTGAAGGACACCATGAATAAAGAATTAACACGTTGCCAACCAGTGCTGTATTTTTTCTTATTTTTCATTTTTTATCATTTGATAATGATGTGACGGCTAAAAAAGATGACTGAGTTTCTTCCGCCACTTCTTGTCAGTACCTACCAGCAGGGTGGCAAAAAAATCATGATTTTTTTTTATTAATTTGTTTTTTTTTTATTTTTATTAGGTTTTGCGATCATTTCTTTAGTTGTTCAAACATTTTTATTTAAAGTACGGCCAACTAGCAGCGATACGAAAGGTCGATACGACTGTCGAGTTGACAATCAATTCTGCCTCTTCCCATCTTGTGTATGTGTCGTAATGTCTCGTTCTCCCGCCAAAATATGTCAAAGTCAGACGGGTTCGTCAACATTCGGATATTTTTAGTATAATACATAGTTGTTGCAATTCACGAGGGCGAATCTGAATTTAAGTCTTTGTGAAAAAAGGGTAGGCCTGCTGCCATACACCGGGCACATTGAGAGGCAGAAATGTTATTATTATTATCGTTATTTAATTTAAATGTACATTATACAATAATTCAAATTATAACAAAAACAAAATTAAAAAAAAACATCTATTCTTATGGTTTGCCAGATATTTTTTAAAACGATATGGTCTACAAAAATATGTAATCAAACTATTAAAAAGTTATGCAACCCTGCTATTCCAAATGACCATGACATTGGGTTTGTTTACATTTGGTATCGCTTCTCGTTGGCCGTACTTTACAAAAATATGTAATCTAATTATTAAAAAGTTATGCACCCCTGCTATTCCTAATGACCATGACATTGGGTTTGTTTACATTTGGTATCGCTTCTCGTTGGCCGTACTATACGTAGAATTGATGTATAGAGCTGGCAACATCGCCAAAAAATATATGTGGTTATCTAAAAAATCGCAAATATGTTTGTATGGAAAAATGATTTTTTTTAGATTATCCATATAAAACGACAATTTCATACATTAACACCTAATATTAACATTGTTTTCGAACATTACAGTTGATTAATATAAACTCCCAGTCTTTCATTAATTCCATTTTCGATTATTGATTTAAATCAGTGATTTTTATCAAAAAATAATGCAATAAAAATCGTGATTAAAAATCATGATTTAAATCAACTTGATTTAAATCATGCAACCCTGCTACCAGTCAATTTGTTGTCCCGAAGTGGTGATAAGGCAAGCTATATTTCGGACTTGTATAAGTGCCCTGAAATGGGCCTAAATATTATTAATAAAGAATACAGATTTAGCTTACGAATTGTTACGAAAGAAAAATATATTTTTAAAACATTTATTGTAATCTACCGTCACCTTCCTTCTTCCAGGCTTCGCGAACTCCATCAAGCGGCAGCTCACCAACGACATCCTTATGTACCGGACCGCCAGTTCAGTGCTCCACCTTATGCCCATTAGTGGGGTCTACAGCTTTCTACCGAAGTACATGGAGACGCAGTTCCGTCTGTCGACACACGACGCCAACCTTATCTCGGGTGAGGTACTAACCAGTGGGCGTATTAGATGTGCCACTTGAGATGTTGTTGAGACTTTTTTGGGTTTAACGAGGCCCTGCGTAAAATTCCGCGCGGTGTCTTGCTGCTTTTACACTATGCGGAAATTAGCCGAGTCAAGTCAAAAAAACAGAGGAGTGGGGATGAAATTCATTCATAATATAATTCATCCCCACTCCACTGTTTTTTTGACTTGACTTGGCTAATTTCCGCGCAGTGTAAACGCAGCATCTAAATATGTACCGTCTGATTCATCGGTTTTCGGCGATTAGCGTGTTTAGAGTTTATTTTATTTTAGATACCCGATGTTTAGAGTGCATGTAAGTTTGGATATTGAGGGTAATGTTAGATGACTTTCTGACAAATATTATCAAACAAAAGTGGTAGTTAATATGCCTCTAACGCACCATAATAGAGAGGCACTTACAGGGCAGAAATGCACCATCATAGACTGCATCCCACTTAACACCAGGTGCGATTGTGGTCAAATACCTGCCTCGTTATGCATAAAAAATATCGTCTGTGTGCTATTTGTTTTGGTACTATATGCTAAAAGTTATTCTCACATATCCCTAACCTTTCCTAGTTCCCATTCTCAAATCACCAAGCGTTTTTCTTATTCCCAAGTCTCTAAAATACCTAAGATACAAATATTTGTTCTATTGACACGTAAAAACAACATGCAGCGTCCTACATTGTTAATATGAGGCGCATGTTATATGGATTACCCTTACCAGAGTAAATACAAATGAGTAGGTCATCTTCATAGAAACGCACCGAGCGCGGTTTGTATGTAAGCGCACGCCAATACGTATGCGGCGCGCACGCACACAATGACAAAATTCGGGGCAACTCACCGCTAATCAACGCTAAATTTTGACAGTGTGTGCGTGCGCGCCGCATACATATTGGCGCGCTCACATACAAACCGCGCTCGGGCGTTTCTATGAAGATGACCTACTCATTTGTATTTACTCTGCCCTTACGCTCAACATCACAAATTGGCTTAAACTGAATTATTAAACTAAAAAACAATTCCAAAGGAACTTGTGCCTTATATCATGGCCCCAAGGTTGTAATCTCCTCCTTCCAGGCACGGCCGGCATTCTGGTGATGGGAATGGGCATCGTCACGTCGGGGGTAATCATTCTGCGGACGGTGCCTACTGCGCGGACCGTCGCTGCTTGGACCGCCGGCACGGCTGCTATCTACAGTATTGGTGAGTGTTATAACGGGACTATTCCCACCTCTCGTTCCCACTATTGCAACTCCTGTGTAGCCAGGATCTACAGCTTGACCGCCACAAAAACCCAACCAATGAAGGTCAAGTTTGTCCCCCCGGTGAGTGTTATAAAACAGCGTTCGGTTGACACGCATTTATAAAATTATAGATGACTTTTGCCCGCGGCTTCAACCGCGTGGAATTTTGTCTGGCACAGAAAAACTTTATCGCGCGCGTCCCTGTTTGAAAAACCGATAAAAACTATCCTATGTCCTTTCCCGGGACTCAAACTATCTCTATGCCAAATTTCATCAAAATCGGTTCAGTGGTTTAGGCGTGAAAGCGACACAGACAGACAGACAGAGTTACTTTCGCATTTATAATATTAGTATAGATAGATGACTAGCTTTTGCCCGCGGCTTCACCCGCGTGAAATTTAGTTTGTCACAGATCGCCATAAATTATAAGCCTATATGTTAATCTGGGTTATAAACAATAATGCTGTAAAGTTTTAACAAAATCCGTTCAGTAGTTTTTGCGTGAAAGAGTAACAAACATCCAGACATCCATACTTTCGCATTTATAATAGGAACATTTATAATAGCAAGTGGGAGAATATGTTTAAAATTATTTCAAAAACGCCCCAGCTTGTGTGCACTAAGGCAGTGACTGTTAGAGACAGTGTGACATACGGCCACTGAGTTTCCCGAAAAATACTTCTAATGTCTGAATGTCATGATGTCTGGATGTTTGTTACTCTTTCACGCAAAAACTACTGAACGGATCTTGTTGAAACTTCACCGTATTATTGTTTATGACCAGATTAACATATATGCTATAATTTATGACGATATGTGACAAACAATTTTCAATAAATAAATAAGACATGTCTAAAAAGCGCCATCTATCGTCATTGGTTAAAATCTACAGCGCTGGACAAACTAATGTTTTTGACGTTCGTAAATATTCATGCGGGGGAAGCCGTGAAACGCCATCTATCAACATGATATCTAACGGGGGTAAAACGAGGTCCACGCGTACTAATAATACCAGGCCTGTTCATCTCCGTGAGTTTACATCGAAAACAAAACACGCGCGATGGCCCACCTATAGGATACTATTCGACAAAGCCTCACATACGAGCGAACATTGACTCACGCACGCGTATTCTTGTGTATGATGGAAGAAAATAAAGAAAATGATGTACTAAATACTGTGCAGCATGTAACTGCCTAAATAATAATAAAAAAACAGAATGTACTTTTTTAAGTTGCCTCATGACACTGAGAGGTAAATAAGTAGTTAATATTATTCATGATAATTCATGCTAAATCATGTATTTCCTCCGCCATTTTCCGCAGTTTGGCACCTCACGTCACATCATTTTACCGAAGTCAGCCCTATAGCTTCGGCGCAGTGCCGATCACTGACGTTTGTCAACAAAATGGTGCTTGACTCTTGAGACAGGCTAAATTACACCATATTGTTAATGACATTGAGCATACATTTTTTTAAATACCTTCGCGAAGTAAAACTTCTGTACGTAGTACTTATTATTATTCTGTGATAATACTCATAATGGTACCATCAATATTGCAGGCATGGTGATCCTGATGTTCGTGAGCTGTCCGCAAGAGAACTACCGCATGCTGATGCCCGCGGAAGCCAACCTGAGCATGGACTGCAGTGCCCAGTGTTACTGCGACAGGTTCTCCTTCAGCCCTGTTTGTGGGCAGGTATGAACTTGTTTCATTTTCAACCTTATTGCAATAGTAGGAAGGATTAGATATGATGGCTCTAATAATATTATCTCACGTCGTCTCATAAATTTAATGTGTGTTTATTCAAGTGACTAATGCCTGTTTTCACCATCAACACCTAATTTTTAAGTGATCCCTCTGAAAACAAAATTCCTGTTACGTGTCTATGGTAACACGTAACAGGAATTTTGTTTTTAAAGGGATCACTTAAAAACTAGGGACTGATGGTGAAAACGGCTATAAATCTGACAGTTAATTGAATCTAACACCTATTTCATTCAGCCAAATTGTTAATCACCCTTTTTCATTCAAAGACCGGTCAAGGCATTTTAGGAACGCTAACTGCGCCATAAATCCCACAACAAATAAACAATCCACACTACTCTCGCTGAATTACCCACACGTACTTCATAGGCTGATTCAACTATTTGGATATGAATTTGCAAATGTGAATACTCATTTGTCATTTGGGTTCAATAGTTAGTCTAATATGTGTATGAGTACCTGTGGGATATGATGCTCAACCACAATAAGGAAGCTAGATGTTAGTGCTTCCTTCCGAGCGGGTGTTGTGCTCGGGGACCAAGGTCAATTTACACCATCTTGGTTTGTCTATACAGTGTGAGTCACGTTAAAGTGTACATATGAAAATAGATGAAACTAGACCTATTTTTATCGACAAAAAAGAGGTCAAATTTTTTTTAAGATTTTAAAAAAAAAATTATAGAATTTTTTTTCTTCCAATTACTTATTGTAAAGAAAACGTAATAACTTTTAAACTAAGAGGTATATCCTGATAAAATAAAAACAGTAATAATGCTAAATAACAGGCGATACTAAAAAATACATAAAATACACAAAAAAGGCCAACAAATAATAAAAAATGATACTTTTTGAACAAAAACCTGCTTAAAAATTCATGTTTTTTGGTTATTTGATAAATTTCTACAAAAAATGCCCCTATAACTGGTGGTTTTTATTACTTTGTTTTGTATTATTCTCTATCGTATTACCTTCGTAAAACCAAAAATCGCATGTCTCTATCCCTATCACAACGTTTGCAATGATCGTTTTCTGGGTATTTTATGTATTTTTTCAGTATCGCCTGTTATTTAGCATTATTATTGTTTTTATTTTATCAGGATATACCGCTTAGTTTAAAAGTTATTACGTTTTCTTTACAATAAGTAATTGGAAGAAAAAAAATTCTATAAAAAATTAAAAAAAAATCACAAAAAATATTTGACCTCTTTTTTGTCGATAAAAATAGGTCTAGTTTCATCTATTTTCATATGTACACTTTAACGTGACTCACACTGTATGTATATGCTGGGCAGGGTAGAAAACTCCGTCACCGCGATGCAGGATTGTACGCGCGGTGGAGTCTGCCATAGTGAGATCGTAACAGCGCCATCTGTTGGTACAGTTTGTAGTGGCGCATAGTAGATTTTGGTCGCCACATACCTCTTTTTAATTTGTTTGAAGTTCATACCAGCAAAATCTTGCAATAAAGTGCCTTAAAACTTGACTTGAGATATTCCATTCCACAACCTATGTTCCAAGCAATAAAGTCCGTTCTCGCTTGCAGGACGCGCTGACGTACATTTCGCCGTGCCAGGCGGGCTGCACCGGCGCGCGGCAGCTCGGCAACAACACGTGGCTGTACAGCAACTGCTCCTGCGTCATGCCCGCCGCCGAAACGCTGCTCCCGTGAGTAGCCTGCGATATAAATGTTGACTAAAGCCTGGTCCGTGAGCACGTAGAATTTTGTCCAATTACCCCAAGCTACCCATCCTTATCGCTCGCGCGTAATTATGTTTATATCGCGCTCGCACACTCACTGCGGGCGCCTGTCGCACAGTCGCGACAGCAATATAATTACGCGCGAGCGATAAGGATGGGTAGCTTGGGGTCATTGGACAAAATTCTACGTGCTCACGGACCAGGCTTTAAATACATTGAAATGTCAGCCTGAAGGCTAAGTTCAGGTGACGGATAACGCGAGATTATGTAAACGGTCCTGGGTAAATTTAGAACTTAGTTACTGATCTGAACTTCAGATGTCAGAGTCATGTCAGATACGTACTGGTGTGCGGGCTTCTTTACTGTATGTATACCAATTCCAAACTGTCTATTATGAAGCGGAGCGTTGAAAGAATAAATAGTTATTGTATTTGTGCTTACCATATGGCTCCACTGTAGAGTAATCCTGTTAATCTCTAGTGGCTGAGACAGTGGGGCCAACTGAAAAACGTGTTAAACGTATATAACCACTATAAAGTCCTGTTACCGCCAGTGGCGCCAACTAGTGAGCACTAATACGGTAGCCCTCAATTTGACAGGTGTACCAATTTGACCGTAGGTCAGTCGCTCGGCAAGTCAAGTTTCATGGCTTGAAACATGATAAGTTTCAGAAATTGCCCCCTCCTTATTCAAACTCCCTGCATAACAGCATTAAGCCACGTTTTCACTAGGGGACATGTCGCGGAGATAAGTCGTCCGACATTCACGTAGTTTGTCTCTGCAACTTTGTCCCTCGACATATGACCTGTTCACACTAGCCAGTAGTGAACAAGTATGTCGCCCGAGGAGCGACACAAAGCGACACGCGTCCTCACTACTCAAAGGCTGTCGGGCGACAGTCGAGGGATACGAAGATCGCGCCTGTCGACACTCGCAGAGCATCGACAAGCGACAAGTCTCGCGACCCGTAGATGTCGCACACGTGAATTTCGTGTCGGGTGACAGAGTCGCGGAACAAATGTCTCCTAGTGAAAACGCGGCTTTAACAGCTTATAACAGGGCTTTCTACACTTTTTCAACCGACTTCAAAAAAGGAGGAGGTTCTCAATTCGACCCGTATGTTTTTTTTCTATGTTTGTTACGCGATAACTCCGCCAATTATGAACCGATTTGAACAAATCTTTTTTCGGCGTATAGGTAATACCTCAAGGGTGGTCCCATTTAAATTTAATAATAACAACCCCCAAGGGTGGAAAATTAGGGATGAACTTTTTTATACGCAATATCTCCGCCGATTATGAACCAATTTGAACGATTATTTTTTTGTTGAATAGGTATTATCAAAAGGGTGGTTTCATGCGAATTTGAAGAAAAACTGGTCATGGTAGGTACAACTCCTTAATGCTTAGGAGTTGGAGGATAATTCTTTAAATATTATAAGTACAAATAGACCAACAGTTGTATTCTTTCATGTTTTTAAGGTGGGCTGACGGTTTAAGGTCTTTTTAGGTTTCCTATATGGTAACCTTCATTTTGTAGGGATTATTATTTACAGTGACGCTCTTAGGAATCTGCCCATGTGATAGTGCCGTGACGCCCCACGACGCACTGTAAACCCCTAGCCTATAATGGATATGCACTTTTCTAAACATCCACTATTCTTCCAGATTCGAGCGTTTCCATCTGACCAACCTAACAGCAGAGGAAGAGGGTGGCTACGCCATAAGCGGCGAGTGCGGCGGGCGCTGCGACCAGATCTACGTGTTCGTGGCCATTTTTGCTACGATTATGTTCATACACGCCAGCGGAGAGGTGGGAGGCGTGCTGCTCAATATACGCTGCACGCATAAGTTTGGTGAGTCGGAATTAAATAAAATGTTTTCAGTTCAATTTAGGTCATAAAGAGGAAAATGAAAACTGGAGTATTCGCGGTCACTAGTTGGCGCCACTGGATAGTGATTAGATGTTATTGATTGTTGGTTAGCGGCGGCGAGCTTCGTAAATAAGGCCTTTTCAATCTTTCGCTGTATACACTGCAGTAAGGTACTGATTTCACCTAGAGAGGTGTTCGCACGCCGCCTACGCAAGCTTTGATTCTTCCGATACACCTAACGGCAATCTCCAGCCAGATATTTGGCTGCTGAAATTACGGCTATCCTGCTTTAACAAACTTTACGACTAACTTTACGACTAACATATTTCTAAGAACATTGTTACTAACTCTACTAATATAGTCTCTAAGTTCAAATTGTTACTAACCAAACTATGGACTGCTTTTGTCTGAAAATAAATGATTTTTATTTTTATTTATTTATTATTATTTAAGGTTGGCCGAATATTTGGTGTCCGGTTTAACCGCTATTCGTTTCAGCTTTAGTTTAAATATTGAAATTCAACCAATCAAACGACGAGATAGGTTCTTCTCGAAAAAATCAAAATCAAAAATATTTATTCAGTTTAGACCACAAGTAGCACTTATGAACGTGAAAATATTATTATAGAAAATAATAAAAAAAAAAAGAAAAGGTAGCCCTTAAGGGGCACTTTACATGTCTCCTTATCTTTTGGGCCCTACCAGCGCTTCGAGACTAACATATGGCAAGTGCTGAGAAGAAGCTGCTGAGAGATGCTGAGAGAAATGCTTCTAAGTTGTGGTTTCGTACCAAAATTCCAGCTACCCGTCTAACCTGCTATTGTCGCCTCGAATATACAACCATCTACCAAAAGATATAATTGAAACTACATGTATACTTGTATTTAAAGCTAAGCTAAAGGACCTTTTGTTAAAAAAAGGTTACTACTCTGTAAATGAATATCTTTCTGACAATTTATAATGATTTGTGTGACAATTTGAGTACCTAAGTATTTATTAATGAAATGGTTTTTTTTTCTCTCCGACTGACATAATATTGTATTCTGCTGACATTTTCTGTATGACTTAATTAACTTATAATTATTAATAATTGACTTGTATTTGAATTGTATCATTTATTGTGTCATAGATTTTTACTACCTATCAATAATAATTGTATCTTACCATTATTGTATGCCCATGCGGCGGAACACAGCTGATCTATCATACAAATTTAATGACCTGACTTATGTACCTGTGATTTCACAATAAACACAATTTGAATTTGAATTTGAATTTGCGTTGCCCACAGACAAAGCAATGGCGATGGGCGTGATCCAGTTCGCGATCGGCACGTTCGGCAACGTGCCGTGCCCGATCGTGTTCGGCGCCGTCATCGACGCCGCCTGCCGCCTGCGCGACTCCGCCTGCAACATCACCGGCGCCTGCGTCGCTTATGACAGCGATAGCTTCCGACACTTCTACTTAGGTAAGCATCATGCACGCTTAAAACACAATAGACAGTTTGACACCATACCCCAATAATTCGAAACCACAACTGTTTTAAAAAGACTCTTCATTCTGCTCTTAAAAACCTAATTTATTTTAAATTACCTGTAAATTTCGATATTTGTTCGAATTGTAATTGAAAAAAGTGGGTTGACAAAATAGTGACGTCACTTGCTTGTAGTGCCATACAAAATCTATGGGAGAGTTTCGTTTTGACAGTTTAAAAAGTACGTCAATTGACTGTGGTGTCAACATGTCTATTACAATACAACTGGTATAGAGAAAAATATTTTCAATTGCCAATGATGAACCTTACGTACCTATTCAGTAAAGTTCAAAATATAATGGGATCAATTCTACCACCACCATATAAATGCTTAAGAGACTAGTATCAGGTGGACATCCAAAACGTATATTACAGATTTTATAGGGCGCACGAAACAGCGTTCTGGGTGCACCTAAAATATCTATGCTGCATCGTCATTATATGCAGTTTGACTCTTATTACCTTGTCTTAACATGCCGTGTGGGGTTTCCCGCTGAGTAGAATATGTCAATCCCCACCGTTCCAGTAGATATCGTAAGAGGCCTCCTCAACTCGTTACACCAAATCCTATATTTGCCTCTGGTTTAGAGAGGGCCGTTCTCCTGCAGTGGAGACTAAACGACCTGATGATGGTGATGATCCTCTATAGTCTGGTCTGCGAGCACGTAGAATTTTGTCCAATGACCCCAAGCTACCCATCCTTATCGCTCGCGCGTAATTATATTGCTGTCGCGACTGTGCGACGGGCGCCCGCAGTGAGCGTGCGAGCGCGACAGCAACATAATTACACGCGAGCGATAAGGATGGGTAGCTTGGGGTCATTGGACAAAATTCTACGTGCTCACAGACCGGGCTTTAACAAAAGCTTGTTTTCCAGGTCTGTCAGCAGGGTTGATGTTCCTGGCGTTCTTAATGGACCTCATGGTGTACCGGCGCGCCGGCCGCATCGACATGAACCCAGCCGATGCGCCCGCGCCGCCCGCGCTTTTGCCCGCGCCTACTGACACGCAGCTATGACAATACGAGTCCAACTTGTAAACTACCCGCCATCTTAACGGGCCGGGAACTATGGATGAGCTATGCCATGAGCTAGAAAGAACTACTCCACTTCAAAAAATCAACAAAGCAAAACCTCAACTATGTACTTCTGAACTATGAGACAGTTCTCGCTTTTTAAACAGGCTGGGAAGTATGGATGAGCTATGCCATGAGCTAAAAAGAACTACTCCACTTCAAAAAATCAACAAAGCAAAACCTCAACTACTGTATACTATGAGACAGTTGTCGCTTTTTATACAGGCTGGCAAGTATGGATGAGCTATGCCACGAGCTACACCGAAACCTCTGAACTAACGGTCAGTTATCACTACTTAAAACCGAAGAACTACGAATGAGCTGTGCCTCGAGCTAGAACGAGTTATGCTACACTACCACCAAAATCTCACGACTTCTGAACTACTGTCAGCCATCACTACCTAAAACAGAAGAACTATGCCACGAGCTAGAAAGAGCTACGAGCTAGAAGAACTATCGATCAGTTATCACTACTTAAAACAGGAAAACTATGTGTCGAACTAAAAAGAACTTACACCACTACTGTAAGATCAAAATATCAACTACTTCTGAACTACAGTCAGCCAAGACTACTTACAATAGGACAACTATGCCACGAGCTAGAAAGAGCTACGACACTTCTGTAAGACTAAAATCTCAATGGCTTTTAAACTATCGGTCAGTTATCACTACTTAAACGAGGAGAATTATGCCACTATTGTAAGACCAAAATCTCGACGACTTCTGAATTATCGGTCAGCTATCACTACTTAAAACAGGAGAACAATGGATGAGCTATGCCACAAACTAGAATGAGTTATGCAACTCCTATAAGACCAAAATCTCAACGACTTGAAATGTTGGTCAGCTCACTACATCAAACAGGCGGAGAAATATGCCAAGAGCTAAAATGAACTGTCCACTGAAGTTTTAGTAAGGTCGCCAGTTTTTGGACCTTTCACGAATTATGCAACGGAGGTCTGCCATTTCTGTGTGACTTATGATTAACAGAAATTGAACAGGCACATCACATAGAAAGAGCTATGCAACGCCACGCTGCGCTATACTAAGAAATTGGGACAAGGTATGTCACTTAGATCAGAACAACTTATCAAATGTAATGAATGACTGATCAGCCTTATAACTTTTTAACAGAGTCACGTCACCCTGATATAAGACCAAATTCTGAACATTTCAATTCTTGACTAGAGAGCAAACGGAACTATCGTTTAGAACCCAACTTCTATCTAGTAGAGGTCAAATGTTTTGTGTCGAAATGACTCAATATACGTTTTTGGTGTGGCCAAGTTTAATAAATCAATGAAAAACGTTTTATAGGGTTGTGCAATATGGCTCTAGATTACGAATACAATTATTATTGGTCATTGTACACAGTTAGTTTAATCTGGCCGGGCGCCAATCTACGGTAATTTTTTATACTAATTAATATTCGATTTTTGATCTACTAATGCGTAAGTTTCGCGAATTGTTTAGGTACAAATTGTAGCTCGATTAGAAGTTAAAAGTAACTAAAAAAATTAATATAATATTTATAAGGTTTTCTACATACCGTATCAATGTTTAATCATCTTATTTAAAAATTGATTAATGTTGAAACTAATTTAAAATGTAATTTATCTCAAAACATCACACTAAAATAGTAAATACAAATCAATATGAGTGTGCAGCTATATACCAGTATCAGTTTACATCTTTTCTTTTATTGATTTTATATAGATACTGCATTTTTATCGTTTTCACGCATTTTACTAAGCTAGTTATACTTTGACGTATACATGCTCAATATTATCGTTAAACTTTTTACTAGCTAAGCTCAAGTAATGGCAAAAATATTGAATTAAGGTACCGAAATGCGAACTATTTTTTAAAGAACTAATAGCAAAAAAATATTTTAACTAAACTTGGTATTTTTACGTAACATCACACATTGCTCCGTTTAAAATAACATAAATGACTGACCTTTCAACTTGGTGTAAACTATGTTAAAATTGCCATGCATCGATATAGTAATTTTGCTGTTTTGTAGAATCTGGTTTTTTTACTGGTAAATATTTAATCTAATAATTCTCGCACCAGAGCCGAGAATATCTCAGGGAAAACGGGGAAAAATAAAACAAAACATTTTTATCTATTTTATTAAAATGCTGTCAATAATAAATTATTGTTTTTAGCATGGTTTACGCAAAGTTAACTTTTTTAAATATCATAAACTTAATGGCTAGTGATTAGACATTTATTTTAGAGTAGAAAGTTTTTTTTTTACAAATTATTATTAATACTAAATCATGTAAATATATTAGATGAATGAAATGTATAATCATAGCCTAATTAGATGTAAGCTTAATTTTATGAATTGTTTACTTTATAGACGAATTCTTTATAAACAAAAATATTATAATCGTACGATAATCGAAACTCCTTCGAGCTATGGTCGTGGATAAGGCCGTGTAAACCAAACATTTTCAGTTTTTAACGTTTTGAATCAATATTCCCATACAAGATTTTTACTTTCATATATCCCGCCGGAAATAACGTAATTTTATATTAGTACAATAGGCCATAGCTCAGTAGACGAAAAAGTTAAAAGGCTGGGTCGCGTGTAAATGTTTAGTAAATATAGGTATCGATAGCAAATCGACTAAATATAAGTTGACAATGAAATATTATTGTCGATGCAAATTACCTCGAAAAATTTTCATTTTTTGCAACTTCTCTGTGATCAGGGCATAATTTTGTGTAATAAATCATTTTACTATAAAATATTTTACATCAACTTAAGCCACATTATATTTTGCTTAATAAAGACTAGGAATTGAAACTTGCATGTGCAATATATAGATTTGAATATACGTATAAATAATAATTCCAAACCGTAGATTTAAATAGGTAATAATGTAGGTTTTTTGAAGTTTTTAATGAGATATTGCTGCCTAATTTTTATAATGGCATTGTACAATTTCAGTGTTTTTTTATCATGTTGAGCTAATAAACTATGCTGTAATGAATTTGGACCATTATTAGTGGTTTTATTGTAGGTAGAACATTATGCAAACGTTATTAACTTTGGAGGTCAGTATCAGCAAGTTGCCATAACATTAGTTATTTGCTACCATCATAAAGACTTTTGTGAATTTGGGAAAAAATGTGCTCGTCAACTTTAGAAATAAAGCTGTAATACAAAACCGAATATAGGGTTAATACATAAAAAATATAGGTGGTTAAAACGATGTGACAATGAGGAAGACTTTAATGTTACTCATAATTTGTGTTGTCTTTAGACATACAGTTCTGTTATAAAATGAAATACGTATAAAACCAGATATTCCTTAACTATCAAACTCCACTGCCAAGGAATCGTTTGTGTAAAACATACTTGAGCAACAACGAAAACAAGTAATTACTTAGATATTTAATGATATTTCACAATTCCTAGACTCTTAACAGTGCATTATTTCGTGCAATGACTTTTATAATTAAATATGTTTTATTGTTAAAATGAAATTGTATTTGTTGCCCTATTGCACTAACATAGCATAATACTTATTTACATAATATAAGCTTTGACATCAAATTCGAATAAATCAAGACAAATGAGTGTAATTTGTTCTTGAAATTATTATATTATGTGGCATTATATTAATGTATATCTTATAATATTTACGAGTATATAATTATATTGACGTATGCAGTATGAGTATATAATTATATTGTCCTTGTCAGAGTGGTAGGTAAATTTTGTTGATTGTTACTATTATATTAACTAAGCGAATGTATTTAGGGATTAAACAGTAGTTTTTTACCCAAAAACAGAGATGGGTTTTTGATGATTAGTTTTAAAAATAATAGTGAACACAATTTTACTAGTCTACGTTATTAGTTGTAGTGAACCATACCTCTGTTTTTAGAATTAAAACCTACTACCATTAAACAATGGATTTTAATATATTATTTTTAATTCTGATATACACACTTGGTTGAAACTTAGAGTAAATTATTCTGAGTATTCTAGTGATTGTACTGTTTGTTTCTGGTTGTATTTTCACATAAATATACGTTACGATAATTTTATACAAGTACATAAGTTGTTTTCTTGAGCATCGTTAAATTATTTGTATACGTTTGACATTGTTGTATCGTACGTATTATGTTTGTGAATATACACTATTTTCAACTTTCCGAACTATCGCATAGCTATTGAAAAGCACCGCGTATGACTGAAAAGATTGTGAGGAAAGTTGAATATTTGCTTATAAAATGAACGTTTGTGTTATCCATTACTTAGTTATGTAATAATTTAATTGCGAGTACAATCAGCTAGGAAACTGCGAAATGCATCCTGTTTATTTGGTTATTTATGTATTTATCGCATGTATAAATTGTGTCATAATGAAGATTATTGACTTTATTATACGCATGAAAACAGTTTATACCAAAACGCACAAATATGTAGAGAAATTATATAAAACAAGTAATTTAATGTAATTGTAAATTGTAATAGATTAGGTGGACTTAGATAAATAATATCTATAGATGAGGTTAACTAAAATGCTGATCTAAATGTCCGTCTGTATGGTGTTATTACAAAGTACGGAATCAGTAGGTACTATTGATAATTAACTTAGCAATTACATAAGTAAGTACAGTATAGATTGTTATAGTGACGTCGGTCACATATTTTTTAATTATTTGTAAATAAAACGATATTGATGTACTAATTGTGTTTTATTACAAATCCCTTTACGGCCGTTTGAATGTGTTAAAACCAGGGTTCGAAAATATCCGATATTTATTATAAATATCAAAATATCGGATATTTATGATATATATCAGATATATATCAACTTTGATATACAATATGTAACAAAAACACCGTCCGATCCGAAAGGGTCATAAAGTAGCTTTAACAACATTACCAAAACAAGTATCAAAATTACGTAATTAATTACAACAATTTTTTTATCGATTTTAAAGTCAATAAGTTTAGCAATGATTTACCCTACAACGGGGAAATTTTCAAAAAGCGTTAACACTCTGTCGGCGCGCGGCTTTTTTTAAGACGCTGGGGGTCATGACCTTATGACGTCGCTACGCGTGCCGGCGCATCTCTACCCCTCCCGCGTACCCTCTACACTGCAGTGCGGATTGCCATGTAAGCTATTTTATTTTTGTAAATTTTGTATTTATTTTTCATGGGGTATTTTTTTTATAATATTTTATGAAAATTATTACACAAATGGAATCTTAACTCGATACCTATTAACACCTTAATGGATCGGACAGTGTTTCCGTTACATATTGTATATCAATTTTGTATGAAAGCCATACTATTATTTTATTGTATTATTCATGAATACTATTGCATAAGTGTTGCATTAACATGTTTTTAATGTTTTTAAAACTTAAAATCAGACAAATAAAGCAAAAACATAAAATTTCTTTTAAATCCGGCAAAATTTACAAAAAAAATAAAAATCTTATGTCAAAAAGTACAAATACAGTAACAAATTTTAAAAGTTGATATATATCATTAAAACCGGCTTGATATATATCGGATATATATCCGATATATATCTTGATATATATTCCTTGATATATATCCTCGAACCCTGGTTAAAACTAAAAAGGATAATTATGTTACTGGCAGGTAATTAACGACTTGCACAGTAAATTGCATACACCTGACCTGCTGTCCTTAGAATTCCTAATAATAAACTAAATATCCTTGTACGTTTTACAAAACCACGCGCCACCTCAACTATAATATCCAATTTGGTATTACAGAACGAAGCTCAAAATTCGATTCAATTTTAAACATATTGAAACTTTTGTTTGCTTAAATTTTAGTACCATTTTACACCAATCGATCAATAGACAGAATCTTTGAACTGAAAAGATTTCATATAATAGCAGAAAAAGAGTTACAAAACCGTGTAGGGGGTAAATGATTTCTATGTAATTGCCAGTTGTAGGTACATGTACATATTAAAGTCGATTTTGAGTTGAATTGAGCAAAAAACGTAATAAATCAATTCTCTCTATTTCAGTTTTTCTATTATGTACTTTGAAATTGCGCGCAAATAAAATTCAAAAATTCCCCGGTATAGTTTTTACAAGCACACTGCTACTACGTAGGTACTATTGTCGTTTTAAACCGTATCGGGAAATATAAATGTACAGTCATTAGGTATAGCATCGTGAGGTCTTTCCTCAAATGTATAATCGGTCGCAAAAATTGCAACCTAAATCCCGAGATTTATTATTTTAATTCTTTCCAAAAATGGAGCAACAATTTTGCTTACGATAGCTTCTATAACATTTAGGTATAACTATGAGAGCTACGGCACGGTAATTTTTTAACGATTTCACGAAATTATTGATAGTTATGTACTTTTCTTTTCAACATCCTTTTACAAGTAGGTAATATATTATATCGTCTGTGTATTGATATTTAGGTACCTAATTTTATGTTTTTAAGAATTGCTTCCAAATGAAGCAAGACATTGTATTTTTCTGATAAGATTACCTACTGTTCCTACTACGGGTTAGGCTGCACAGTGCACATACCTAACCCAGAGCAGAATCATCAAGATGAAAACTATTTATTATTACTGAAATCTTTCCTCAGGTAGAGTAGATTTTTTATACTAACGGGAAAATACAAATCGACTGAAAGTATTGTCGGGTTTCTCGGATATTGGAATCACGTGATATAACTAAAAAACTGGCCAAGTGCGAGTTCTACTAGCGGTTAGAGAGTTCCTTAAATTTTTATCGCACCACTCATGCATCTTGATAAGATTAAATAAGATGCCCACACTTTATTAGTTATTAATGAAAAATGATGTATTCTGAAAAGATATTCCTTGACTTTTCATGCCATGTGACTGTTCTTATAAAGATTTTGTTTTTCAAAACTTTTGTGGGGCCCTAAAAACTGGATGACTTGGAATTCGCCGCACTGGCGTAAACAATATAGGATGATTTGGCACTTCGGTTGTGCCAGGATGGTATAAAGGCATCGACTGGTGGGCAAATCGTCAGTCCGCTTCCACACCTGTCCAAAACATGTCTAAAGCTGTCTTATACATTTTCTTCGCTGGTTTGATCGCGTCGTGCATCGCTGCACCAGGTATGTAGAGACAGGAGTACTTTTACTAAATCGGCTCTACTGTGATCAACAAGCTAAGTTGGTGATAGTAGAGCTGATTACTTAGTTAAATAAGTTTCTGGTATACCCTGCAACACCATACCTAATATAGGTAATAGGTACTTACATTTTTAAATAATAGCTTTAGACCTAAATCTTTGACTATGACTATTTCGCTTTACCTACCTACTCATGGGAATGAAAATGATGGCTGATGGCCGCTGGGGCAAAACATTTCTCGAGCCGGCGATCACGAGCCGGAAGACGTAGTGTGGGCAAGCCTCCCACTAGGTCTGACTAGGTGGACCGAGTACCTGGATGCGGGCAGCGCAGGACCGGTCCTTATGGAAATCCAAGAGGGAAGCCTTTGTCCAGTTGCGGGCAGTGGATGGGCAGTCTGTCTGTACCTACAATTTGTACAATATCTACACTCTACACACAATGACAAATATCATATAAAGTCAAGTAAGCTTTTTGATAAATTCAAATTACCTCAATGATCCATTTGATTTTGAATGGCAGGTGACCGAGGGCGGCGGCACTATGAAGGCGGACTCGGCGGTTTCGGCGGCGGCGGCGGCGGCGGTTTCGGCGGCTTCGGCGGCCACGGCCAGCACGGCGGGCCTGGCTACGGCGGCCACGGCGGCGTCGGCCAGTCCTTTTCCTCCTCCAAGTCGTCGGCCAGCGCCAGCTCCCAGTCCGGCGGTGGATACCTGGGTTGAAGTTGTAAGATCATTAAAATTTCAGAGTTATTTTAGTTTAAGTATTACCTTTTATAACTGATAAATCAATGGTCCAGTCCACGAGTGCACAAGAAAGGCGACAGATTGTTAGGCTTGCCCCGGACCTGGTGTAATGACCACGACTAATCTGGCAAGAGTGTAGCGACGAAGAAGAAGAAGAACTGATAAGTGAAATAATGACTTATGTATAGGTAAATACTACGAACTACTAGGAACCCTTAATGTAACGTATATTTCCCAAAAAATAAATAAATAAACTTTAAGCTCTGTAGTCGCAACTTACTAAGAGTTTGCGCAGGCTTGGAGCCAAGATTTGTAACGTATCGTTTTTTTTATGCTCTCTCGAGTTAAGTAGTTTGTTAAGACGCGTAAACGTTTCCTACCTGTATTGAATAATAATACTTATTTACTTACTCGTAATAACTATAAGTATTTAATTAAGTACTTTCATTTGTTTCAGAGGTAGCACGCTCCCACCTGCCGCTGGTAACAAACACGAACCACCATTATCGCTAAACAGATTCCGCATTTCCATGAAAAATATGTGATAGTAATAGTTTAAGTTATTTAAGTAAGGTTTTAAGTGCAATTAGTTAATAAATATGTCCACAATCTAATATTGACTTAATTTTATTATAGGAACCAAAAAATGCAGAACTCAACACTGAAATGATGCCCTTGAATTGATCGACAATAGTTGAACGCACTAGCAGGTTCGCAAAAAATGCTGATTGGCAAAAATCACGTCAATAAGTAGGTACCTACACAGAATGAATTGCTGCCTACTTGTTGAATAGACAATGACTTGCTATGTAAAATATGTAAAATAGGTATACTTAAAGGGATTCGCAGGGCTAAGGGAGACTACGGACAGGTGATAGGTACAACAGTGTAAATATACGAGACTGCGATTCATAGTTAGCAAACTACAAGGAATATAAAATACTCGTCTTACATTATGTTGTTTGCTTTGGGTTGACAAATACATATTCGATTTTATATGAATTCGTCACATCGTGCGCGTTAACTAATAAAACGGCATAAATTAATTTACTCACTAAAATATTGGTTGAGGACGTTGAGGTCCGAGTCAAGGCGTGATAAATATAGCCGAAAATAAATTCGTAAAACAAAAACAATTGAAAAATGACAATCGTCGATGAGAAAAATCTGAAAAAGTTCTGAGTGGCCAGTCACGCACCACGCAGTCAAGGAGTCCAGGCGCATGCGACCTCAAAATAGGGAGAAGAACAAAAAGGAAAAAAGGCATTCTTTTTTTAAGTAGATAAAATAAATGCACTTTTTGTTGCTGTGGTGTGGGTGTACCTACATAAGTTTTCAGTAGCGGCCAATGGTATAGTAGAGTGATGAGTAAATAGCTATACGAGTAGTAGAGGTCTTCTTCTTCTTTTCGTATCCGTTGTTGTTTGAAGATTTTTAATTTGTGTGTGATTATGTTCAATCTGACCGGTTTCACGTGTACTTTGGCATAGAATTTTATGAAATTTTCATACTTATTGCAATGTTTAATATTAATATCGTATACGTACCTACTTCATCATCAACAGCCCTTTACAGTCCACTGCTGGACTATGAGCCTCATCCACTAAAGTGGAAGGCGGTTTACGTACTTGTATAAACTTAAATAAAAATAAATAAATAAAAGATACAGGTAGGTTCTCGGTTAATTTAATAATGAGTGTAAAGGACATTGTCAGAAACGGCCTCAGATTCCTGGGCACAGCAGTAAAGTATCAAAATTGATCTCTTACTTTTTGAATACATAAATATTAATTAGATTGTAATGGACACTTGAGGATTAGAAAATGAAATAATAAAAGTCTTTTATATGTATTCCATAATACTATGACGACATCCGGACATTTTAGGGCGTGGCCTGCTCCATATCCTATGAAGTTCCATAATTTGTGTCGATAAAATCTATGTAAAATCGGCACAAGGCAATGCCGTACTTCATTGTTAGGAATCCACGTAATAGTGATGTTGATTGCGGTCATCATAGACAATAAGATACCGATCTTGT
Source organism: Ostrinia furnacalis (assembly GCF_004193835.3). Classification (NCBI taxonomy): domain Eukaryota; kingdom Metazoa; phylum Arthropoda; class Insecta; order Lepidoptera; family Crambidae; genus Ostrinia; species Ostrinia furnacalis. The sequence goes on from NW_021130455.1 coordinate 1,455,685, forward strand.
AAATAAAATAAATCGTCCAAATTGCTACAGTATGACTAGATTTTAATTAAAAGTTAAAAATATATTGCACGATACTACAAGAAGCTATCTAATGTGTCCAACTGGTCTAAAAGGTCATGAATAAAATAAAAAGAATTGTGATCATAATACTGATATTGACAATGACATAAATATGGGATCATCTTTAATATATCTGTAACAGTTTCAAAATCCGATGAAAAATCCAATGCCGCTTAAAGTGAGAGAAATGTCTAAAGTTCTAATAGAATTGAAAGTTTTATTCACTCAAAATGCTTATAACAATAATTGGTAATACATTTCAAATATTAAGTACCTACCTTTATAATGTATCGATAGAACCAAAATGATGTCCTCTCAGTTTGGAAAGGGAAAACCCAGGATTGGGGGAGCGCTCCAGGCAATTTTCAGAACATTTCATAGGTGGTAGTAAATAATATTTATTTTATTATTAAAATTGAATATTTTGATATTGATAAAATTGAATATACCTTTCGATTCAAATACCGAATATTTTTCAATCGATAAAAATTATCGAGAATTGTTAATAATATTCAATTAAAAGTTGTTCAATCCCTAGTCATGCATAGACTAAGACGGTAACCATGGAGATAGTTAGTTTGGTAAGTCACGTGTTAAATGTCAAGAGTGGAAAGTAAACATAGGATTCATGTTATTTATTTACGTGCAAAATGTAAGTAAGTAAATGATAAAAGTGGAACGCCGAGCTATTTCCAAAACCCGTCCAATATTATAATACAATTTGGCTGCGACAACTACAATACAGAACATCTCCCAAATCGATGTGCATACAATATTATAATACAATACTAGTAAGTAAGAGGTTATGATAACAATATTGCTATCAATAAGTTTATAGAATTGGTCCGCCAGGAATAATTGTTCTTACATAAAGATTTGTGTCATTTAGAACCTAGAAAGTATTTTTTCGGCACTGTTGATCTAACGGCGAACAATGTATGGAGAACGAACATTGTCCTTTTACTCGTACATGACAAATCTTACAGTAGGTAAATCGATCTTATAAATCTATCTATGCTATGCTTTATCTAATTATACAAAAGTCTACAAACTAATTCTTAACTAGCCCCATATTAATTCTCAGTTTCATCCCAACAACTATACATTAACGAGGTTGCTCCTCAGGTTTTGATTGAAGGCGGTGGCGGAGGCGGAGGCGGACGCGAAGGAGCGTCCTCCTCGCACGCGCTCGGAGGACGACCGCCCGTCCTTGTGGTAGGCCAGCTCGCGACTGCCGCTGTCAAGGGAAATCAACTCTTATTATAATGTGGGAAGTGGTGAAAATTGTCTGCCCACTGCAGTCCACTAGTGGTCACTGTCACTAGTTCTCGCTTATCGTAAAAAGTTTTGTCCAATGACCCCAAGCTACTACGTGCTCACGGACCAGGCTTTAGAAGTGGTATCAAACTAGTCTTGCTATTGAAACTTTGTTTACTGAAAGGTATTTTACAGTAAAAACGGAGCTATGTAACAGTGAAACTTAGAGTTTGTCTCTACATAAAATATTATATTATTGTTCTGAAATTAGATATGTTTTATGATGTTGATTTTTTGAAATTCGAGAATAGGTAGTCGTAAAGGGACAGTCTAGGGACAGATACCGTTGTGCGGCAAATCGAAATACTAATTGGCTGTGCTGCAAATGTACTCTACCTTTCATAAGATAAGTGTAAAAGCAGCCTGATCACCTGTTCCCATAGCCTCTCCCGCTGTAGCCGCTGCCGTTGCAACCACTACTGTCCTTTTGGCTGACGCTGGTATGTGCCGTAGCCGCTGTTGTTATAGCCACGTCTTATGTGAATGCCTTGAGATAGGAGCTGTTTAGATGTGCCTCATCACCTGTTCCCATAGCCTCTCCCGCTATTGCCGCTGCCATTGCAGCTACTGCTGCCCTCCTGGCTGACGCTGGCGTCGCCCTCATCGCTCCCGCGCCCGTACCCGCCTGAGCCGTAGCCGCTGTTGTTGTAGCCGCGTCTTACGCGAATGCCTTGAGATAGGGGAAATAGTATTAAATAAATAAGTCGAAGAAAATGAAATGGAACAGGTAAATTTAACTAAAATGACAATTCACACTCCTTATTTCGTCTACTGCTGGATATAGGCCTGCCCCTAAGCACCTTCTGATCTTATTCTCCAGCCAGCCTCTTTCAACCATTGTCTGCCATCTTGCATCCATCCCGCTGGAGGGTGTCATGGTCTTTCCAAGTAAAAGGTGGATAACTTACCGCGTGCAGATAATCCAATCGCCATCACAGCTAAAACCACTACCAAAACTGCTCGTGTCATGTTGCCCAAATATAATATGCCTTTATTCGCGCATCCAGCATATATATACAGGTGATAATCGGTGACCGGTCACGCTGCGTCAAGTCGTCGGATGCGACACGGTCACACGTCAGTCTCGGTGACAGGGGAACAAAGGGAGACGGCCTAATTCGGGGTGATCAGATTCGGAGACTGCTGTCCTTGACTTTGGTAAGGTCAAACGATTGGCCTGACAAGACGTAATTTTGGTTTGTGAGCGCTGGACAGCTACCAGGGATCTTAAGGTGTCGGCACTCTAGCGTAACGTTACATGACATGAGCAATTTAGTTGTTTTATTCAGGTGCCTCTTTAATGATGACGTTACGAAATTATAGGGCAATTTGGAAAACGTGGATTTTCCTCATTACCACCAAAGTTTTCCCTTCATGAATTACAAAATTATGTATTTAAGCTACAAAAGCTTTGGTGAATTGCTTTTGCTGTGGTTCTAATATGGAGTTAATTATTTTTCTTCCAAATTCAAAATTTTCCGTTATTGTGTCGTCATGCCTTTGCCTCATTTCAAGCGAAATTGAAAAAAAATCATATGGTGACGTTTGTCTTTAAAATTTTGACGTTCTAAATTCAAATTTGTTGCCCTGCATTAATAACTTATAAGTTCATAACCTTAAAATATTGGGTTATCTGCTGTGATGCTTCAAGTTTAGAATAACAAACACACTAGAGTGCATTAGGCCATTGCGCATTGGCGAATATGAGGTGTAAAAAATATTTTTGCCATACAATACCACATCGCCATAAACAGCGTGACGAACCGAGTTCAATGGGCTGTATGCCTGTATGGTTTGACGCCATAATATTATGACAGTGTTGACGTAACGATTATAATTTTGAGGGTAATTGTAAAAATACCTATCGCGATCCACTCGGAAAAAGAGGGTAGTTCGGCGGTTCGCACATTCCAACTGTCAAACAGTGCACAATTTGCATCAGTTCGGTTCAGGACGTCTTGCGAATCGCTGCTACTCGTATTAGCATTGTCCTGTTATTACTTATTTCGCGTTCGGTATTGTTTTTAAACAAGTTAGTGTATTGTGCATTTGTGTGTGTCAATCATTTTTCAAGATATTTTTTGTGTTCTTGGAATGGGTGACTACGTCTCTGGGAATTACACGGACTTTCAGCAATAGTTCCTTCGGACTTTATCAAGGTAAGCGATCATTTCTCAGTTTATTTATATTAATTGCTAGCTATAGTCTGGTCTGCGAGCATGTAGAATTTTGTCCAATGACCCCAAGCCACCCATCCTTATCGCTCGCGCGTAATTATATTGCTGTCGCGACTGTGCGACGGGCGCCCGCCGCCCGCAGTGAGTGAGCGAGCACAGACCGAGCTTTAGAACTAACTGCTGGCTGAAAAAGCTAATTCACATCATATTCCTCTTGAAAGACACTGCTCAGAGGCTTAAAATGAATTTGTTTCAAAATCCCATTATGAAAACTGTGTTTATCTGTATACTAGCTTTCCGCCCGCGGCTTCGCGCGCGTGGACCCCTGAACCCTATGTTTTTCCAAAATAGATATAGAGCCTATTCATTACAACCAAACAAACAAACAAACAAAGTTTTCCTCTTTATAATATTAGTGTAGAAATAGGTATTCGCCTCTATTCCCCTTTGAAAAACATACATAATTAAGTTGGTATAGTTATCTTCAAATTATTTTAGACTTTGTGTCTAATTGAAATCATGACTTCATGAGCAGGTTTTACGTAGTTTTTACAGATGTTTTTTTCCTTGTTTTATATATATTTTAAAACCTAGTAACGTGTATTTGGCAGATAGCATATAGTTTTTGAAAAAGCATGTTGCAGTACCTACCTTACTTGCAATATTTATAACATTGCATCATAGCCAAAATTCCGTCGATTTAATAGCCCCTAAAGAATTTAAAAAAAAATATTAGTATTGTTACTTTCAGCACTGTAATTAACCGATTCGCTGACATCGATACCGCTGTCCTCACTGCCACTGATGACACTCTCAGAACTGTTACTGTTCTCAGAGCTGTTATTGACAGTTTGGCCACGACGACGCATTCGTCTAGCGATACGCCTGGCAAGACGTTCTGCGAGACGCTCTTCTCTTCTAGCCTGTTTCGCTTCCCTCCTTGCCTGTCGTGCTTCTGCTTTCTCTTTTTCTCTTTGCTCTTTTGCTTCCTTTCTGGCTTCCCGCTCTTCTTGTTGAGCTATAAGCCCTGGTGTGTAATAAAATCTAAATTATATCTTTATCTTACGGTTACTTTATATGTATTATAATTTTTCATTTATATCATTACTCACGTTGTATTTTTCTTTCAAGAAGGGTGCTTGTTGTAGTGGTACTCTCGTAATCACTGTCATCATCACCTATAGATGATAATATATTACCAATTGAAAAGATGATTTCTATAATTTCACACAGAAAAGAAAAATTATCGATAGAAACTTTAAGATATCTTGGCAATTGCATGAATAAGCACTGACTCCTAATAGTACGGGAGTGTGCTCACTTTCTTTGCCGTTCCTGTCAGACCAATATCATTGCAATTTCAATCGTACCTACGAGTATATAACATTAAATTACCATTTGTCATTTATGTCCCTTGTTATGTCAGTCCCTATACACATGGATAAGTATTGGCGACAATCACTATTGTCGCCAATACTTATCCATGTGTATAGGGACTGACCGAATCGGCAGTCCGTCATCGTTACACTTAACGATGACGGACTGCCGATTCGGTGCGTTAGTTCGATCCTCGTCAATTTGTGTACTATTGTGGTGAACTGATTGACAAGTGCATGATGTTAAATAGTGCACTGTAAAACTTCTACTTATAGTCCAGTCAATAAAGCATTATAGATGGAAATCCATGGAACACAATTTTTGACTTCGGGACTTTATTTAGACTAGTTAGGAGGTGAACGTAGCAAAAGTCCCCGCCCTTAGCCCTTGAGCCGGCGGGGAGAGGGGGGTTTAAAGGTACCACTTTTCGGTTTTTCGCTTAATCCTCGGAAACTATGCGTCCTAGTGACATGACTACTATGAACCAAAAAAAGCTTATTCAATTTGCTACAGGTGAGATAGTCAAGTTTTTCTATATCTTGTATAGTTTTTGCGGCATCTGATCTAGAAGGTCTGTAATATTGGAAATTTTATTTTTGTCTTACATGTTTCCATCAGGAGAAAATCGACTAAATTAACATTGAGCTAATATTCTAGACATACGGGAGCATGTTAAGCCTAGTTCCAGGGAGAAGACTGCACCGTGCGTATATTTAAACGAACCAATTGGAGCCACTTTTGACTCCTCATCACTCAAAAAGTACTGTGCATTAACACTTCAAATTTGGCTCATGTGTTGAGACTTGCAAGATAAACATCAGCTTCAAATTTCATAAATATACCTCAAACGGTTCTTTAGGTATTGACGTCTAAAAATCTACATGGCTGACCTATAAGACCAAATTCTAACCACTTCCAGATGACCTTGAAGGTTTAAATTTGGCATCCAAATAGGTAGTTGTGTAAATACAAAGGAACAAATAAAAAACCAGTAAATTTTAACATTTCACAGGTGATAGTTAGATTTTAGTGTCCTAAATGTCGATTTTTGAACGCCAATACCTAAATAACCGTTTGAGGTATATTTATGAAATTTAAAGCTGATGTTTATCTTGCAAGTCTCAACACATGAGCCTAATTTGAAGTGTTAATGCACAGTGCTTTTTGAGTGATGAGGAGTCAAAAGTGACTCCAATTAGTTCGTCTAAATATACGCACGATGCAGTCCCCTCCCTGAAACTAGGCTTAACATGCTCCCGCATGTCTATAATGTTTGCTTAATGTTGATTTAGTCGATTTTCTCCTGATGGGAACATGTAAGACAAAATTAAAATTTACAATATTACAGACCTTCTAGAGCAGATGCCGCGAAAACTATACAAGATAATAGAAAAACTTGACTGTCTCACCTGTAGCAAATTGAATAAGCTTTTTTTGGTTCATAGTAGCCATGTCACTAGGACGCATAGTTTTCGAGGATTAAGCGAAAAACCGAAAAGTGGTACCTTTAAACCCCCCTCTCCCCGCCGGCTCAAGGGCTAAGGGCGGGGACTTTTGCTATGTTCACCACCTAACTAGTCTAAATAAAGTCCCGAGGTCAGAAATTGTGTTCCAGGGATTTCTCTCTACATCGTCGTTAAAGCATTCATTGACTGGACTATTAGCGCTTAGCTGTTACGAAGCATCAAGCAAATCTAGTGATACCTATATTAATCATAGCGTGAGACCAATCTACATATAAGTTTTAGAAAATAATTAGTACTTACCTAACTACCAGTTAATTTTATTGTTAGGAAAACAAACAGCATAATAATAACTGAAAGAATTTCGTCTAACCCGTAGTTACTCGTAGATAACGAGTGAAACTGACAATTTTCAAAGATAGAGCTACCTTAGATGGTTAAAATAACTTTTAAACTTATTACTGGATACTTTTCACAACAATAAAATCTGATCTATTTAGTTTACTCGTTTAAAGATGGAAATATTCAGAAACTTGGGCCGTTTCTTCCGCCAATTCTCAACACCAGCCAATATGCTGTCCCAAGTAGTGGTAGGTCATGCTATATTGTTTACATTCTTATAATCCTTGAAAGAGGGCTCCATAAATATAAAATTAAATCCAGTTTGTCTGGGATTTGAACCCAGGACATTAAATCGTGAACATAATTTTAGTTCATCTACTACGTGAATGGGGATTCCCTTAGGTATTTGTTAAAAAAATGAAAACGATAGTGTAATATACACATAATTTTATTATTATAAATATCATAATGTTGAATCAAATGTAGCAACGTGGTTATTCATCACTGTAGTCAGAGCTGTCACTGGACTCGTCGCTTACGTCACGCTTGCCTCGGTTTATGATACCTGATGGAAAAGGGTTCAAGAGTCAAACTTGTTGGTAAACATTTTCAGTAGATACTTGATTTTTTAAAGTGTTGAAAACATCCAGAAAATTCACGATTGTCGCTTTTTATTTGAATTGAGTAATAATTTATCTAACTACTTAAATTATGAAAATAGAGTCATTTTATTACTTACTTCCTAATATTGTGCTGTTGCTAGAAGATGAACTGCTGCTGCTTCCGAAAATTAGGGATAGAATACCTGGCAAACCAGAAATAAAAAATGTATGAGGCAATGTAGCTTATTTTGGGATAAAATGCTTAAGAATCCAATTTTTCCGACAATACTAATAGTATGAGTGAAATTGCAGCTAGCAGGTAAAGTAATATAATATTTTCAGACTTACGTTTTACTATTCTTTGGATTAGAGAATCACTAGAACTTCCTCCCAATAGGGATGTAACACCTGATGAAAAAAACTCGATTAATTTTTGTATTTTTCGATCATAAAACTTAAAATACGGCGGCACCCGTGAGCAAAGTCGCGTTCAAAACTTGTTATAATAATTTAATATTAATAGATATAATTATATTGTAGTGACGATAATAATATACATACGTTCAGTTATTCTTTTAACTAAAGTTTCATTAGATGTTTTTCCTTCCAGTCGGGATATAATCGTTGATAAAATTGTATCGGAGCCAGTAGAATTTCCGTCCAATGCAGAAATAATACCTGAGAAATAGATTAGTATGCATAGTATTAATGTTATTGCTATTTTTTAAAGTGGCGGGAACGGTCTCAATCCTGTAAAAAAAATAATTATTACAAATGTTCCCTTTCTTATTTTCAGAGTTTTATAAAGGGCAAAGTTATTTTCTAAAATGGTAGCTTATGGTAGGAATTGCCGACAGGGATCGAACTTATCTAATCGGCAGTCCGACGCCGACACAGTTGGGCTATAGTCGCCTAGTTAGTTTTTTCACCAATGAATTTAATTGCTGAAAAGAAATGCTTCTTTTTAGGAATTAGATCTCGCAGTTGGCATAAAATGCCAGCTTTTTGTGTGACTTTACTTTGTATCTTTTATTATAATCTTTAATTTCTATAGGAAAGTAAACAATCAAAACGATTATTTACTTTCCTGTAGAAATCTCCTACGAGTCCCTTTATTTTGCACTTACGTCCTAGAACTGTTGAAGAGTCTGAATCATCAGAGCTTCCTCCCAATCCAGATAGAATACCTGAAAGAAAGAAATACTGATGTAAACTGGTTGAAAAATGGTTAAAATTAGTGAAGAAGGGGCTAATCTCATTTGTGAAGAAGGGGCTAATCTGATTAGTGAAGGAGAGGCTAATCTTTATACATACATCTAACGACTTACTTTAATGTAAAATTAAAAAATAGTAAGTTATTACTTACTTTCAAGTATTGATGAGCTTGAAGAATCGTCGTCTGATTCATCAGAGCTTCCTCCCAAACCAGATATAATACCTGATAAGAAATTATATTGACCTAGACTAAGAACTGTTAAATCTAGTGAAAAGGGATTTAATTGCGTTGGACAAATTCTTCTAAAGGCTTAGTTTGATGTAAAAATCAATTAGTTAACTAACTATACGAGTACTTACTTCCGATGATTGATGAGCTTGAATTTGAACCGTTAGAGCTCCCTCCTAATCCAGATATTATACCTGGGAGGGAAATTTGTAATATACCTTTATTATTCAAGAACTCGTTTAAATGCTTAGTTTTATGTTAAAATTAGTTACACTTAGGTACTTCCGATTAAGTACTGAGAGCTTGAAAAACTATCGTCTGAGTTATTATAGCTCAAAATTCAAAAACAGATTATACTTACTTCCAATTATTGATGAGCTTGAAGAATCGTCGTCTGATTCATCAGAACTTCCTCCCAATCCAGATATTATACCTGATAAGAAATTAAATTTACCTAGACTATTACTAAGAACAGTTTACCTAGTGAAGAGGGATTGCTTTGGACAAACTTTTCTAAAGGCTTAATTTGATGTATAAATCAATTAGTTAACTAAGTACTTACTTCCAATGATTGATGAGTTTGAATTTGAATCGTTAGAGCTCCCTCCCAATCCAGATATTATACCTGGGAGAGAAATGTGTAAAATCCTTAACTATCCAAGAACTCGTTAAATGCTTAGTATTATGTAGAATTCAAATTAGTTATACTTACTTCCAATTACTGATGAGCTTGAAGAATCATCGTCTGATTCATCAGAACTTCCTCCCAATCCAGATATAATACCTGATAAGAAATAATTGACCTAGACTAAGAACAGTTAAATCTAGTGAAGAGGGATTTAATTTCGTTTGAAAAATCCCTTAGTTTGATGTAAAAATCAATCATACTTACTTCCGATGATTGATGAGTTTGAATTTGAATCGTTAGAGCTCCCTCCCAATCCAGATATTATACCTGGGAGATAAATGTGTAAAATCCTTAATTATCCAAGAACTCGTTAAATGCTTAGTATTATGTATTATCTTCTATACTTATAATAAATCTGTAGAGAGGTCAATTCTGTACATGAAATATATTTTCAAAATAACTATCAGGGGGTGATTAGTGATCGATACTGATGCCAAAAATGCAATCAGTAAAATGTTTGTCTGTCTGTCTGTCTGTCTGTCTGTCTGTCTGTCTGTATGTTCCTTATAGAAACAAAAACTACTCGACGGATTTTAACGAAACTTGGTACAATTATTCTTCATACTCCTGGGCAGGTTATAGGATACTTAGGAATTCCCACGGGAACGGGCATTAGCGGGAAAATCCTTTTGTATGAAAAATCTAAACCGCTTAAGTTAGACGCTTGAAATTTGGCATGTAGGTACCTTAGTAAACTTAGAGCTTAGTTACAACAAGGAATTCCCGAAATTCTCACGGAAACGGGAATAAGACGGAAAATCTTTTTGTATGAAAAATCTAAACCGCTTAAGTTAGACGCTTGAAATTTAGCATGCAGGTACCTTAGTAAACTTAAAGCTTAGTTATTACAGGATATTGCAAAATTCCTACGGGAACGGGATTTAGCGGGAAAAAACATTTGTATGATAAAATCTAAGCCACGAGATAGACGCTTGAAATTTGGCATTCAGGTACCTTAGTAAATTTAAAGCTTATTTACAACAGGATATTGCAAAATTCTCACGGGAACGGGAGTTAGCGGGAAAAAACATTTCTATGAAAAAATCTAAACCGCGTAAGATAGATGAAGGGGGTAAAACGGGATCCACGCGTACGAAGTCGCGGGCGGCCGCTAGTGTAGAATTAAAATTAGTTACACTTACTTCCAATTACTGATGAGTCGTTAGAGCTCCCTCCCAATCCAGATATTATACCTGAGAGGGAAATGTATCTCATACTTTTACTATTCAAGAACTCGTTAAATGCTAAGTTTTATGTAGAATTCAAATTAGTTAAACTTACTTCCAATTACTGATGAGTCGTTAGAGCTACCTCCCAATCCAGATATTATACCTGGGAGGGAAGTGTGAACATACCTTTACCATTAAAGAACTCGTTTAAAATGCTTAGTTTTATGAAGAATTCAAAGTTATACTTACTTCCAATTACTGATGAGCTTGAAGAATCGTCGTCTGATTCATCAGAACTTCCTCCCAATCCAGATATTATACCTGATAAAAGTAAATGGATGTAACTACTTGAAAGATTGTGAAGTCAATTATTCGTATGTCTGTTTAATTAAATCATAGCTCTACTTTTCACTAACTCCAAATGTTTACTTTGATATCGAATTAATTATTAAATTATGCTTATTTCAAATTATTCATGAGCTTGAAAAATCATCGTCTGAGCCACTAGAAATTCCTCCCAACCCGGATATAACATCTGTTACTAAGGAATAGTATAGTAAGACTAAACTAGAGAAGACGAATTTAACATACCTTTCCATGTCAGGAATTTTACGACTGTTTACTTTACTGTGAAAGTTAGTAAACGTAGAAGTCATAGCATAGTTATAATATTACTTACTTCCAAGTATTGATGATTTTGAAGATGATTCGGTGGTTGATGAGCTAGAGCTTCCTCCCAATCCAGACAAAATACCTGTTAATAAGATTGTGACTTAGACTACTTGTAGGAAAAAATAATGAAGAGGGAGTTAATCATAATGGCAAGGTATATTTTAGTATTTCTTTCTTCTTTGTCCTAGCCATTTCCCATTATTTGGGGTTGGCTTTGAGAACAGTCTGTCCTGGGTTGTCGAAATATTTGTTTGGGCAAGTTCTAAGTCCTTGGCTACCGTGGACCACCAGGTGGCCAGTGTCCTGCTATTAATTGTAGTATATTATCTTGAAATGAATTAATCTCCAGATCCATATCTCACATCACCCTAACATGGACGTGGCCAGCTCAAATGTGGCATGATATTATTTTGAAAGTTCGATTTCTGTTCCCATAGTAATTGAACTAACTATGTGAGGATCATAATGTTTTAAATATATTTAATTTTGAACGTACCTCCAATGGTAATCGCCCCTGAAACAAATAAAGAAGTTTAATCTTAAACTAATCCAAAGTCAATGCTAGTATCGCTGTAACACTGAGTCGGCAGTCCGATAAAAGTGTCAAACTGATTAGAGAGTCATTAGTTTGGTCCCCATGGATCGCTGGACTGTTGCTATTCCTGTGACTAAACTAAACATTTCTTTTTTTTTTTGAAGCGGAGGAAATTCTCTGTGCACCGTCCCACTGCCGGGGGACAGGGTGGTGTGTGGGACTCTCGGCGCACTGAAAATGGCGTTGTTCCGTCCTGAAAACCCCGGGGTATACCATACAGTCGCATGAGGCCACGATAACAACTTATTTTTATTGTCTAGATTCGCGGGTACTTGAAGACGGGAACACAAGTAATGTAACTTACCATTCGTTGACTGTACGTTAGATGTCACCAGGACCAACGCGGTCAAAAAGAGTAAAGATAGACTGTTCATTGTTGAAGATTTCACAGGTACAGTGAGTATCGCTATTCGAGAGCTAGTTTATATAACGTAGTTTAATCACTTGCTGAAAATGTAAAGATAATAAGAAAGTCATTAAACCGTTTAATTTGTAGTAATGTATTTGTTCTTAATTATAAATCTTTTGAAGGTAATTGAAGGTCGCTGAATATTAAGCGAATTGACTAGAAAAAATTAGAGATAGTACTAGACTTAATTAAATTAGTATTTATTTTCTTAACAGTATTAGCTAGGTAATTCCCTTCTTTTTAGATGCAATATCCTAATCTAAAGTTCAAGAAAATACCTACTTATTTTATTATTTTCTAATAGTCTTGGACTAACTTTGCATTCAATATAGAGGCGATGAAGTAGGACCTCTATTCCTTGGTGTCAAAGAAACAGAAGTTCCCACCACAAGAAGAAACTAAACTTTTGAGTGCAGGGAATCTAGGGAGAGCGGGATTATCAAATAGTGTATACTTTTGGACTAAAGCATAATGTAAATATTAACTTGGTATAAGATTTAAACTTTTGCGTCCCATTTCAAATAAAATAGAGGCACGGGTCTCAATGCGTTTCTCTATTTTATTAACTTGGTAGTCTTAACTTCAATTCACGTGTACGGTATGGTGACAAAAAAAGTCTGAAAAATAAACATCTACAACTTATGTTTAAGAGCCATTTTACATTTTCGTGCGAATTTCTAAGATTTTGGAAGCATGAATTACTATCTTAAGCAACACCCAGAGATTATTTAATAACTGCGAAAGATAGGTCAATCCTTGATGTTGACCATTAATGAAACGGATTTACTAAAACTCTTTTGCTTAATTCACAGTGCCCCATCTCCCACAACCATTTTACGAAAAAATTGCCGCAGACTCATTTTCAAAGTCCTGTATCTATTATTTATGCTCATATAATAAGCTTAAAAATATAAAGTAATCATCGGACATATATTCTTGTAGTTCATTAATGAAATAGATTCTTGAATTTCATTACCATTATTGAGTAAAATCTAAAAATAATTTGGCAAATTTGAAGATTAACGTCACATTTTGATCGTGGTTTTTGGTTTAAAAACACAGCAATAACTGCAATAAAAGTATCCCAAAATAAAGAATATTCATTGTAGAATTGATTTCTACAGTTATTGTTTAAATATTAGTAACCACTTTGTCAAAATATTGATGTGAATATCAGTATAAATTACAATGCGCAAGCCGACATCGATTAGTATGGCGCGAGCGCCCGTCAAGGCAGGACGTGTGTCATTTTTCCCGCCGTGACGTTTACGTGCGTTCGTGTCGTGAAGCGGTGATTTGTACGGCGACCAAATACATTTGATACTATGCCGAGAGGCTGTTTCGAGTCGGCCGGCCGAGCAGAAATTGAAATGATGAATTTTAATTTCTTTGACGGATCTGGGTGTAACTATGTATAATATGTAGGTACCATGTATTTAATTTAATAAATAAATTATAAAAAAGTATATCCATTATGATAGCACCCTTAACACAAGCATATTGGTTGCCTACTTTTGGACTAGATGGCGCTGTGAAATTGTCCAAAGATTTGTTTATTTATTTATCCGCTTTGAGTTTTGTTTCGTGAAGAAGAAAAAGAAGCGTTTTGTTCTGTTGTTAAATCTATACTAATAAAAGAGGAAAGATTTAATTGTTTGTTTGTTTGTTTGGAGGCAATAGGCTCCGAAAAAAATTTCTTTCACGATTTAGAATCCTAATTTTTTTCTATGTTGGCTATAAAATATTTTCAAAAACTTTAGTCCAAAATCTTTGATAAAATTCGACGTTTAATAAATAAATTAGATAACATATTAATACTTTTTTTTTCAGTACGATTTTAGTACTTGTTTTTCAGAAATTCTACGATTTAACTAAACTTCTAAAGTGTTTATATTTTATGCATAATTTATTAACTTCTAAAATATACATATATCCTATTGATAGATGACGTGCTTCGTATTTTATTAAAATTATTACCTGACTAGGTTAAAAAGGTGTGGAATGTTATTTTGGAGATAACTTGGTTCCATAGAAATATAGAGAGATGCTAAGTAATGCGCTGAGTTCGAAACTCAGTGTCGTATTAGAAATTCACACACACAAAGAAATCAAATTATGTGCTCATTATCCATTGCGGTATCAGTATTCAACGTTCGAATAATCTTTAGTACTATGCAAGCAATATAAACTGTTTACATAATGACGTCGCTACTGTCATCATTGCTTTCACAAGCAATATGTTCCAATTTGTCCCTTGTCACATTTCCCTTTAGTTTCTGTGATCTGTGCTTGTTTCTAAGTTGATATCAATGAAATATTCCTTAGTACTTTTGATTTAAATTATTTTTTTTATTTTGACACGTGTTTGAAAAATCAAGGTCAGATTACAATAAAATAACAAGTGAAAACGTAACATTGCATTGCAACTCGCAATTTCGCAATATTGATGAGGAGATTCCATTGGAAAGTCTGTATTCATTCCTAGGATTCCCCTAACACCATCAAATTCAAGAGAATTCAAGAGAGTGCAGTTTCCCATCTCATGCTTAGGGACCACGGTTTAAGAGCAAAATGACGATTTGTAAGAACTATTTATTAGTCCAAACAAATAAAGAAATTTTGACTTTGACTTTGACTTTGACTAAAATAGTGTGGTTGCATAGAGCCTGCAACCGGCTACCGCGTGCGCAGCTGCTCATTCTAATTTTCGATACAAAAGCAAGTGTTGGCGCCCTCACGAGTTTTAGCGGAGTTCCATATGGTAGCGGGAGTAGACTTAATGGAAATCTATGCTTCTCCGACGACCAGTTGTATGTGGCATACTCCAGAGTATGCGCACACAATAGCCTGGTGATTTTAGCACCTGAAGGAAAAACAAAAAAACATTGTTTACAAAGAAATCTGCGGCAGGTGTAGTGTAATTTTGTTTTAGAAAGATCTCATAATTTTGTAAGTATTCAAATATTTAAACATAATAATTTGTAGATATATCAAAAAATATAATCATTTAACAAAATTAATTTTCTTAGAATATTTTAATTCTATTAGAACCATTTTCCACTTCATCGCAGAATAAGTCGCGGGCAAAAAGCTAGCATGAAATATGTAGTATTGCCCGCGGCTTCACCCGCTTGAAATTTAGTTTGTCACAGATCGTCATAAATTATAGCCTATACATACATTGTTATTCTGGTCGACGCCAGGGATGGATGAGCGTCGCTGTCGCTGGCGACAGGGTCTTCTGGTTAAGGGTTCATGACGTAGTTCTCAGGCAAAATGAAATCCAATCATAGAAATTAATAAACTTAGTGTATTCACGAGAATAATTACACACAGCACTAGAGTCGTATCGGAACTGAGTGAACCAACGGTCTTGCGATAGGAACGTCCGACCCGAGTGATAGTTGAACACAGACTGCCTAGTACTGCTGTACTGTACTGTAAAGCTTCATCAAAATTTGTTCAGTAGTTTTTGCGTGAAAGAGTAACAAACATCGAAACATCCATACAAACTTTCGTATTTATAATATTAGTAAGACTAGTAAGAAGAAAGATAGTAAGATGAATAATAATTATTTTAGTTATTTGTTAAATAAAAATAATATTTATTTATTTATTTATTTCTTAGCTCTGTCTGATAATGGATCTGGAGGAGTTTCAATGGCCACCTCCATTGCAACTCCATAACAAAACAATAGAACCCTATGGAGTTTGGGCTTGTGTAATTCGCCTTGACGAATACTTCGTCTAGGTAAATGATATCCAGGGTCCGATGATGGAGCTGCAAGGGGGCAGATTTTTTTTCACTATGTGACTGTCTTTATTTTGTACTTAATATAATATATTTTACATATTATACCTATTCGTGTTTCATTATTAATCGAAATAAGTATAAAAATCTTTAAAAGACTAAATAAACTCTATTAAAATTTTAAATTAATTTATCATGTTTTAATACCTTATTCTACCTTAAAATTAATAACTTATATCAAGTCTTAATACGGTCACGGCTCAAGATTTTTTTGTCCATTTCGGCGTTCTTTTTACTCTTTTGTCGTTGCGTTGACAGTTTGTAGCTAAATTCGCGCGGAATATTTTTGTGAAATGGCTCTTAATTAATCATACAATGTTGTCTAATTAATTCTCAGTACAACTACGGTATAGTAGGTATCGGTACTTTTTTACAAATTCTTTCAGGTATTTTTTTCAAATTCAAATTTTGTACCTAGGTAGTTAACATTTTGGGCGCAAAAGACAAAATACTTTTAGGATTATGGATTTAGGACCTCAGGATGTTAGGCTACGACGGATTTGAAGATTATAGTTGATAGTTCTACTCGTGACCCCCCCCGTGACATGGCTAGAGATGGGTTTCCACCCGGGTAAAAACCCACATGAGGGTAAAAACCCAATAAAAACCCGTTTCATTCCACCCGTGGGTGTTTACACCGGGTGAAAACAAATAATTTTATAATTATTTCAATTGGTATCTTTTCTTTATTTTTATTGAATTTTTCTCATTTAAGTTTATTGATTAATAAGTAATAAGTGAAATTTAACACTAATATGCATTTATATCGTGGCCAAATCGTAAAATTGATCACGTTATGATGATGTGACCAATTATTTTATAAAATGGTGTTATTTCAAGAATCGTTGAACCGATTTAAAAGAAATTTAGTAGGAACACAATAATTTGTGATCATGGCAAGGACATGGAGGGGGGGATGCCAAAGATGCCAAACACTCTCTTTGATGACATTACGGTATAAAGTTACAAATAAAAACACCAACTACAAAGTACTTCTGCTTACAAATTTGAAATCGACCGCCCTTCCGCCAATGTAACGCATTGTAACGTTTTTCAAGACCTCCTCTCCCCCCAGATTGCATTACGTAACACTAGAACGCCCCCTTAGCAACAAATACCATTTCTCACTTTAAAAAAAACGCTATTTTTGTTTTCACCCGCCAGAATGGGTGATAATGGGTAAAAACCGGGTTTTTACCCAAATCACCCGGTTTAAACCCAATCGGGTGAAATGGGTTTTTACCCACTACCCATCTCTAGACATGGCATATCAGGGGCCAGGCCCCCCCAAAATACGCCAATATTCAACATTGAAAGAATTTCATTAAATTTTGACTTGATTTTTCCATACACGATAACTATATGACGTCTTTTAGATAAATACATGTAGTTAATGAGGTTCTGAAAAAAGCTAATTTGCATTTTAACTAGTTAATTACGTAAATTAACACTAAGTTTACTGTAGTTCGTTGTTAGTTGTACTGTAGGTTTAAAAAAATCAAAATAATAGCTGAGTAGATTTACCTACAGTATTTTTGTTTTGTAATATAAAATATTCATAGCTATGAATATACTCGTAGGCATGGACCTATAAAAAAAGTCGGACGGAGTCTCATCAACAAAATACTGTGACATTAGGATACACCAGCTTGCCTGTACGTACAGGCCGGCACGCACACATTCACACCCTGTTACACCACTTCGAGAGCAAACTTCACACAGTTGACACATTTAAGCAGCGAAAAAACAACACGAATACGACATGTCTTGTGCGATGAAATTGTGTAAAAACCGTTCTGTTCGAACAAACAAAAATTAAGGAATCACATTTCACAGGTAAAATAATAATCCAATCACTTATTTCCCGACATTAAAATATTGAAATTAATTGAAATCAAACGTCATTCACTTGAAAAAATAATACGTCAAAGACCAGTGTTCTCAGTTATTTACGTGGGAAAATTACCCGAAATATGGGAAATTAATAATGATTTTAGGACTTTTTAGTTATGTATTACGCATGGATTACTAATGTTTGGCCAAAAAACGTTTCCCAAAATATCACATCGCAAACAACGTTTCGCAAATTTTCATTTGGCAAATTCTCATTTGGCAAAACAACTTATAGCAAACTTTTAATTCGCAAATGCCGTTTTTGGCATATTATTGTTTAGCAAATTATTGTTTGGCAAAGTATGTTTTGGCAAACGTTTCATTTGGCAAAAATATTTCACGATACACTATTTACAAAATAATTTGATTGGTGCGTAGAATGGAATACAAATTAACTTGTGGTTATTATTTTGTTTAGTGGGTAGTTAATATAAAATTTGTTTTAAATTAATTTTCATATTTCATTCTTTTTATCGATATTTCCAAATGATTCATTAACAATAGAGGTGATTCTAGCGCTCGGCGGCCGCTGCCGCGGCACGCTTCGCTCGCCTTCGCGCGTTAAGGGTCACTGTTCTAACCTAACCTAACCTACTATTTTATGCAATACCTACTTTCTGCAACCATACTATTTTCTGCAATCTCTTTGTTTTACATAAAATTCTTGTGAAAACCATGATCATCTGCCTTATGGTTTGATTTGTGGGTAACGGTGGGTAAGTATGTGAAGTGTCAATTTGACCAAACAAATTATTTGGGATATAATATTTGGCAAAATAAAACATTTGCTATATAAACATTTGCCAAGTAAAATTTGGCCAAATGATAATTTGACCAAATGAATTAGTTGCGAAAAGTACAGTTGCTAAAAGTTCATTTGGGAAATGAAACTTTGGCGATAAGTTGTTTGCGAAGTGAAATTTGGCGAAAAGTAATTTGGCCAAACGGAAGGATACCTTTACGCATACTATGGAAATAAAATAATTTATCATAATTATTGTGTTTTAATGGGATATATTTTCATAGGCAAATTTGATCCTTCCTTTTGGAAATGTGGAACTGCGAAATTCAAATTTTCTTACATTGATTGCAAGTCAGTGTCAAGTGTCAGGTTGTATGTTAAAAAAAATCTATCAGAGATAATAATAATATATTGATGATGCATAAGATTATGATTATAATGTACACAAGATTCGTAATTTGTAACTGCGTGAATTATTTTTGATCAACATTATGTACATACCCTGACACACTGACTTGCAAACAATGTAAGAAAATTTGAACATTGAAAATTTCGCGCCTACCTCAACGCATACACCTTTCATCCTTTTAAAATGGCACGGAATAATTCTGTCTACATTTCCAAGTAACATCTGCCGATCTATGTTTTTCTTAAAATAAATGGGTAAAATGTTTTGGCTAACATGGCATCCCTAAATTCACTCACACAATAGACAAACGCCAAAATTTTGCGTCACAGTTTTGTTTTAGCGCGAGTTCCGTCCGCCTTTTTTTATAGGTCCATGCTCGTAGGTACGTCAGATGTCGTAAGCCAATAAGTATTTAAAGAGAAGCCTAAATAAGTTAAATACTCGGAACTTTATCTAATTGCTTAAATATAGTTACTTATTAAGAATAAGAATATTTTTATTGATGTAATACACTGTAACATTTTATATTGAAACCCTGGCTCCTAAACTAGTGTAAACTGTATTTCAGGAGCCAGTGTCTTCCCAATACAGACAGTTGTTAATATATATTACACATCTCAAAGTACATAATTACTCGATTTTTTTTTATTTATTATTATGGTGAAGTTATTAAAGTATAGTCCGCTCATCATCATCATTTCAGCCACAGGAAGTCCACTAAACAAAGGCCACCTATGATTTATCATTGAGATAATCATAGGTGACCTATGATTTCCAGATAGTCCAATACAGTAACAGAAGTCTCGAACTCGATATAAAATTATTCAAGAGCTAAGTACTTGTTTTAAAACTGATATTTATGTAATTTTTAGTTTCTTTTTGTAGTCACTCCGGTTTTTACACTAGTCATCTGGTATAGAGCGCCATTAAGTTCTCCTTTAGTCGTTTTTGTAAATGCAATACATATATGAATATATGAAAAATAAAATGTAACGTTAAATGCTGTGCATGTTTTAAATTGAGGAATATATGGAATAAAGAAAAAACAATTTATTAAATTGTGCTAGTATAATTTTTGATACATAAACAATGTAACAAAATTATGGCAAAATTATAAGATAGGTATTAATATCACAAAGAGCTTTTGGGATGTCCATTCTTCCGGATGAGGTCATTTTTGGTAGTTTGCTTAGCGTCTGGAACAAAGTAAGATATCACTATTAATAATCACATACATTTTCTCATGAGTATCTAATTTGGAGTGCTACTGACAACGCTACTCTTGTGGCGGAGTTTTGGGTAGACACTGTGTAGGTTTGTTCTCGACACGAAAAGAAGAAGAAGAAGAGTATATAATATTGAGATAAAATATGTTATCAAAAGTGATGTTAAAATGATCTTGAATAATTACGAGCGCTTGGCTCGGCAGTTAGTGTAATGCTTTCAGCGCCAGATTTGGTTGTAGAATTCTAATCCTGCTGAGGCAAATGTAGTGTGATGAGAACCGTAATCGCAGGACCGTTCATTGTGGAAAACCTTGGGGGAGGCCTTTGTCCAGTAGTAGATGTCATTTGGCTGAAACGAACGAGAACCGTAATCGTATCTATTATACTTATAATAAATCTGTAGAGAGATCAATTCTGTACATGAAATATATTTTCAAAATAACTATCAGGGGGTGATAAGTGATCGATACTGATGCCAAAAATGCAATCAGTAAAATTTTTGTCTGTCTGTCTGTCTGTCTGTCTGTCTGTCTGTCCGTCTGTATGTTCCTTATAGAAACAAAAAGTACTCGACGGATTTTAACGAAACTTGGTACAATTATTCTTCATACTCCTGGGCAGGTTATAGTATACTTAGGAATTCCCACGGAAACGGGAATTAGCGGGAAAATCCTTTTGTATGAAAAATCTAAACCGCTTAAGTTAGACGCTTGAAATTTGGCATGCAGGTACCTTAGTAAACTTGAAGCTTAGTCACAACAGGATATTGCAAAATTCCCACTGGAACGGGAGTTAGCGGGAAAAAACATTTGTATGAAAAAATCTAAACCGCGTAAGGATGAAGGGGGTAAAACGGGATCCACGCGTACGAAGTCGCGGGCGGCCGCTAGTAATAAATATATTTGTTGTTTTTATAGTGTGGGTTGTACCTATAACAACTGAATGAACCACTATAGGAGGTTGGTGTAATGATTGTTATTGGCTACAAGTAGCAAGTTCTTAGTCTTAATCATCCATATTAGAAGGTCGTCCTCCTGCAGTAGAGACTAAACGACTTGATGTTGAGATGTGCTCACCCGTAACCACCCTTGTGGCCGCCGCCGTAGCCACCGTAGCCGCCGGAGCCGGCGCTGGCACTGGCTGAAGCTTGAGCGCCCGCGCTGCTGCCTCCAAAGCCACCTTGGCCGCCGCCGCCGTGGCCACCGCCATTGCCGCCACCTCCGAAGCCGCCGTTGCCGCCACCTCCGTGGCTGCCACCGCCGAAACCGCCCTGGCCGCCGCCGCCTCCCAAACCGCCTCCCAAGCCGCCTCCGTGGCCGCCGCCGCCTCCCAGGCCACCACCGCCGCCGTGGCCGCCTCCCAGGCCACCGCCTCCTCCTAGGCCTTTGCCACCGCCGCCACCGAATCCACCGCCGCCACCAAATCCGCCGCCACCGCCGCCGCCTCCGCCGAATCCACCGCCTCCGTTAGAGCCGCCACCATAGCCTGAGGAGTACACATTTCATTTAATAACAAGTCTTGGTTTCTGACTGAAAAATCGAGCATCTTTGCAATCCTACAGAATGATATTAACTATAAGGGGAGAAACCCTTGTTTCGCTTAAAGTCGGTATTGAAATCCACTTTGAAAAGTAACTTGATATTGATGTCGTAATCATTGTGCATTGTTAACATCAGTTTTTGAAGTGGCTAACGAAGCGCCGACACTATTAATAATCTGTTTATTTATTTTTAAAGCTTTAAAGGGCGAACTTAATGCCATGGGCATTCTCTGCCTACTGGTTAACTACCAGTAACTCTTTGTAGTTAATGTTTTTAAAGCTCTGCAAAGCTTCAATATAATAATAAGGTCTTTATTTTATGAACTGCCTAATGACTGAGCATAATCTACATATTAATACCTACCTATTTGGTAGGTACTACACGAACTTTGTTATTGCATTATCAATTTTAATAAAAAAATACAACAAAACAAAACGGCTAAATATGACCATTAAAAGCGGTTTGTTTACCTGGTGCTGCGTAGACGCAGGCGAATAGCCCTAAGGCAACAACGGGTAATGCTAGTCGCACCATCCTGCACACTGTGCCTAGGACCTCCTCGGCTGTCTTTATATACAGCCCGCTTATGTCATACTTCATAATCGAACCAACATATCAGGCTCTTCAGTTTTTGTTGCAGCTTTTTTGCGGCAACTTACCGGTCGGGGGAGGGAAGACCCGAGTACATAGAACTAGTATTTCGAATGAAACGAAGGCAAAAAACATTTGAGGTCCTAAACGGTGATTGAAAAGACAGTTGGAAGATCAGGAACTGATAGCAGTCATAAAAATGTATCATCCCGAGCCGCCCGCAGCTTTTTTTTATTGTTTGATTGATGGAGATTTATTGAGAACATTGTGACATGATAGGCCTACAGGACATCGAATTGTTTAGAATTAAAAAAAAAGGATTGGGAAGAGGAGGAAATTGTTGATAGCTAACTTAGTAATAAATTTTCAAAATCTTAGAAAAGTTTGGAATTTTACTTAGGGTGACTGGTTGTTTCCTTTTTGCAATTAAGTACGTCCTCGTCTTTTCAAAGAGAACCTTGACGAGTGTAAAGAAAGACTCACCGAAGTTTCATTTCAATTGCATGAAAGAGACAAATTAATTTTCATCTAGTTATATGGTGGCCATTTAGTTGAAAGTCTATGATATTAAAATTCAGCGACCAATGGCGTTTGAATCGAGTCTAATGCGTCTCTTCATAATACCATTATTGAATAAGTCTATTTATGTCTTAGCAACTTAAGTCTTGTTTTATCGTTAAAAAAATAAGTCAATTGATAGCTATTATTAAAAAATAATTGAGATCACAACATCCAAAAGGAACATAATAAAAGAGGTCAGACCAGACCTGTAATTTTAGGAGCAGCCATAGATAGATCTAATTTGGCTCAATCGAATCGACAACAACTTATAATGACTAACGACGACGCGACGCGACGAGGACTCCGTAGTACGAAATTTTTTTTTCTTCTGCGATGCTATGTTTATGCATTTTGCAGATATGAATAATTTACAAAACTGATTTTTCCATTTTGCGTGCCCCAAGACGTGAACCTAAGACCTCCGGATCAACACAGTCACTAAGTTTTTATTATTACCATCAGCTCTTGTTCAGAATATTTCTCATGATTTTAATATTGTTCCTATAAAAAAATGATGTAGTTCATAAAACGAGCATAATTAATGGTTTTAAGTCTTAATTTAACGTTATGATGTATTTCTTAGTTCTTATAGGTGACAGTTTAGATGTGCGCACGCGGCTTGTGGTCAAGTTCGATAGCTAACCTTATTTACACAAAACAGGTAAGCGGTACGTTCTCCTTGAGAAGTTTTCTTTGTTTTAGGTATAACAAAACTCGGGCACAAATAAATTATCTCAGATTTTACGACCGTTAATTATATGAGCATCGTCATCAAATGTGCTGATGTTGTGGTCATTGGTAGTACTTTTCCGTAAATCTCATGGTTTGACATCCTTTGGTCAATATTGACAACAAGTAAGGATGACTGTATAAGCTCTCTTCCTTGTGGCATGTTACTTGGTTGTAATATACGCGTAAAAATGTAGCGTAGGTAAATGTAGAGTCTGAGTACCGTCGACTGTGTGTGTGTGTGTTATCGATACTGTCGATTATTTTGTATTATGTCTTTCATTTATTGTAATAATCCACAGAATCTATTGGTAGCTATAAATAAGAATAGCATTTTTCTCTTATTGCCAAATTCGGCTATCTACTGTTTTTACATTATAATAATTAATTTTACAGTATTCTGATTGCACCTAAAAATAATGGGTATCTTTTATTTCTTTTAAATTACTTAATTCATTAGTTATAATGTACATTTCTTGTACGTTTCATGTACTTATGTATGGTATTGTTAAGCAATGATTTACCTCCCTCTTTTGTTGCTCTGTAGTGTAATGTTTGTCGCTCCAAAAGACGATGTTGATTCAAACCTACTACCAGTGGCAAATGCCTGCATGATGGGGGTTGTGTTTCAGTTTATCACACATGATGATCTCATTTTTTTAGTATTTAGGAGTCCCAATAGTGGACTTCTAGGCCACGGCCACTTCCAGGTCATTTTGCCCTGTTACAGCTTGAACTTTCCCAAGCCAGTCTTCTTTGCTAAAAATTCGTTATTTCTTCCCATTCAAGATAATCGCAAACAACTCTTCATACGAACGAATCTACCGATTTTGAAATCTTAGGAACCGGCCACGTGATTTTTTCAGGCGGGGGCGACGCCCTTTTAATGTAATTGGAACTCTGTCAACTGGAACTGTGTTGCGATGCAGCACACACGTTGTCTATGCCTAAAAATGCTGTGCATGAGTTCCAATGTGTACATCATTTAGAGAAAAACAATTTTCTCTCAGAGGTTTGTAGTGATATAAGGCGGCAAAAATCTAGAGCACTGAAGGAAACATGACTAAAATGTTTTAGTCACAAGCAAGGCATTAATTTTAGAAACAAAATAACGATTTTCAAAGCGATCTCAATTCTATGGCCAAATTCGCAAGATCCGTGCTGCGTGTTGTTACTTAATTAGTGATTACTCATACAGACCAAAGTTATATCGAATTGTTTTAGGTGACATTTATCTCCCTAAGAGGCAATTAACTAATTACCCGCACGAAAATACATAATTCATTGATTGATTCCAGATGTTACTTTTTGTATTTTTTTCTTTTTTGTAGTTTACAATTTTAAAAAAGATACAATTATTAGAACTTAATACAAATTATTTCCCTCATAGAACAGAAGTACTATACTATAGCAACGTTTTAAGCTCATGAATGCTATGCAAATATACAAGTTAAATAAAACTAACTACGACTTAAGTAAACGTATTTATTTTAATTCATAACAAAGATTTTAAAACTATGGAAACATTGATTATAATTTATTATACAATAATAACATAAGCATAAGTACTGTCATTCCAGGTAACGTAGAATTTGGTAGTTCTTTATCTGAAACTGAAACAAAAAGAAAAATAAATAAGTTAATTGATTTATATGAATTTTCCTATAAATGATAGACATAGAGTTTTCAGCGTATGTTACCAAGACGAGAATATCTCTTTCTTTATGTGGGAAAGGTTAGCTAGCAGTAATTGTAATCAATTTTATGAACCTATAATTTGATAATATGGAAGTTAGCCATCGAAGCGTATTAATAAAATTCATAAAATTCATTTATTTTTGCAAATAGGCTTTTAAAAAGCGCTTTTACACGTCCCAATATTAACCCTACCACTGCTTCGGGACAATAAATGGGCCAGTGCTGAGAAGAAGCAGCGCAAGAAACTCAGTCACTATTGTCAGCCTCCTTTTAGTATGAATAGATGATAGTCATATTACTTTAGTATTAGTCCAAAAACAAAAAACTTGTTTTTCCGATTAAGGTAACGTGTTTATACGTGTATAAAATAATGCAGATATGCTCACCCGTAACCACCCTGCCCGGCGTAGTGCCCCGCGCTCGAGCTCGCAGTGCCCAAAGCATGCGTGGCGTCACCGCCGTAGCTGCTACCGCGGCCGCGGCCTCTCGCGCCAGAGTCGCCGCTGAGCCCGCCAGCGCCGCCGCTGCCGCCTGTCCAGCCGCTCCCTCGCCCGCCGCCTTCGCGGCCTCCGACGGCGCCGCCTCCGAATCCACCTCTACCTCCAGCACCACCGCGTTGACCAGGAAGGCCTCCAGATCCTCCGGCACCGCCGCCAAAACCGCCGACACTGCCTCCAGAGCCTCCAGCGCCTCCGTGTCCAGAACCGCCTTCGGCACCGCTTCCGGGTCCTCCTGCTGATCCACCGCCTCCGAGGCCTCCACCGCCGCCAAGGCCTCTAGCACCCCCGTGTCCAGAACCGCGTCCAGCGATCCCTCCAATTCCGCCTGATGTTCCACCGGTTCCAAAGCTTTTACTGCCGCCGCCGCCAACTCCGCTGAAGCCACCACCGCCGCCGTAATCGCCGCCGAAACCGTCACCCCTTCCTCCCCGGTCGTCAGAGCTCCTACCGTAACCTGAAATGTTAAGCGTGTTAGTTGTATAAAATATTAATAGAAATTAATAATGAATTAATTTAAATTTAATTAATTAATGTAGTTTGAAGTGTGGTTTTATTATATGGGCCATAGAAAGCTTGGTACCTGGAGCAGCGTAGACGCAGGCCACCAGCCCTAGGGCCACCACGGGCAACGCGAGCCGTGCCATCCTGCAGACTGTACCAAGGCATTCCCGTCTGCACATTATATACTGCCAGCTTGTGTCATAACTTCTCAGCCTATTGTTTATCACCCACATGTTGTTTGTACCAAGTTTTGTGAATCTTGTTTGTCTTCCCAAATAAATGAAATAATAATGACGTACAGCCTTACTTATAAACGTTTATTAAAATTAAGACACAGTTTAACGGTCTCTTAAATAATATCTTAACTTAAAAACGATAATTAGTGTTAACCAACGTCTTAGTGACTGCTTAAATAACTGTCAAGTTAAACAGCGTCGGACCCTTGTTTAAAGCCCTAATTACCAAAATGGCGGATCAAAAAGTTAACAGCTGATGCGTGACGTGCCATGCAACGCGCTGTGTTGTTGCGCTGCGCGAAGATACACACAAAAAATAGCATGAAACACATGGCAAAGGTTGACGCAAACAATACAAAGTGAAAGTATAACAATAGATAGACATTACAACGGTTGGTGTTTCTTAATACCTACACAGTTTAAATAATTCAATGGACTAATAATACACCACATGTTACGTCGGCGAAACGACAATAAAATCCTAAAGGCTTCCTAAGGGTGCATGTGCGTGAGAAACTAAAATTACCATGCCTTAAAATTGCGCTAAAAACTAACAAAGCATTTACATCTTAAGCTTGTACAAGAAGTATTACAATTATCTAGTGTATATTATTATAATTGGTACATAATTTTAATATGGCGTATGTGGGACATATTCGCTACAGTACTTTTGTTTGTTTGTTGTTGTAGACTTGACAGTTGACTGACAGACAGCGTTTCATTTGACATAACTTTGACGTTTATTATTCTTAATTTTAGCATTGGCTTTCGGCATTTTGGCATTAGAACTGGTCTGAAGTTCGGTTCAGGTGGATTTAAAAAAGAAAAACTCTAATTAACAGTTGATTAGTTAAGTGACGCTTAAGCAGTGTTTATAAGTGAGAAATATTTAATTACTGATTAAGAAGTTAACGAGTCGTTAGTTAATTAGTTGCTTAGACGTTGATTAGTTGATTTTTATAAGTAAGGCTGGTACTGTTTACGTGTTTTTGTACACTGAGTTGCCTGCAATACTATAGGTACAATATTACATATGGGTTTTGTCTGAGACCGCCAGTCCTAATCTTTTTTACGGGAATCAGACATCCCTAAAATGTCCTGAGTAGGGGTACGATAGCCGAAATTTCAGGCTTGTCGCATATTCCAGCTTCTACAGCGTTCTTTAAGAATGATTTTTCCTCAAAAAAGCTTATCCACAACGAGGAAGCTCTTAAGCCTACATCTCACCTGATGATCAGGCCGAAGGTGGAAACGAGCTTCACTCAAAAATCCCAACTGACACTGTCTATCTTACCTCTAAATGCCGAAACACTGTTGTTACGGCATCAGACTTATATGTAAGATGGTGCTAGCTAGCCAGGAGGACTTAATCCATATAGGTAACAAGTTCTACTACCAACTAAACCGAACAGAAAAATCTTTCCCTCTGGGAATCGAATCCGGGACCTCTGGGTTTGAGACATTAAAAAGTCACAAAGACATTTACTTTACGAGAAGGTTTTAACCATTCTCTAAGGGATCTCAATTCCTTGGCAGAGCGCTCAAGATCCGTGCCGCGTGTTGTGACATCTTTAGTATAATTGGGTTACTCATACATACCGCATAATATAGAATTGTTTGTGACATAATATATCTACATAAGAGGCAATTAACATTCATTACCCGTACGAAAATACATAATTTGTCTTTACCTGTTCTATTTTTTTTTCCTTTTTTAGTCAAAGAAGAGCAAACTTTTAGTTAAAAACATTTTAAAGCTACCTAATACAAATCAATTCCCTCATAAAACAGAAATGGTATTTCTAAATCTTTATACCTACCTATAGCAAACCAAATCGCTTCCGCTGTCTGTGCGCTTAGATCTTTAAACTACGCAATGGATTTTAATTAATGCAGTTTCATCAATACTCGTAGGTGGTGAATCAAAAGGAGGCTTTATTATGTCATAATACTTTACTGTTACCCCCTTATTATTAAAAGTTACACCCTAGTTGAACTCTGGCTTAAATTGACATTTAGTATGGAAATGTCATTTTAGTCCAGGGTTCATCCTAGGTGAAACTTTTTATTAATAAGGGGGGTAGAGTAAACGCAAACAGTAGCGTCAACTAGAAGCTCGTAACAACCTTTATTACAAGTTATAACATTACCCTGTACTCTTCATCAGTGATGAACTGATGAATAATGACAAAGTAGCATGTCAGTCAGAGACTACACTCGCTTTCTCTATTTTGTCTCTGACTCAGTATCGGTTGAATGATTTGTTATTAAATAAAATAAATAAATGATTTCGATGCGAAGCCGGGAAGGTAGCTAATGAAATGAAAAGACGACACAGAGAATTTTTTACACGTATTTTATTTTAATTCATAACAAAGTTAAAAAAATATGGCAAACATTGATCAATATTTGTTTTACAATAACGAAATAAAGTACGTATATTTATATCACATGAGCTTTTGAGATGTCATTTCAGGTAATGTTGAATTTGGTGTTTCTTTGATTTATCGACTGAAACAAAAAGAAAATAAATTGCATTATTGATAAAAGAATAACCATACCATTAATAGAAAAAATGAGAGGGAAGAAAGAAAAATAATTTCGTACCGACCACGAGTGTCAGTTGCGGAAATGGGCAGAGTAAATAATATATCTACCTAACTTATTTATATATACGAGTACATTTATGTGCACATTAGTGAAGCTTTCACAAGGATATCAAATCTATCGCCTATATTCATCAGGAATAATGTGGGATTTCAATTTCAATTGGTCCAAGTACGTAGGTGGTTCTATATTGGCTCACATAAAATTCTTTATCCTATTCTTTGTCTTGCTACCGATTTGTGTTCATAATAATCTCTCTTCATAATTTTATTTTTCATACTTTTTTTATTCATACATTTTTATTACTACCAACGGAGCTCATAACAGTTACTAATCATAATTTTTTTATCAATACTGTTACTGCCAAGAACCATTTAAAACACATAATTTTTATTTTCAGATCTTTTTTCTTCATAACATTCATTGATCATATTGTTTTAATTAATAATGTTGTTACTAAGAACATACTTCAACTCATAATGTTGTTGTTCAGAATAATTTACTTTATAACAGACATACTCGTATCTTTAAAAAAATNTTCTGCAGTGCAGTGAGGTTCTGCAGTGAGGTTTTTTAGCCTCTGAAGGGCGTCGACGATCGACCTGTCATGTAAACCAAAGCAGTAATGCCAACGTTACGAAAATGAATTAGTTTCCACAATATCGAAATATGACGATTGAATGTGTAAATCAAAATAAGGCGAAGTTTTGAGGTGGTTTGAGTTTTGTTGCATAAAAATAATCTTTAACATTTTTTTTTTCATTTTTTAATCGGGAGTGCTGGGCCCCTGGTCATAGTGGGCCCCTAGGCACTGGCCTAAAGTGCCTTATGGATAATACGGCACTGGGGGTAGGGCAGACAAGACTACGTGGAGTTGGTTTTGCAGCGATTCGTTTCTGTCACATTAGTTTTGTGGCACAAAATATTGCCTGTTTTGGACCATTTCAAATTAATTTTATGTTAAAATACGATTTATAGCCTGACCAGGAACATAAAAACCCTCGCCATGTTGCGGAAAACTAGTGGTACTAATTTCTTTTAATGGCAACAGTAACTGAAAACTTCATTGACATGTCACCTTGCATGTCAGTCTGTTGCTGTCAAAGTGTAAACAAACTTTATTTTAAATGTGCGCAATTGATTTTGTGAATGAAATTGCTAAAATCTTTTTATAGTCGTGAAAGAAAAGTGGTTCACAATGTGTTAAAAGTATTTGTCGAAGAGAAATACCAAGGGTTCGGACAATATTTTCATTGAATAATGTTTCCAACAAAGGTTGTCAAATTGACTGACATGTTTATCGTATAATACAGTCCACTATGAAAATTAGCTGTGGTTTGTTTCAACTATTTTTTGTCACTTTCTAAGTGTTGAATTTTATGGAATTGGGAAAGAAGTACCGAGTTTGAAGCGTTCATGAGCAGACATTGCAGTTGAATATTCAAGTTCTGAATTTGATTATTGATGAATAATAAAAAAAATCCTACTAGCTCGATTGATGGTTTCATTTAATTTATTTAAACCAGGTTACCTATAATAATATTTTTTCGTTAATTTATGAAAATATCAAATTAGCCCGTAATCCTGAATCCTGATACATAAAGTTAGCCTATTAATTTAACACAGGTACGACTGTACTCAGTGTTGCACTATCAAATGCAATTGACGCGCCTCTATGCCAGGGTTTTTATGTTCCTGGTCAGGCTATAATACGAATATAGACATCATGATTTTCAATAATATGGATAAATACACTTATGAGTAATAAATTTATGAAAACAAATATTAGGATACATCACATTTATGAATGTTATAGTTATTTATTCGAATGATTATGAGTTTCGATCATTAGTATAGAAAAATATATGAAAACAAATAATTAGTAAAAACTAAGTGTATGATTAGTGATATTATGAATATCAATGATTATGTTTTTAAATATGTAGGTTTTAAATTTTTTATGAAGAATGATCATTATGGTATCAAATTGTATGAGAAATATTTTCGGACCTCCAATGATAGGAATTGAAAAGTTATGTAAGAAAATGCGCTACCACGTAGGTACGAGTAGTTGTGGAACCTATTTAATGTAAACAATTTACAATAAAATCTTGAGATAAAATAACGCAGATGTTGCTCACCCGTAACCTCCCTTATGGCCTCCATAGCCGCCCGCGCTTGAGCTCGCGCTAGCGCTGGCTGAAGCCTGGGCTCCGGCACCGCCGTAGCCGCCGCCACTGCCAGCACTGCCGCCGCTGCCGCCGCCTCCCGATCCGGCCACGCCTCCATGACCTCCGAGGCCTCCACCAGCGCCGCCTCCAAGTCCACCGCCACCCCCGGCTCCGTTTCCTAATCCAGCGCCACCTCCAAGGCCTCCGCCACCGCCGCCTCCAAGTCCACCACCGCCGCCATGGCCGCCATTTAATAACGTCTTGACGAATCCACCGAGGAGTTTGCCGCTTCCGAGGCCGCCACCGCCTCCGAAGCCTCCACCGCCACCTCCTCCGCCTCCAAAGCCGCCGCCACCGCCGCCTCCAAGGCCGTCTCCGCCTGCTAGGCCGCCGCCGGCGCCTCCTCCCAGGCCTCCACCGCCTCCATGGCTTCCGCCGCCTCCACCGCCGCCTCCAAATCCTCCCCCGCCTCCATGGCCGCCGCCGCCGCCTCCTCCGAAGCCACCGCCGCCACCTCCGCCGAAGCCACCGCCGCCGCCGAAACCGCCGCCGCCTCCTCCCCCGCCGTTAGAACCCCCACCATAACCTGGAACGTTAAATATGCTAGTTGTATAAAAATGTTATTGAACAATACAAAAAACGTGTCACCGTGCCGTATTGATGGGTAAATCGGTAAAATTAGAGCCGCGAAGAATGAGTCCGTATAATCGAGATTCTACTGTAGTTTAAAATGCGGTTTCATGATATGGGCGATAGAAAGCTTGGTACCTGGAGCAGCGTAGACGCAGGCCACCAGCCCTAGGGCCACCACGGGCAACGCGAGCCGTGCCATCCTGCAGACTGTACCAAGGCATTCCCGTCTGCACATTATATACTGCCAAGTGCCAGCTTATGTCATAGCTTCAAACCCAGTGTTTAACATCCACTTATGTTTTTCATACCGATTTTTTTGCTTCGCCTTGACGTTAGCTGTCACGGTAAAAACTACCTGTCTAAACTTAGATGCATTTCTGGAGATTATTTGTATAGATTCCGCGTGAGAGGAGGAAAAATGATGATGTTATTTTTATACAGCAAAGACTTCAACATAGAGTGAAACCATAAAACAAAGAACGAAAACAAAAAATAATTACCGCCTTGCAGTTGGAGTACCAATAGCTCTAATTGCAAGTGCATACCAATAACACAAACGTACCAAACACTTTATTAAAATTACAACTGCATGTAACAATTTAGGCAGTCCTATCGTTAAGAAGCAATCTATTATAATCTGGCGAAAAGACAGGATAAGAAGACATAATATTACGGAAGCCCATAACTATTCATTTACTAGGTAGAGTTCGTACTCGTAATGTTGATATTTGTATCAAAATAATGTAACCAAAGTAAAATAACTTACACATGAAGTATGTTTCTTCATTGTCACTTAGCAAGCTGAAGTGGCAATGGGCAGGGCACATAGTACGCAGAAATGACGGCCGATGGGGCAGCAAGGTTCTAGAGTGGAGGCGTAGGACCGACGACCTCATAAAGGTAGTAGGAAAGCGCTAAATTATTCTGTGGCTAAATGCAGGCCGCTACCAACCGGCCTTTGTGGAAATCATTGGGGGAGCCCTATGTTCAGCAGTGGACGTACTATCGCTGAAATGATGATGATGATGATGTATAGTATGTTTGAATTATTTTAAACAAAAATATCAATCGTGAAAACCATTTAAAATATTGTTGCCTCATTTAATTTGACCCCCAATTTAATTGACTTAAAGCCAAAGCTTAGCCTCTTTTTCGAATCGTGTTCTTTTATTTAGGTTTGCGGTATCGATAAAATCTAACAGCAATTAAAATGTTGACTGACGTTACTAATTGTTAAAATTATTGATATGTAAAACCCTGCAAAAGTTCCACTGACCATGACTACGCCGAATATTTTTTTGTTACACTTTTTTAATTCGCTGGATCGCTACGAGAAACATATTAATTAAAGTATCTACTTATCATAACATTTTATTCTGCGAAGAGTGTGTTTATTCTTAAAACTGCCAGTTTGACTTTTCCTTAAGTTTATTTGCGCGCTAATACACTGTACTTGCTATTTAAGTATCCTATTTATTCTTATTCTTATTATAAACTTCTGAATTAAATAACGTACCTTGGTTTTACTTGGAATACACAAGTTACAGATAATGGCAATTAAACGCTAACCTGCAAGTAAGTAAGTGAATCTATAATTAGGTAGAGACGCACCGGGCCAGAACAGTATCTACGTGGTCTATATCTGATAAGTTGGGATTAATCTTAAGTACTTCGTATGGATAGGAAGGATGTTAAGCCGTTGCAGCGTGAAAACAAGAAGAAAGACACAATCTTTTGAAATATATTTTCTTAAAGATTATTAGTAATTTGTTATTGCACAAATTACTAATAGTTCTGTTAGCCCTCGTACTAAGCTAAATATGCTCACCACAATACCTATAGTCGAGCGGCGGCGGGGACCGAACCCGCGTTCCCCAGATCACCAGTTCGCCAGTCCGACCCCTTCACCGTTCGGCTATCGTGGTTTCTTTTCTACGTATATTTGTGTCCGAATTATGAAATTTTCTGTCGGTCCGATGTTCCAAAATTAAATAATTGCCTTTATAAGTACATATAACTATACCTAAAGCTAGCTAGTAAACTTCCGGAATCTGATAGGTCGCGACATCTAATATTTGTTTTGATGGCTAATCACTCGTATGGAAGTCATTGACCTCTTTACCCAACTTGTCGTCTAGTTCCACGCGAGCTTATAAGCTCGTCGTGTCGACAAGTTCATAAGTTTCATTTTTCTTTTCAATAAACTGCCCTATGATTTTCAATTTATGATTCAAATTTTTCTAAACATATTTAAATCTAACCTGTAACAATGTTTGATGTACGTTTGTATGTAAGCGCATTATTTTCTTGGTGGTATAGTACCTAAGTAAGATTCTTTCCCAGCAGTACCAACTTATTATTCTGTGGTAGTGCCTATTTATTTATTGATTTTGAAAGACTGAAGGAAACGCTGCTTTACACCAATGAACTTATCTACATATTAGATGTTTTTTTACTGATGAATTGCAATTCACGTGTGGAACACACGTGATTCTACACATAATCTACCGGCAGACAAAAAGGAGCAAATATTCTACTAGCTTAATTTGATGTTTTATGGTTGCATCAATTCGATTCAGTTATTATGAAATTGAGCATCTTCTATTTCATTATTAATCTTCTTTTTAATATGGTTATTTATGCAAAACTATCACTTGCTCACATGGATTTTCGTTTATTATCTGGTTGTTATTCCTAAAGGAGGGAAGAATATCCAAATACCTAAGTGGTAGAGTTCCTATCCAAAATATATCTGGGAGCTTGGAATATCTATCACATACAGGCGTGCGGTATTGCATCGTTGCGTCGTTAGCAGATGCTAAAATTGAAAATAGTCTCATATTTTTCATCAATCATATGTATGTTTATTACCTTCGTATCATATTTTCCTACATTTTTAGATTTTAAATTGACTACAGTTTACACTAATATTTGCGACAGGCAGCTTTTGAACCCGCTACTGTTGACTTTCTGAAGCACGAACCACTCATCAAGTGACCTCAATGTTATTGTTTTTGAGTTTTTCGTTAGGTCCTCAGTTATGTATGTATACTTTGTTATTATAAAACATGTGAGATACGATTTAGTCTATTAATATAAAAACAATTAGGTACTTATTGGGAATAGTGACTCATTCATTTTATCGTAGCTTATGTTATCTGTCTTAATCAATGCGGATAACAAGTTTTAATAATACATTAACGTACTGTTTACATGTTTTTATGCAGTGAAGCCTGCAATGCTATAGGTACTGTGTGTTTTGTCTAAGACCGCCGGTAACCGGTATTTTTTTGCGGTAGCGTGGTGAGGTCATCGTCACTGCTCGATGGCCATCTAAGGCTTTTTATTTTCTTTTTTAGGCTCGAAACCTGAGAACCAATAGTCGGCCATTACAAACCTTATTTAATGGAAGAGATCTATCTGTGCAGACCGTGAACACCGGCGTGGCTATCTTTGAGATAGATTATTATCAAAATAGCGTAGGTAATAAAGTTTATATTGGCTGTTTTAAGAAGAAAGATCTGTAGGTAGCATATCATAGCATAAAAATCTATCAGAACTCGTTTTATATTATGGAATATGAAAAAAAGTAGAAGGCAAAATCTGTATAGTCTAAGCAAAATTAATGATTTGCATGTAGATGTTTTACGCAATAAGAATAAAAAAATACTTCCTAAATTTTACTTTAGTGAGTCTTCACTCTAAATACCTATCGTTAATAGTTACGCAAAATAATACATATAAAAAACAACTTAATCAATTGAAAAAAATCTAAGAGGTTAAATAAAACAGAGACACAGGTTTTCTTAAACATTATATTGACTAACAATAATGAGTTTATCTTTTTTACTAGCCTACGTTTATACAGTCGTGTTTCAATACATCATTAGGTACATTCGGGTTCGTTTGTAAGTCATCACAATATTCTTGAAGGAGTTACAATGATTCTTATTTGCCGTAGCCGCCAGCACTAGCTGATGCGGAAGCGTGAGCGCTGGCGGACGCGTGAGATCCTCCGTATCCCCCTGAGCCACCACAGCCTGAGGTGCACCCACCACTTCCCCCGGAGCCTCCGTGACCACCGCCTCCATATCCACCAGAACCACCTCCTAAGCTAGCGCCGCCTCCATGACCGCCTCCCAGACCACTTCCACCTCCAAGCCCTCCTCCCAGACCACCGCCTGAGCCTCCGCTACCACCGTAGCCACCACTGCCTCCATGACCACCGCCAAGACCACCGCCTAGGCCGCCTCCACTTCCAAATCCTCCACTACCCCCTTGACCTCCTCCAAGTCCACCACTACCTCCATGGCCTCCACCAAGGCCTCCAGCACCTCCGAAGCCTCCACTACTGCCGTGGCCACCGCCTAGGCCACCGCCACCACCGGATCCTCCTACCAGGCCACCACTAGAGCCGCCGCCGTATCCTCCAGACCCACCGGATCCGCCTCCCAGACCGCCGCTAGATCCGCCGCCATATCCACCGCTTCCTCCAAAACCACCGCCTCCTCCAAATCCAGCACCGCCTCCAAATCCACCGCCACCGCCACTATATCCACCGCTGCCTCCGTGGCCACCTCCTAGACCTCCAGAGCCTCCGGAACCTCCTCCCAATCCACCACTTGACCCGCCTCCGAATCCTCCACTGCCGCCATGTCCTCCTCCAAGGCCGCCTCCGTTTCCTCCGCCCAATCCACCACTGGATCCGCCTCCAAATCCTCCACTGCCTCCATGGCCGCCTCCTCCACCGCCACCGAGGCCTCCTCCAAAGCCGCCTCCGCCTCCACTGCCGCCATAACCTCCGCTTCCACCTCCAAGACCTCCAGCGCCACCGCCACTTCCGCCAAAGCCTCCAGATCCTCCGTGGCCTCCGCTTCCACCTAGTCCGCTTCCTCCACCGAGTCCGCTACCGCCTCCGAAACCGCCCCCTCCGCCACTGAAACCATCCCCGCCGCCACTGTAGCCACCCCCGCCGCCGTATCCTCCCTTTCCGCCCAGGGTGCCAGTGAACGCGAAACCGCCCGATTTCCCATCATCAGACTTCGTGCTCACGAACTTCCCATTGCCGCTAGCAGCGCTTTTGGCAAGGTGCTGAAGCCCGGACCTCACTGTTCCAATAATGCCGTTGACGCCGTCGGATATGCCGTCGAACCCACCGCCGAAACCGCCGCCGCTACCGCCACCGCCGCCGCCGCCGAAACCGAATCCACCGCCGCCTCCACCGCCGTACCCGCCGCCTCCACCGCCGTACCCGCCGCCGCCGTAACCACCGCCTCCGTGGCTACCGTAGCCACCACGACGGACCCTCACTGCAAAAAAAAAGTAATAAGCTATAAGACAAAGAGGAAGTGGACCATAACAATACATATTGTACAAGAAACTGTGGAGTACTTTGGATTATGGGTCATTTCAAACTTGAGTATTGACTTTATTTTATTGAGCACATAACAATACATATTTATTGGGCCTTTTAATTGATACTTTAGAAGTTTCATTTTCCATTGGCATCAAATAAATCCAACTGAGTATGTAAACTATATTGCATTGTTTACCGAAATAGAATCTTAACGAGGTTTTTTCTATGACACCTACCTGCTGATGCATGGCTGAGCGCTACGGCCAGGCAAAATATGACACCTAGCGCCGTCCTCTTCATATCTACGGTTGAGCTTTACTGACCATATCCTTCTATTAACCATCCTTTTATACTACTTATTATATTAATGGTCTAAACGTGCAAGCCTTACGAACATAAACACGAGTACTCGGAAACAATAAGTTTTTGTACACAGTTAATCTCCAACAAAATCATGTAGTTTTTTTGTTGCCACGGTAACCAATTAACATTAATTTACTGGGCGAGGGAAATACTTTATTTATTTTATAAAATATTTAATTGAGTACATCAGTCGTAAGTAAATCTTATATCTATTCATAGAGTTAATAACTCTATGTATCTATCTATATAGCTATGTATGTACATACAAATGTTAACACAACAATTTGTTAGGATGTATCGATGTATGTTTATAACTTCGGGACACCATATCAGCTGGTGCTGAAAAGTGACAAAAAACTCAATAACTTTTTTATTTATTACAATTTACTAAAACATGGATGAAATTAAATAAGTTACCAACTAAACGCTTGATTGTGGTCACACTATATCCAGTTGTGGTTAGTTGGACTTTCCAATATCGTATCTTAAAATCTTGCATCGGAATCTGATGGGTTATTTTGACCTTGACATTAATATTAACAAGTAATTCTCAATACCTACTGTTAAAGTCTTTATTTCTACTTCTTTATAAATCTAGTTAAAGCAGCACAATTAGATATAATGACAACAATTAAATATATTAGACTCTACAATGATTTTATGCGTTTATATCAAACGTTTACGTCATTGGCGTTTTAAATAATAAATATACATTGTTGATAGATTTATTATAACGACATTGGAGACAAGACTTCGCTATAATTTTTATTGCGGTTTTGTACAAGAAACTGTTTTCTGAATTCAATTCATTTAGGAAAATATAATGTAGAGTCACAAAATATTTTGCTTGAATAATTTATCAGCCGAAAGTAGGTATAATTAACTATGTAGCTGATCACAGTTACATAGTATTAGCTGTGAGATTTGTGAGAGTGTGAATGACTTTTCCGGTACGCGGCCTCCATTATTCCAGAACCTTTCTGCCCCATCGGCCGTCAGTTCTACGTACTATGTGCCCTGCCCATTGCCACTTCCGTACCGGAAAACGCAGCGTGGGACGTCCACCTACAAGGTGGACCGACGACATCGTAAAGGTAGCAGGGAAGCGCTGGACGCAGGCCGCTACCAATCGATCAACATGGAAAGCATTGGGGGAGGCCTATGTTCAGCAGTGGACGTCCTGTGGCTGAAATGATGATGATGATGATGAATGACTTTTCAATAATTTAGCAAACAAGCTAGGAATCTTCAATGGCCCAGCCATAAAAAAATATTGGGGTTAATTAAGGTTTGCCTTTGTAGATATAACTTATTGAAATCAACAAAAGATTATACTTAGTTACTCGTATATAATATAGGTAGACATAAATGTCATTAGAATTTAATTGCAATTCATACATCACCGTCACGCATGATATACGATTAAGTACAAGTAATGTTTACTACAACTACAATTAATGTTTCATGGCCTAACCTTATATAAATAAATAATAAATAAATATAAATAAATAAAATAAATAAATTCTTTATTGAATAACTTATTGACAGTTTTTAACAATAGGCTAATATTAAACTATAATAGGTAAAAGTACATACGTGCCTGAACTAAGAATTATAATTCCTGTATCTCAGGCAAAAAAAGGCTTACATTACTTTATTAATAGAACTATTTCTAGCAAAATATATAATCTAATATTTATACATAATAATATATAATTAAAAATTAAAATCTACACAAGTTACATTTAAGATTTAAAATCAATACAATGTGCTACATAATATTGCTTGTTCTACATACTTTATTAAAAACATCCAACATACAGTGTCTGCGTAAACAAAAATAATAAACTGGGTCACGCTCAATGTTGCAAAAATCATACAAGTTATTTATGTTTACTCTAGATATACTTAAATGCAATTCGGTTTGTTAAGGTAGATTTGATAAAAGGTTAGTGGGACAGCTCTATGATTAATTATGGAGTTATCTACTAGTAGGTACTAATGGTAAAAGTTAATTTATACAATCTAGGTAGTAAATTAGCTAATGATAAAACTGACACATCAAGACAAACATAAACTCGCAGGTACGTACATAAATGAAGGTACGTACTGCCTACTATAAAATGTTAAGGGCAATATCACAGTTGTAAGCTTTTAAAGCTTCGGTGTAACACGGTGTCCTGTAATTGAAAACAGGTAGTCCATTTTCGATGTGTCTATGTTTTAACTGCTCGTTATTATCTAAATCTATTTCGGAATATTGCCACTTCGCAATGCTAATGATGTTTGAATAATAGGTTCGTCAGCAACCTTCGACTGTCTCTTCATTTTTTATTTGTCTGGCGAACACTTCTGTTTATAATTTTTCTAAGTTCAGCAGCTCTACATGAACTTTAGAATAAGCTTAGAAATAGTATTTTTATTGTGATATGATCCTTAATGGTCAAGCAAGTCACGACGATGATAAACGAGATGCAAGATGCAAAAACCACATCCGTATTAAAGATGAGGTTTAGGTTTACATTATCGGGTTATTAATACCATTTGATAAATATCTTCGAAGAAATGCTCGTTCTGTTAAATCGTGTTTTGAATTACCATTAATCTTTTTCTATAATCTATGAGGCCACACACGCCATACCTACGTGCTAATTGTTATACTCTATGCAAGTTAGATGCAAGTCTAAATAGCTAATTACGTGTAACCTACACTATGAGTGTATGTGTGTGAGAGTATTAGATGACTGTTTTATGTAAATTTTTTGTTTGTTTGTTATCGTTCACGACTTTATAATATAGTATGTACTACCAGCTCTGCTAGATTAATCGGTGTGATATTTGACCATTTTATTTAATACTAGCGGCCCACCCCGGCTTCGCACGGTTGCAATGGAATTTCGCAGCTTTTCTCTTCTATAATATGCATGTGCTTCATACATATAAACCTTTCCCTTGAATTACTGTATCTATTAAAAAAAACTGCATCAAAATCCGTTGCGTAGCTTTAAATATCTAAGCATACATAGAGTATGTAGTGATTATTGTAACAATTGGCATTAGGTTATAGCCTAGTTGATCGACTGTAACAGAAAATATAGGTACTAGATAGAGTACTTGGAATTGTTTTCCTAATAAATGTAGAGTTAGATGTGAATTTTTCCATTGGTTAATTCATGCACGAAAATAAAATAAATGCGTTGTTTGTCTAAGTTTTTGAATTAATTTGTTATAAGTAAGTTAAATGTACATACTCAAGATAGACATGTAAGTACGTCTTTTGGAGTAGACAGTAAATAGATACATAGTTTTTTGTATCATACCTGCAAATATGTATGTAACATCTACTTACCATTACTTACGACACTAGTATTATATTATCTGTGCTTATGACGTAGAAAATAATTGTGGTAGGTAGTAATTCAGCATAAATCTATAATTTGTTACTTCGTGTTTTTTGTTTGTAGCACTTTATAAAAAAAATTAACAATCCAATGTTATTGATTGAGTTAGAAAAGGCTTTACTCTTCCGTGTATCTGATGAAATAGCTGGTCCATCTTTTTATTACCTACTATGCCAATGAATAAAGTTAATTATTTTATTGGTTTGTAATTTACTACTACTCGTATTTGGTTCAAACATATTTCTAATCCTAGCTAGATGTCATTTATACAGTGTGTCCGGGCATGTAGTGATCAAACTTTATGGGCCAAATCTAGGGACAATTTTATCGATAAAAATACTTCAAATTTGGGGCTTGACCCATTTATCGCAAAATTACAAGGATTTAAGTTTTTAATTTTTAGTTCTCACCTCTTCCTTCAAAAACAAGTGAAAGCGTGGGTAGCTTAACATAAATAAGCAAATATTTTATATCATGCGATAGCCAATAAAATTATCTATTAGCAAAAGTAGAAAACAGATACAAGTTTCATACATTTTAAGGGAGTAATAATGGATTTAATTAGAAAAAAACATGCGTTTTTTCGCTTCTTTTTCAGTTATTTTCCAACACAAGAAAAACCAGGTCGTTAAGGTATGTTTTATTTGCATTGTATTATTAGTATTTGAGCTATTCTACAAAACGAATGTAAATTTATTAGTCTACGTCTATTAGTTTCGACGTATTTGTTGAACAAAGATACCCCTTCCCAGCGGTTTCCATAGTAATCGGAATAGGTTGTGTGATTCTTTCAGGCAGTGCATTTTCGCATGTCGCGTGCGCTATGGAAACCGCTGGGAAGGGGTATCTTTGTTCAACAATTACGTCGAAACTAATAAACGTAAACTAATAAATTTACATTCGTTTTGTAGAATAGCTCAAATACTAATAATACAATGCAAATAAAACATACCTTAACGACCTGGTTTTCCTTGTGTTGGAAAATAACTGAAAAAGAAATGAAAAAAGTCATGTTTTTTTCTAATTAAATCCATTCTTACTCCCTTAAAATGTATGAAACTTGTATCTGTTTTCTACTTTTGCTAATAGATAATTTTATTGGCTATCGCATGATATAACATTTTTGCTTATTAGTGT
The DNA here is from genome assembly GCF_004193835.3 of Ostrinia furnacalis. NCBI lineage: Eukaryota > Metazoa > Arthropoda > Insecta > Lepidoptera > Crambidae > Ostrinia > Ostrinia furnacalis. Next base: position 1,498,106 of record NW_021130455.1, read on the forward strand.
TAAGCTACTCACGCTTTTACTTGTTTTTGAAGGAAGAGGTGAAAACTAAAAATTAAAAACTTAAATCCTCGTAATTTTGCGAGAAATGGGTCAAGTCCCAAATTTGAAGTATTTTCATCGATAAAATTGTCCATAGATTACGCCCTTAAAGTTTGATCACTACAAGCCCGGACACACTGTATAGTACTTGTACTATGTAGGTAAGTAGATAAAGTACTTATATTTTACTTAACTGTGACACACAAATAAAACTCAATAATTATATTAACATTGATATATTTTCGATTTTATATAATACATACTATAATTTTCGAACGCCCTCTCTACTCAAACGAGATAACTGACCAATATTGAATCAATAGTTTAAACCACTATCGATACACATCAGTGACTAAGACAAAAAATTCGATGAATGACCACGAGATGGCACTAAAACGATCAATAATAAAATCGATGTAAAATGGCAGTTTATGTTAATAGATCATATAACTATAACAAAAGTCCTTAAATGAGATGCTTTTCGAAGACAAACTACTGTCAAGATATTTGAATGCAATCGAAAAATCACGTGACTTATCGACGATTATTTCGTTAGTATCTGCATCTCGCCTAAAGACCAACATAAATTAGCTTAAGTTAAGGCTGCGACTTGAAGTCTGGTCTGGGAGCTCCGTAGGCTGTGGCGTGACTAGTGGCGACTCCTCCGCGGCCGGTGCTGTACGCGTTGGCGATGGCCGTGGCTCCACCAGGCCCGCCTCCGTTCGCAGACCTGCCACCCCAACCGAAGAACATCGGGAAGAACGCTCCTGTGGGCATCTTGGGCTGATAATCATCTTCCTCCTCCTCGTCTTCGATTGGCCGCTTCACCTGCTTCCTCTTGGACACTCGCTTCTTAGGCTTCTGAACTGGCTCCTCCACTTCTTCCACTTCTGGCTCTACTAGCTCTGGCACAGTGGTGACGGTGCGGGCTGTGGTCGGGACAAACTCAGTTTTCTCAGTCGGCTCTACGAGATCAGTGGCTTCGGTGACGATGGGTTTTTCGGGAGCTTGAGGGAAGAAGACCTCGTTTTGCTGCGGGTAGTATTCGTCCTGGGTCTGGCGACGTCGGTCGGGGAGGTAGTACTGGCTAGGCGCTTGCTGCGCCGGTTCTTCGGGCTGCTTGAACATGAAGGCCGCCATGCCGCCGCCGACGGCGCGAGGGTTGTAGTAAGGGTTAAAGTAGCGGCTCATCACCATCCCGCCGCGGGTGTTGTCGCTCGATCCGTAAGACACTGGAGACAAAAATAAGTTATCTATGAATTTGTTTTCGATCATCGATCATCATTTTCGGAAATACAAATAAGCAATTTTCTTTGCGTTGTAAATGTAAATTGTGTTGTCACGTACACAGCACAGGGTCAATTTCCAGAAATCACTTTATGAGTTTCATCCAAATTATGATAACAAAAGATAAATACCAAAAGTAAAAGACGAACTAATGCAAAAATAAACACAATGTTAATGATTACGAAAAATATTTAAAAATAACCATAAGTCTTTGAAAAAGCAGCGTTGTACTCACAAGTGTCATAATTGTTTCCATAATACGGGTAGTAAGGATATCCTGCCGCCTGCCAGGCCGCGCAGGCCAAGACCACAAAGCTGACGAGTTTCATGTTGAGTTTCACTGGGTTCCCTTGCTCGAGGGTGTGGTGAGGTGAACAGCAGTCGGGCTAGTGTTGGACGCGCTCTGTGCCAGCTTTATATAGCGGGCACTGTCTGGACTCATTGCTATGCAAGTCACGGGAGTGCTGCGATCGCCAGTTTAAGCTCACCAAACACAAGACTGTTTTGTAGATCGGAATAGGAACTTTAGACGAGATAATAATCTTCATCTTTAATTAGGAAAACGGACTTACATAAATCGTGGTAAGAGCAAAAAATATTGCGTGATGATAATTAATTGGTTGAATTTGATTTCGGCAAGTTCTACCTATTAATATTGTGTTGTAAGATTGTAATGTGGAATCAGTCGAACGTCAATTTGAACTTTATGATAAACCACGAAAGACAGCTGCATTGACAGAAAATTAAAATGGTTGTTACCCACATATTTTCTACACTGATAAAAATTCAATTTTAACGACGATTGAATCTCAACCCTCAGACTATCATATTATTTAAATATTAAAGTAATATCTTCTAAGAATCAGTATTTGTAGCATCCACTGCAACACCAGTAGGTTGTTGGTCATAGACATTTTCTCAGTCCGAACACCATGTGAGACGTCCTTTACATTTTTCGGCGGAGTCCAACCGTTAGTGAGATGGGCATCCTGTTGAAGATCGGTTAGTCGTAGATACGTTTCTAAATTGACTTTTTGCAGAATACAGTTGTGAGGAAGGAAATTTTAAATTCAAATCGTAAAAGCTCGGGTCAAAAAACTGAGACAGCAACTTTAAAAATAGATGTAGGTTGGATCTCCTATTTCGTAGTAGGATATCCGACCATCAGTTAGGTTACTACTAAATAGGATAGAAGTATAGAGAGATCTATCACTAACTAGCGGCTGCCCGCGACTTTAGGGGTGGAGTTTCGTAAAATCCTAGTGGAAGCCTTTGTCATAACATCTACCTGCATGTCTTTCAGCCCGATCCGTCCAGTAGTTTGGGCTGTGCGTTGATAGATCACTATGTCAGTCACCTTTGAGATAATTAGATTAACTAATCAAGTAGACTTTAAACAAAAAGGGCTAACGATTTTTTAATGGTTTTTACCTTACGGGGTTGTTATCTATCAGCACTTTTACTGTTAATTATTATCGCATGCCAATTAGCTCTGACTGACTGTTTAATAAACTATGTAGGTTCTTTCGCGATTAATTTTCAAACTAGCATTGTTTTAACGAAACGGTACTAACATCTGAAACTGAAAGTATACATGAAGTATATAATGTTATAATCAAAATTATGATGATTCTAAAAAATAAGATTCTTCCTTGCATATTATGTTATTGGCTTTAAAAGAGTTGAGTGTGAATCCTACTGATAGAATAATGTGACATCGATCGTTTTTGTCTCAGTCGTACTTGGCAATCATCATTTAAATAGCTTCGACTTCGAGGTAAAATGTATCAGAAAATATTGATAGGCTCGTTAAGGGCTCCTTTATGTCATGCTGGCCTCGTCCCGGCTGGCCGCTTCGGACCCTACGCGGAATGACAAACAGCTCCATTCATGACGATTTATAACACTCGTTTCCAACATTTACAACATTTTTAATTTTCCTGGAAGTCATACTATAGACGCTAATAGAAATTACAATGATTTGTCAGACTTTGTAAGGGATTCGTGTAAGACATTAATACCTTTTAAGTATCTCGATCGCAGAATACTGATGTAACAATTTAAATCAGTTAAGCGGTTAGGTGATAAAACGAGATCAGTTTTATAGCGTTTATTTATGAGCTCCATTAGTAGAAATGTCCAGTTTAAACTGTATTAGTATTTGGAGCACGCTGTTACATTCGGGGACGCTAAGTTCTGGGTGCGATAGGATCTCTGGTGTATGCGATATATCCCACCACTTATGCCGATAGCATCGGAGCCCACGGCACCGCGGCGGCTAGCGAACAGTCAAATTTGCGCGTTTGCACGTCTGGGGACATAATCATGAATTTATGCCGGAAGCATCTTTTATCGGGCATTAGTATGGTCAGCGAGGAGCGCTGATTCATGCCTCAACGGACTGACAAGTATATTTCGAACACCTGTATTTTTCTCAAGCAGCTTACTTAGTAGTTCAGATGAGCCGTTGGACGCCTTTGTCTTATTTGGCATGAGTTATGTAGCGTCAGAGCTTTTAATTTAAAGACCCCGATATCTGTTGAGAATCAAAAATTATCATACTTTTAAAATAAAGTATTGGTTCGAAAACCCTTCTTGAATAATTTCGAATTATTTTGCGATGGGATTAGTTTTCAGCTCAGTACATTCGTTATAAACAAGCGAGTGACGTTGTGTCGTGTTTTTCTTGGTACAATACAGAATATAAATTGTTTTAAAAATGGAGGTCCACCAGGACAAAATACACGCATATCATTATCATTAGACCTCATTTAAAGACAAATGATACCACAAATTCAGCATAATAGTAGAGCAATAGCCGTTCGTACGTATAAATTCTTAAACTGTCTCAAAGTATCACTTTCAAGGAGCAACTCTACAAAATATAGATTTTTACATCAAAAACCAAATATTATTTACAGGATTTTATACTAGGTAGGTACTTATTCAGCAAGGAAATTAAGTTCACGGAAACACCTTTATTTATTTAAAACCTTATTGCACCAAGAAAATATTACAATAGGAACTTAATGCATTTTTAATTTTGAAGGTCGTTTTGATTATTCTTTATTGTTTTTATGTCATTGTTTTTGAAATATGTATGTATATGAGGATCAGAATTGTATATCTGTGTCTGTTTTGCAAAATGTCAGATTTAAAAACATTGGAGATCCTCGAAACAAAGCTATATTTGCGTTTCAAAGAATTCCGCGAAATGCACTTTGCATACGCTCTGACGTTCGGTCGTCAGACATTCTGGCTGCGCGGGCGATGCCGCGATACTCTGATGCAGATGGACTGATAACGATGTCGTGCAAAGACCTCATGCTTTTACTGTTACTGTGACGCTGTCTTCTAAGAAGCACTTGAAAAAGTAGCACTGAATTTGCAAAACTCAGTTAAATGGAAACACAAAATTAACTCCTGAGTACTAGCCTCGAACCCACTTCTCACTTCTGGAATATCAAGTAGTGATTTCTGTATCCATGTAGTAGTATACTTCTTTACTGTACATTTTTGTGTCTGATTATTTTTACACGTAAATCAGATAATTATGTATTCTGAAAGACGCCAATCTTGATGTAGAGATAGGTGGAAATGTAACCCATAATCGAATATTGTGAATTTACTTGTTCTAACCGTAATTTTGTTTTGTTGTAGGTACGTACGAGGTCCTGATTTGACACTAGGTAAGATTCGACCATAAGATTAGGTATATCGTTGAAATAAAAATTATTCAAGCCGAAGTCACCATTAAGAGGCTTGTCAGCGAAGGCACTACCTGCCCAATTACCATAAAGAACAATCAGATGCAAGTGCTGCCCAAAGTTTAGAATCTGCAATGCAAAACTTGGTGTTACGTTTCACGTAAGTACACCCTTTCCTCCAAGCATGGCCTGTCTGCCGATTGAATGCATATCGTGGGATCTTGACGTCAACGTGCGTACGGACAGAACCACAATTTTCCTGTTCTTTGTGTTGTCTCGTAAGGGAATTAGTACGCGATTTGCTACGTGCTTCAGTTCACGATCGATTTTGATTTGCTGAACCTGTTTTGCATTTTCTATTGTTATCCTCTTTTAGATTAAGGACGTTTTAGATATTTCAGTTGCGCGTCAGTTGAGACTAGCTTAACAGGTTTGTTAAAACCTTTTTTACTTAAACCGTTTTTGCAAAATTTAAATCTTGGCAATTGACGTCAAACCATTCTTCATCATTTCTTTTGTTTTACTTTAATTAATTAATCTCAGCAATTAAATCTTTGTGAGAATAATATTATAATAATGCATTTAAATGTTTTTATTAGCGATCCTTCGACAACAGTTTTTTGTTAAAATATTTCAGACCGTACACACACCGGGGTTCTTTTGTTTTGGTCACATATGACGTCACGGTCACCGAGCCGGTGAATGACGCATTTATTGTTTCAGCTTATGTCATCATTACTCACTCGTACTTAGGATTTTACTCTCGTTAACACTGCCAAAATTTACTTGGAGAAACCCATCTCCGAAGTTAAATAAAGATTTTTAAAGTATAATTGTTCTAAAAAAAATCTGTTCGTTCATTTCAGCTGAATGACGTCTACTGCTGGACAAAGGCCTCCCCCATGGATTTCGACAAAGATTGGTCCTGGGAATAGTCCTGTACGAGTAGTTATAGGTTCCTATTTAATATTATAATAAATAAATTCTACTCGTGCATCTCTCACTTTTTACGTTTTAAGCCCAAATAAAGTTAAGAATCTTGACTTGAAATAAGGTATTTAAATTTGGGACCCCAAATCGATTGATTAATTTGCTTTTAAAAGTACACAGACTCGTTGAATTTTAACCTTGTAATCGTGGAATAAATGTTTTTTAAAACTGTTTTGGATTTTGTGAAGTGTATTTTTAGAAAAGTGCAGAAGTTAGACCAGGAGCGTCACGGAAGCCTCTTTAGCATTCGATTCTTGTTTTACCATTTTTAATTTACGGCATGTTCGATTGGCCATTCGTCAACTTAAGATGCACGGGTCGTCCGTGAATTTTTTATTATTCGTCTATGAAATAAATTCGGGTGAAACAGTAAAGCAGTAGGGAAGAATATAAATCCTATGAGGTCGTCTTTGTATTAGAGGTCCTATTACAAAAATTAAATCAGATAAATTAAGATTTTGTCTCTCTCTATCTGGTTTATTTTCTCTCTAATACTAGCTTGAATGAAAGAGACAGACAGAGATTTTGCCTACGTCGTAATCGTTCTTCAAAGTAGATTCACTCGTACCTTTGTCACTTCTAGGTCATAAATCGTGGCCAAAACAATGGGCACTGCATTAGCAATTAAATGAATTTTTCATATATTTTTTGTATGAAACAACGAGTTTTTAACCAGATGTTCAGTGGTTACTAATCAGGCGACATCTAGGTCCCAATAAATCTTGTCTAATTGGGAGGCCGTATGGACCGAATGAAATCGACAGTGCACTTGGCATTCAAATACGATCGCATGCGCAGGACCACCTGTTACGACGGAATTGGTACACGTAATTTTTATAATATTGGGTGCGTTGAGCAGCATGTCAAAATTGCATTCAAAGATCAATATTAACCTCACGTGTAGCTTTTTATATAAAAAAAAGACTTAAGTTTTATCGTTTGAATCGTTACACGCCTACTCGATTGTATATTTTGGAAGAAACTTTGGCATTCTACGAGGCCAAAAAGATAATTTCTAAAAATGAAACGAATAATTGATTTGGTTCTAGAGTCAATCGTAAAAAGTGTTGTCCCCTCCTAAATTCAATTTACAATGCGATGTGAGGTATGCCATGTAGAGATATATTTCTCTCCATTTTTGATATAGGTAATAACGGTTGACAACTTTTCTCCTTCAATGACTTGTTTCCACGTGCTACAAATCAGTCTCAAGGACCTCAGTATAAACTTTAGACGAGGTATAAAGCTGATGAAACGTAAACGTACGTGTAACGATATTTACCTATGTCGATAGAATAATTTGAAGAAATCAACAACCTTGCATACTGATCACCAAAGTTAAATATTTTGTAAATAAATCTCCAGCAGACAATGACCCCTCTAATGAGTAGAGAAACATTAACTTTATTGGCAATTTGGCCCACAGTTTTTAAGTAGTTTAGGTAATCTTGTGTTAATAAATAATTATATAGTCAGACCTGGGACACGTGGGTTTTACTGATGTTTTTGCTATGTATCTAGTTAAATATAACGGATGTTAAAAACCTACAATGAAATAATAGGTATACGTTGTATTTTCCACGTCTTGGAACTTACGAAAAAGATAAATGTAAATCAATTTGCTTGTATTTGTACCTATCATGATGTCTTGTAAAAAAAACTACGTTTCAACTACGTCTCACTCTCTTGTTTGTCAAAAGTGATAGTATGTACCCAAGTAGGTATAAAAAATTGAATTGTAATACTTTAAGCTAAACCTAGCTAAACCTAGGTGCTTGAAAAGAATAGATTTATGATTTATTTAAATGTCTAACTAAAATAATTCTACGTAAAGCTATGCAAATGGCCGCACAGACGAAGGAATTTCTAATTGGTCAGTGCTTTGATGCTTTCCTCCGCATCGGCGATTGACTTCGCATAGAAAACGCCGAAATTTTCGGAGAAGCGCCAGCCGATTTACAGAATACCTAATCGTAACGATACACACCCATGGTAGTGTATCCACCTTTGATGAAAACTCGGGATAGTTACTTCTATATTTTATAGAATTTTATCACATCTAATTAAAACAACACAAACGATAATTTAATTTTGAGATTTTTTCTTCAGATCCGCCGAAAGGCTTTTAATTTCTGCTTAAATATTGTGTGGTCAATTCTCAGTGTGGAAAACTCATTAAAATCTATGAAGAATCTTAGATTACACCCTGTTTCACACACTAAGGTTTGTGTGTGTATTTGTGATCCATTTTCAAGATAACTAGATATTGAAACTTTTCTTGCCAAAACACTTGGACAGGCTTGATTTTGTAGAGCCTTACAACAATACAGTTCTTTGGGATTGGCCCTTTAGAGTTTTATTGAAAACGACTTATCTTACTAACCACAGTCTGTGTGCTTATGTAATTTACAGTGCTACTAGCAATCCCATACGTAGGTATTATTCAGAATAGCGCCGTCGGATGGTAACGGTGGCGCGCGCTCATCCAAACGTGCTGTCGATTGTATTCAAATTCGATGCGCAAATTCCACCAATTTATACAGCGTGATCTCTTTATCTAGGATGTACTGAAGCGTGACGGTGATATGGTGTTTCTTACACGTTTTTACTTGAAATCACACGTGATATACGTTTATTATTACCTACCATAGTACGCATCGAGTTCGAAAATATTTTTCAGGATTCCTACAAATTAACAATGCTTGTAATTTTGTGTTTTTAAATTATTAGACAAGTTAGTAGGTATAAAGCGAGACATTTGATGTGACATTCCAAAAAGATTTGATAGAAATAATGTAATATTCGATTTCCTGAAAGAATCGATAGAGCCGCTGTCATCTGCTGTAGAACACAGCTAGGCGATTATGAAGTTCAATCTATATCATTTTACAATAGCTTGTAGTCCAAAGTTTTTTCTGTTGGATACAAACGATAGTCAAGGGTCACATAGTACTTAAAAAGAAAATGTATCACCATGTATGTCTCTAATCATCTCACTAGGGTCCCGTGCAGAGAGCATAACTGTAGGCCGTCCAAATAAAAGTAAAATGATTTGCTATTGACAACTATCTCTTGACATATACAGGAGAGATGATGGTACGAGTTTGCCTAGATTGACTTTTGTTCAAAACCCATTCAAAACACATGCAAGCTTTAAAGTCACCCCAAACCGACCGTCCCTTATTGACATTGCCATATGCAGATGGGTGTCAAACACAGCTCTCAGCTGAATAATTCAACCGCCCCGCGCCCTATGTGCTACGTTTCCACGCGCGCGCAGTATGTTATGCGCAGCGCGTGCGATTCGTTGGGATGCGCGGGCGCATGCCCGACTATGAATAATATTAGTGCCACATCTCTAATCTGTGTGATGGGTTGGCGATTAATATAGATAATATTAAGCTGATTAAAGTAGAATGATTAATGTAATCATAGTAATATACTATCGCTGAAGTCTTAGATTAATAAGGTAGGTACTCTATTTTGCCTCCGATAAAGGTGCTCGTGTCCTTCCTGACTGAAAGACCTGATGATGATGAAGTTTTGGAATTAATACAAAAACCTTTCCATGGAAGTGACTGATATTTTAAAAAGAACCGCCATAAATAATGTAGTTCGTGTGTAAGTTTAGTTGTTTGGGGCATATTCCGCATACAGATTGGAGCCAATCATTATTTGTTATGAAATTACCCCACTTCATAGCCCAGAAAGAATTGTTAGCTACCACAATGCTGACCTATTTACTAATTTCTTACTTCTTCTTTTTCTTACTCATAGTTGTGCCTTTGAGCAAAGTTACAACAAAATCATAGTGAAGTTAATCTTTGCCTGTGTTTTAAAAATAGGCATCAAACTTTATCTTATTGTTTCTTCGATAAAAGTTTCATCATAAACCCCTCCAGTTCTCAAGAAAATCTTCTTATTATATTTGAGACGTGTTTAAGTGCCCTGGAAAGGGCCTATTTACTAAATAAACTATTTTATTTCATTTCAATGGTTAACTAAGCAGCTTATAAACTTACATATTAAAGAGGCGGTAGTAGCTATATTGGGTCAGACCGTGGAATAAGATTTTACGGTTTCTAATGGAATAGTCTTTCTAATAATTCAGTCTCATTATGACCTACCTACCTTGCATGCAAATTGACAAGCTGCATCCAAGCAATAGATTGATTAGTTTCCATTTATTCCGCCGCCGGCGCCACAATCGCGGTCCAAGTGTCTCACTGCTGTTTTGGCTAATGTTGATAATGTGGCTAATAAATCCGTTCTCGTGTCACTGAGACAAGTTTATTGCTATTGTAGAGTTTCAATATGGTCAGACGACGGCTCGTCAAGATAACCATCTTATGTAGTTGTAATAGAGGTGATTTTGCCAGAGTCCTAAGTCTGAGCTATCGTCTGCACTTGTTATGTTATATGATGCGTTTTATGTTTGGAAGCTAATTTCAATTTTGTAGGTCAAATGTAAATGAGACTTAGGTTTTATTGTGTGCTAATTTGTGTATGAATATCAATAGACTCACTTTAAACTTACTACTCAACTAAACGAATCATGAATTTGAAAGTAATGTAATAATGTTGCTAATGCCTCGGCCGCACTCATCGCGATAACCCGAAGATTCGCGCTATCGCGATGTGTGTGGCCAAGTATTAGCGTATACTTCGGTGCTTTTTTGCATAGATTAGTGTTCCCGAGGCCTATAGGCTTTTAGGCTTAAAATTAAGCCTATTTAGTTCTTTTTTTGGCCATGATAGACTACTAGGCTTTTAAAAGGCTACTCATTATAAAAAGCCTATAGGTTTACAAAAAAACCTATAGGCCTAAATAGCCTTTTAGGCTTTATTTCCGACTAAAGTCTTTTTCGAGTAGTAGGCTTATTATAAGGCTATAGCCATTATTCAGGTTATAGCTTAGTATGAATTAAACAAGTATTTTTGTATTGCATTTATTTTTAAATTAAATAAAAACGAATATTATTTGAAATTGGAAATAATTAAGTACCTAATTGTTATACATTATTATTATCATATATTTCTAGGATCCCATCATCAGATCCTGACTTGGTGACAATGGGACCACCTCAGAAGTGTACCCTATCGAACAAAAAAAGAATTTTGAAAATCGTTCCACAATTGACGGAGTAATCGGTGAACATACATAGAAAAAAAAATACATACAGTCGAACATATAACCTCCTTCTTTTTTGAAGTCGGTTAAAAATAAATATTCATATACATATTCATTTATTGCATCCTGTTGTACAATTAGGTGTTTACAAATAAATAAAATAGACCTCATCATCAGACAATCATCGGGTAGACAAAAAAAGGCTATGAAAAAGGCCTAGCCTAAAGGCCTAAAGACCTTTTTAGGCTTTTTTCCCGCTGTAGCCCCTAATTCATAGGCTAGCCTTAAAAAAAAGCCTAAAAGCCTATAGGCCTCGGGAACACTAGCATAGATACAAGACTTCGTTCCGCTGTCGCCCGAATGTTATCGCGATGAGTGCGGCCGAGGCATAATTTTAATTTTGTGTTTCTTTTTTATATCACTGCACCTACCTATGTACGCTGTATTACTGTGCAGGAGACTGGCACCGGCTGAAAACCAGCGCTGCATGGACCTAGTGCCGTACAGCTTACGCTGAGCCGGATGCCCTTGTCACCTTATTTTTAATAGTTAAGCTGTGTTAAAGTTGTATTTTTTTTGTTATGGTGACAATAAAGGTTTATTTATTTATTTATAAGTATAACATGTAGTATCTATCAAGTTAAATTGCATAAATGATGCATTACAGATAGAATCAGATAGTTTTTTTGAGCTGCGTTGTTCTTTGCACTGTACTGGCTGTATTAAGTGAAAGCTCGTTATTACTAAGCTTTGGTAACCCGTATTTTATCACCATCCTATCCTACAGAAACTGAGAATTGTCACTTTCGTGGCCGAGCTTAGAAGGTTTCATTTCAAGGACAGGGACAAAATAAATCGACCATAAAATAAGTCTAAAGCAAATTTTATTAGTCGTATATTTAAAAAAGTCAATAAGTTTTACACAATTTTGACAAGGTTATAAAAATGACAAAAGTAAAAAGTTTTAAGATACAAGTTTATAACAATAATCATCATAATTTTGTAGGTACGCCTAATCAAATTTTTTGGGCAGTAATTCACATTTTCTACTATTTGCTATGTGGTTTACCATTTAGGTGTCCATGTTATGACCCAGAGGCACTGACCACTGTAGTCTGTGCCAAGAGGCAAACGGTTTAATGCCCGTATTCACAAACATTACTATGAGGTCTCACAGTGCGCGTGGACGCACAGGGTGACACACGAACCAATCACAGAGCTCTATTCAACGCTCTGCGTTCCATTTGCTGCTTCACTTAGGAAAGCATCGTTTGTGAATACGGACGAAGACATTACAATAAAATTAATTCTATTCTAATATTAAAGCTAATGAGGGCTATCGTTTTTATACTTAACAGTTGGCACCCCTGGCGATTGACAGGACCTTACTCTACAGTGGCGCCATCTTGATGAGTGCAAATGCGATAGTCCTTCTACCACTTTAGCGCTCACCAGTTGGTGCCACTGTCTTCGCTACTAGCAAGTGACAGGACCTTACTCTACAGTGGCGCTAACTGGTGAGCGCAAAAACGATAGCCTTCATTGGTTGCGTCAGTTGGTCTTCGGCTGGGAGACCCTGGAGCCGTCTCGGAGGCTGGTCTGCAGGTTGGTGCGCGCCTGCCGGCCCGCGTCGGCGCTCCGCACGTGCAGGACTGACTCCACCACCACCTCCTCTATGAACGGCTGGTTGTCTGGCTCTGAAAATAATGAAGAAAATACGCGTTAGAGAAACATAATCTTTTCGCAGTCGAGTAATTAACAAAAAGAAAACTTACAAAATTCAGGACAAAACATGAAAAAAAAAATCATTAAATTAATTTATTTTCTGTACCTGTAGGCTTTTAAGGAAATATTTCACGATACAAAACGATTTATCAACTTCAATGCAATGATAAATAAATTAGTTTTAACCTTAAGATATGGAGTTGAAGTTGAATCAAATTGACCCGAAACTGTTGTGCATACATTCCTCGTATCTACCTACTCATTATTGTGCAGTTTTGCACTAACGCTAAATATATTTTAGAGTTTCGTGTGACTAACTGCAGTTACAGCTACAGTGGTGTACTCGTAAGTACGTGTAGTGCATCAAAAGAAATAGAAGTTTCATATGGCTTTTAAGTTTAACTGACCTTTCTCACATACGACTTAAAATATTCCTCATCTATTCTTAGTTATAATTAATGCGATAATTAATTCTATATTTGAGCTTTTACATTGCAAATTAGTTGACCTTCTAAAGGCGTAAACGAGCAAGGTCTCGGTAATTAGATTTTATTGGCAATTTTAGTATCTTATAAGAATATTTGTTCTTGGAAATCATATGTTGTATGGTTTATTGAAACACAAAAATTTACATTATTGGATGTGGATCGTTTCAGCCAAATGACATCCACTGCTGGACAAAGGCCTCCCCCAAGGTTTTCCACTGTGAACGGTCCTGCGCTGCCCGCATCCAGGCTCTTCCCGCGACCTTTACCAGATCGTCGGTCCACCTAGTAGGAGGCCTGCCCACGCTACGTCTTCCAGCCCGTGGTCGCAACTCGAGAACTTTCCTGCCCCAACGGCCATCGTCTCTACGAGCTATGTCAATAAAATCTTAAAATATCTGATGTTTTTTGCGAATAAACATCTTCAGTACAAAAGACATCAACGCGTCACTTTCTCTTTATTTTTGATCTCGGAAATCTGTTTTGGAAATCGGGAATTCGAATCGAAATAAAAATAGAAAATTTAAAAAACCTTCTTATAATAAGCTTTTGTAAGCTAATGTCCTTTCTACAGATATTTGAAATTGTGGATGATTTAGATCAGGTCAGTAACTAAATATTTAAAAAAGTTAAGAAAGTTTAACTTGTTGAAAATGTTAATAAAAACACTTAAGTACTAACACTTAAAATAAAAGTAACGACTGTCTAATAATAACTAAAAGCCTAACGATAAGTGTTCATTAAAAGTGCATAACTTATGATAATTACTGACAAAATAAAAGCCTGCACATGTGATCGTAAAGAGAAATTATACAGTCAGACGCATTAATATGTAAACATGTCAGGCGCAGCTGTCTGTGCGCAGGAGTTTGCTTTTGTTTCGCTTATTTTGCTCATGAAAAAGCTAAGTCATGACTTATTTTGTAATTTAATAGAAGATATTTGCTCAGTCTTTTGATATAAAGTTAAGATTTTTTAAAGATAACTTAAAAAACAAGAGACAGGACACAAAATGTTAAAAATATTTGTGGAGAGTTTATATTTATGGTTGGATAAAAACTGTATACCATGTGTTGAGAGGCATCCTATAGTATTGATGATCAATATGAAATTGCGATACACGGTAGAGAGAGCTTTGACATAATGTAGATACATATTAAAGGTTGGAGTTTATAAATTTTTAGGGCACTGCAAATCTATACTAATATTCTATATTAATATTATAAATGCGAAAGTAGCTTTGTCTGTCTGTCTTGCTTTCACGACTAAACCACTGAATCGGTTTTGATGAAATTTGGCATAGAGATAGTTTGAGTCCCGGGAAAGGACACAGGATAGTTTATCTCGGTTTTTGAAACAGGGACGCGCGCGATAAGTTTTTCTGTGATAGACAAAATTCCACGCGGGCGAAGCCGCGAGCGGAAAGCTAGTATAAAAATTTAGAGAAGAGGTTTCTCTGAAGATTCATTGTTACAGTTTATTTATTACATATTTCGTGTGACCTACTTGTTTGTGTACATTGTTACCCAACCTCGTTTAGATGACTCACCCTATACGCTTCGGAATGGATCACAACAAGATGTGTCGTATGAATCAGTATTTACGACGGCTATGACTGGTTTAGCAGAAACTAACAAACAGAACTAGACGGCCTTTGTCCCCAAGGTCATTTTTTAACGTTATTTTTATCATCATTGATCTTTTCTTGCTACTTTACTCATAGGTTTCCGCTTGACACAAATTTAACGACAACTGTGTAAATACTAAATAATCCTTGGATTTGTCTTGGATTAGAGTTACCAGCAATAAATGTTCAATAACTTTCAATTATTAGAATACACGTAAATATCAGTCCGCGAGGAATGGCGCCGTATTACGAGGAACATCACTCATCGTGATTCACAATGATGACCACGACCACTCTGACAAGAGTGTACCAACTGAGAAGAAGAAGCAGAAATATAATTCGTTTCAAACTTTGACAAAGGTTTTAGCTATAAGTTAAAACGGTGCGATGTACTCTTACTAAATTAGTTGTTGATTTCAACTATCGTTATAGCCATATTTTCAATACCCAACTATGTCACTAAGGCCCGATAATCGACCAAAATTTTATCCGAGAATAACTCCTGGTATAAATGGCGAATTGACAGTTTCAGTATGGGAAATATGACAATTTCAGTATGGGAAATATGACTATTTATTCTGTTAATATTTACTCTTGTTTGGTCGAATCCACCCTAAATCGAATAATCACAACTAAATGCACAATAGACATCCATGACTCATAAACTAATCCTTATTTGTCATCAAAACACAAACGTTAACCCTTTCAGAGTTTAACCCCGCATTTCTCATCCTTTAGCTCAGTACTTTTGAACCTTTTTGCTATACAAATATGCAATAAAAAGTGCACAACTCACCATTATTCCTAGCCTGCGAGTTGCCCTGGGGACGGGCCCAGGCCAGCGCACAGAGCAGCAGCAACAACGCGCACGCACGCATCGTGACTCAGGCGCGGAATCAGGCGACACTGCGCGCGCGCAGACCACTGTCACTTGGTGGGACATTCTCACGTAGAATCATTTAGAAAGGTGATATTAAACTCGAAATAGATTTAATTTTTGTAAGCAGTTTAATCAATGGGACAGAATTAATTAATTTTTAAGTTCATTGTAAATTAATTGAAAGTAACTGTCCCATTGAGACTTATAAACTATTAATCAAAGTATCGACTGCATATGTGTATAAGACGTTATTTAATCAAACTTAATAAAACATTACAATAAGATGGTGTAGTTCTGAATGTGAAATTCACACTTCATTTATGCTTGTATTTTTTTAAATATACTGATTTCAAATAAGAGTATATATGTTACGGTTAATGTGATAAATTGAAAATTATTAATAATAACCGGTTATTATGAATAATTACCGACAGTCGCGGTAAAAGTGATAAATTAATCACACTTAACAGTGATTATTTGATAATTCAACCTTAGTACTAACAAATTTCATAAAAGAGAACAACATCTTGTGAATTCTTGTGTACGTGCTCGTGTACAGCCAAACTTTTGAACGTTTTGATATCATATATTAATATAATTTGGCATAATGAGTTTGGAATGTTTCTTGCATAATCCTACTTTTCCATGATACCTATAACATAAGGTTTTGATTTAAAGTGAAAAATAGGTTAAGGTGCGGCGGGGGTGGCCCTTGGGCCACCTCTAAGCCGCCTATTTAGTTTTATACACACATAAATGACCTCATATTAATCACATTTACCAAATCATGCGGTAATTATTCATAATAACCGGCGATTATTCATAATTTTCACATTTATCACTTTGACCGTAACATATACTTAGCTATAAACTCTGAAAAAAATAATTAATCATACTTTTATTACGAAAGCCAAATCTACCGAGTCTCTTTATTAATAAATATCCATTAAAAATAAGTCATAGGTTTCGAAGATTAAAACAGAATTACGCCTCAAAATTGCATAAGCTGTGCGAGGAGTGGGCGCGATTTCCAATGTGCACGTAAGCTCCGCACGCTCACAAGAGTTGCGGGCAGCGATTCAAGTTTATAAGCTATTGTAGATGTTATTCTTTTAAATTTATTTCTGTCATGACTGCAAAACGAAATGGTTTTTAATTAAAAATGCCTGCGTGCCCAAACAACTGAACGGAGGAAGATTTAATGAATGCTACAACGCCACTCTAGTAGCGGAGTTTTGGGCTGGCAGTGTTAAAGGTTTGTTGTCGACACGACAAAAAGAAAATAAAAATAAAGGTCTAAGAAACTCTACTATTGTGTAGACTTATGCGCCAAAACGTCTGGTTTGCTCATTATTTAGATTTTCAGTCGACTAAACTGGTAGTTGTTCTGCTAAGATTGTCTTGTTCAGTTTTCACTCAAAAATTAAAAAGTAACATTGTTTAAAACTTTGTAAATAACAGTGAAAACCGCTATCCGCTCGTCGTGAATCACAACCCTAAAGTGCATATTGCAAAATGTCATGAGTACCAGTCGCTAGTGATGTCATTTAGACTGGATGTTTGTTCTCATTATTTGAATAAGTTGAGTTTTTAAGTTGATGAAATTAGTTATAACTTGATATACCTACTAATACGAGTAGGATAGCTTTTTTAAACGTGTGTACTCAAAGTTAATATAAGTACTCAACACTTCAATCATTGATAAACGTTTTTGTATAATATTATTGGGTGTCACAGCCATATAGAGGAAGCAAGACTATAAAACAATAAGCTATTAACGACTTATCGGATCTGGCCCGTAATTTATGCAAATTACACACGCGCTTTGAACTACATTATACAGTTACGAACAAAATTACTTGCGGCTAAATTGGCCATACATTTTGGCTTCAAATATAATCTAGTATTGAATATATCAAAATTTAAATAACTTTTTTTGCTCGTTGCACCGACTGCCTAGATCAACGATCGCTTTATAGCTAGGAAATATCCGTTATAGGTCACAAAAAATAGTGCAGTTCAGATCAAATCCAATAAATCATCCAAATACGGCTAATCGATATTTTGCAGTTGATTATAAGAATCGTTTACATTGAACTTCTCCTTTAATGTGCTATTCATCACTAACTTATTTTGTAAAGCTGTGTTTACACAGGGTTCCGTCAGTTTGCGAGTACAAATACAATAGGTGTGTTCTTACAAATTAACTTACAAGTTTTAATTATTTTAAAATATTTTACTCGTATTCTTGTACGAGTATTTAAAATGCAACAAAGGTTACTTATAAACTCAAACACTGACCTCGATTTAGATAATGAATTTGGTTACTTTGCGGGTTTTGTTCCATTAAATTTTTTTTTGTCACATTACCACTACATTGTATTATTCTAATTGAAGTCGTATTTTCAATAATGCCAAATATTTAAAAATATGAAATAATAAACACCTTAAAAGTAAAAAATCACATTTATTCAACGCCAGAAGTTCAAAAACGGATTGAAAGTTGGATAGAGCCAGGGATTCTCCGCGACATCAGGTCTTGGCGGACTAAAGGGGAACATGTTCTTCAAAAACCAGGGCTCAATAGGGTCTATATTCCTTTGCTTCTCAAAGAAATCGGGCACCGGCTGGAATAAAAACTCCTTGAATGGTCGGTTTATGCTTAGAGGAAGAGCTTTGATGTCAGATGGATACCCTGATCTAGCTGTTGAAGAGACGACTACTGATCCCGGGTATAACTGTATGGACCCGGACGCGTATTTTCCGTCTCCTTCTTTCGTGACTGTTAGAGGGTAGTAGTATCCTGCTCCGTCATTGCTAGTGTAAGTTATTTGTTGGTCCAGGCCGGGGTAGATCTGGATTCCGCCGAGGGATGAGACGCGACCGTTCCTGGATGCAATGCCGGCGACACTGGATACTCCGAAGATGCCGTTTGATTCTTCAGGTTGTAAGACCTCTTGTTCCGGTCGTGGTAGATCATCTGTGAACGATATTTTATAATTATTTATTGCGAGTAACCAGCACAAGTGGGTGGAGCTTTGAGTTTCCTGTTTTACTTTCTAAACTCACAATATGAGTTATTATTTAGTTTTCTTAATCTAATCTATGGATTATTAAATTAATAGATTAAGTAACTTTTTGCAATTGTTTGTTATATTGTTTGTTTACCTGCTTTCACAAAAACTATGAGTATTGTGCAAAAAAAATACAATCGCAGACTGATCGCCATGCTGCAGATCCACGTGCCTAATGCAGGCCGGCCGCGAGCATCCCACTTTATATCCAGTCAAAGATTACAAGTTTGGGCCCATATTTCTGAAACGGTTCTTAATAATATTTATGGACAGACGACATACCAATTTTCCTCGCGCCTCTTCCAAGCTATAATTTCTCTATCATTATGGTTTTAACACCTGGAATTACTATCAAATATTGGCGATTCGATTAGCAATAAGCATCGTAATAACACAGCGGCGCTGTCAGTAAAGTGATTATTTGACTTTTTGTCTCAGATAGCATCTATGTTTTAGTGTGTAACAGTACTTTGTCTAGCAAAAAGTGTGCGAAAAAGTTTTCAAGTTAGTTTATTTATAAGTTGAAGTGGTAGTAAAATATTTAACAACATATCGGTTTGATTTTAGTCTAACAGTATAAAATATAATAAACTTTCCAATCAGACAGTTTGAAAATAATTGGTTATAACAAGTTTAGCTGCTCGGTAAGATAAACTTGTCTAAAGCTTCAGGTATAATTGCGAAGTGGTGCTGAATAGTCTTCAATTAATTCAATGGATCTAACACCTGTATTCACAAACGAAACAAACGCACAGCGTTGAATAGAGCTCTGTAATTGGTTCGTGTGTCACCCTGTGCGTCCACGCGCACTCTGAGACCTCATAGTGATGTTTGTGAATACATGTAAGTGATCAATTAAAAGGATTTTTAAGCTTGTATTTGTAATACATATTTTTATTTTACGGAAATCAAACACGCAAACTACGACGTAGGAATTGTTTTTCAAAACTTTGTCAAAGCGGTTGTTATTAGTCTAGGCGCAGACCACCGACTTTTAGTTGGCCGATAGTTGGGCCAGATTTTAATTTGTACGAAGAATCGGCCGAGACCAAATCGGTGTAATGTTTTCATTCATCTATGTATATTCCTACTGATTAACTGCCCGACTCAACTATCGGTCAACTAAAAGTTGGTGGTCTGCGCCTAGGCTTATAACTCTACTCGTATATATCTTAATTTAAGTACTTATTTAAAATCAAATAAAAATTTTAAACTTCTGAAAATTAACACGATATATACACTCGACATCAAATAAATCGCACCTCCTTGTAGCGTACAAGCACTTTCAAACGTATGCATCCCCACTTCCCACCATTTGAAATTTTTGTCTTTAGAAGGATCCAGAGTCACTTCTTCAAAAAATAGGTAGTTACGCTAGAGCCAACTTTTATGGCTATAAAACTGTTAAGTTGGGATTAATCGCTATCCATATCTGTTAAAGAGGACACGTGAGATCATTATTTGGATTTATAACCATAATTGGTCTAATTGATCCCATAGGTGGACCCAAAGTGAGGTATTTTTTCAAGTCACATTTATGGTATATGTTAATATTTATTAAGAAATTAAATGTATTTTTCTTTAAGGATATTTACCTATTGGGCTTTCAAATAACACCAACATTGTTGGGGCACCATGATTGTGTCAGAAGAAAATCGTTAAAGTTCGCGTCGCGGAAGGTGCGGTTTGTTTGATGTTGAGTCTATAATATAATATAGGATGATTAAAGCATCTATTTTCAGTTACAGACACAAAATATACGAGATATTGTATAAAAACGAAAGATATCAAAATCCTTTAATCACAAAGCGTTAACTTTACGATTAAAGGCCGCGGCGTAAAACGTTAATTTTGGCGTTAATATTCAGTGTTGTGTTTGTTGATAATTAAGGCCGGGTAACAGAGAAAATGGCGAAAATGAGGTTTTCATTTTTCATTTTTGAGGTACTAAACATTAAAATAAAAGGCTAAAATTTTTTTTGGGCATACTTGAGGATATTTTCTAGGGCTATTAACGGATGGAAACACGATTTGCGGCAGCGCTTCTGTCGCGCGTTTGTCGCGCTGCTAAATCGCCTAAATGTGAAAGCGCTCTTACCATGCTAGGTAGACAGAACCGGACCGTGAGTTTAGGGCGGCCCCGGGATACTACTTAGGGGCCCACTAATACTTTCGCATTATTGTATATTTTTATCGTTTCGCATATTTTTGACTTTGACTTGACTTAACTGGGGGCCCCTTGAATCCACGGGGCCCTGGGCTGAAGCCCAAAAAGCCATAATATGGTAGATCTGGCCCTGCTCATGGGCTACTTGTCAGACCTATTTTAGGACACAATTTCTAAAAACAATCTGTTGTACCTATACTTAATTAAATTTTAAATGTAGTTTTCAGTTTCAGTACATTAAGTTATGTTCACGAAATAATAGTGATATCATAACTTGTCTTTGCATTGCGTTTTGACAGCTAATGCACTTGAAAAAACGGACTGCCTCAATTAGGAATTGACCCACAACCTTCTGCTTGCCGGGTGACTGGGTACCTACCTACTCTGATCACTGAGCTACTACGGAGACTGCTAAACCCTACGTCTTAGGTGTATTTATGTGATCCAGTCGTCCGGAAGTGAAAAGTTGTGGATTCAATTCCCAGTTGAGGAAGTAGGTTTTAAATGTTGCGATGCGCCGATGTAAGTAGATATTAAGACACGAAGTTTAATTAAAACTTAAGCAATGGCCTGTTTTTAAACTACATTGACTGTGATTGGTTGAAGAATGAATTTTACTATTTTGGGTATTTACTACAGGCTTGCATACCTACGCATAAGTAGGTGTGGTAATTTATTTTTGAGCTTCGCGTCGCTTCAGAATACGGGCGATACTTATACTATACATATGTTCTGGGATTCGAAACCTTTGACTCGCAAAAACAAATAAAATGCATTTGAATTCGGAAATTTTCGTCTCGCCAGAATTCGTGATTCATCTCGATCATTGCCCTAATCTACCAAAGCTGCCGAGAGTGTGATATCGAGTTGCCTGAGATGCGACTCATAACGCTAGAAAATTTTAATAAGCATGATATTATCAACATCAATAAAATACAGCGAATCATCCTCGAACCTCTCTGGGGCGCTTTATCCAACTTTATCGATACAAGAAAGGAGGTATGCCACCTTATCGTGCTCAATATATTTTTGGGGTTTGCCAATTTTGCCTTAGAACGGTAGAGACTTGTAACATTCATAGTGATGTATTGACTGAAGGTGCACATTAATGCCGTGAGTCACTTTCCACTGACCGCAAATGTCCGCAAAGAACGTAAACATCAGAGGTAAAGGTCGGAGTCCTATTTGAATCAATCATTAATCTATGGATAAAGATTCTTAATATTGTCATTTACATTATTAAAAGAGTCGACTCTTATAATACGTCTTTGGGATGTAGGTCAAATAACAATCTTACTACTTAGGCCGACCATCTTACTTTGGCTTTAACAAACGTCAAAAATCTGTCAAATTCCATACAAAAAACGCCGATTATTCTTATAGTTACTGTTAAAGTAGATCCCACCAAAAACATTCTGTAAAAAACTAGCCAAGTCTCGATGGAGCTGCCTGTTTATATCTAAAAAGTAATGAAATCTAGACAAAGTCGTGCCAAGTCTATGGTTCCTTAATGCGATTTCTTTATTATTTATTGTTAATGTTGTGTGACTTGGCCGTTGAAGGGTACAAAACCAGATGCTCCATGACACCATTTGCACCAATCTGTCGCCAGAACCGCTACCCATTGACGATGGAAAATAAATTGCACTTGGAAAACGTTGATTCAATAACCAGTCAATTGTAGACTTAATAAAGCTGCGTATTTCAATAATACTTATGTATGATTATCTTAATAAAGATAGTTCAACGGCCAAGTCACACAACATTAACAATAAATAATAAAGAAATCGCATTAAGGAACCATAGACTTGGCACGACTTTGTCTAGATTTCATTACTTTTTAGAGATAAACAGGCAGCTCCATCGAGACTTGGCTAGTTTTTTACAGAATGTTTTTGGTGGGATTTCACTTCTTTTTGTAGAAAGTGGCATAATTATTTAACGTCGTCGTCTTTTCTTTTAATATTATCGACATTTTTTTTATATTAAACACAAATAAACTCAACGACCTTTAAAATGGACAACGAATCAGAAATTGTTTTAATAATAGCGAACCTCACGATATAATAAACGAAATCAACAAAATTCAAATAATTACACAACATTCAACTTAATCGACTGGGTCTAGAAAGGAAAAATATCTTGACACCGCGGTGCAAAAAAACGACGTTCAAAGTGCTAGCGGTGAGCAGTACAGGCGAACACCACGGTGCCGGTGTGGCGCTAGTAGTATTGATTATGAATGTGGTGTTACTCCAGATCTTCGATTTTCCTAGTTTTTATAGTTTTCCCTTTATGTGGCCATTAAACCCTAACCCTGTACCAAATTTCAGCTCTCTGAGTTAATGGGAAGTACTACTTCTATTTTGATGATCATCAGTGAGTGAGTGAGTGTCATAAATGCGAAACTTTGCTTTCGTTTAACTTCGGAACTAAATGACCTACAGACTTGAAATTTTGGATTTTAAGTATGTGATTATAGCTTACTAGATGACGAAAATTTCTGCGTTCTGGTCTTATCCAAAGGTTCTCAAATAGAGACCTGAAAATGCGGCGAAATGGTTCCAGTAAAGGATGGTACGGCAGTGTTTGCTTCGCGCTCGACTTGGCGGGGGCACTGCCGTGCCCCCAGATGGTGCAACACAGCCTTAGTATGTAACTTAAAAAACACCGTAAGTTGAAAGAATTTTTCCTAAAATGATTTTTGCAAAAAATACCAACTAAAATAGTTTAAAATTAAATTATATTTATTTTAATGCGAAATTAAAAGGTAGAGCTGCTAGGCAATTGAAGCGGCGGTACCTACCTACGCAGTACTTATTTATGTATTAAAATAAAAGACAAGGCACTAGAAGTTGCTAAAAAATCGTCCGTAAAACATAATAAAATTATGATACAAGTGATTTGCATAAGTTAATAAATAACACTATAAAAAAAACACGTGTGGGAAGTAACGAAGAAGCTTACGCGATGATTTACTTAAGTACTTGTTATTTTAAATAATTCGTGTCAAAAGCGGTCTACAAGTCATAAACACAGTTTTATAGCTTTAAATGTGTTTATTTTGATTGTACAAAAACAGACGGATTTTGATTGATATGGAACTCTATGACATAAAACCTACCTACTTATCTTACTTGTGTGACTATGATTTTTAATGAGCTGCGATTGAGTGACTCTCCTATGCAGCTTTCCTTGAGTTTTTTTAGTTTTTTGTGAGAAACAACCTCTTGGATACAAAACTTGTTTGCGATACTTATGGAACTACGAGAAACTGGGTGGCAATTTTCATTGTAAAGTGAAAAATTGCATTTTGATCACCAACACTATTCGCTCCCGTTTCAGCCTAGCCAGATTGTTTGCCTATCTTTCACGTAATTAAATCATCGGTGCATGTTTACGTTCCCTTGTTTTAGTTCCTAAAGACATGACATTTACCTATTAAACGATGTTTGAATGATAATAAACTAATAATCAACATACCGATGCTCATCTCGGAGGCCTGGTCGTGCGCCGCGCACACGTCGCGCTCGAGAGCCAGTTTTTCCTGTTCGACATAAAATCCATTATATTACGTCTAAATCGGACTCGGATGTCCTAAGGTGGACTTTGGTTCATGTTTTGCTGGGCTATTTTAGCCTTTGAACTAAATTAATATCGTCAACAAAAATTTTGGCTCAGATAGGTACCGAAAATTTCTTTAGTTCTTACGTACGAATAAATATTGTAATCGGTGCATTAGACTATGTACATATTTGGATTAGTATGTGCTGTGATTGATAATTAAAAAAAATCATTTCACGCATAATCAAAATCAAAATCAAAAATATTTTATTCAGTTTAGACCACAAGTGGCACTTATGAACAACATACTTACAATGCCTTTATAATTTTGAATTCCTCAACATTTTACGCACGCGTTTAAAACACGTTTGAGGACAGATTTGATCCGCTCGAGAACTGCACACGTGCTTAAGTTGTGTTTTTGAGATATTGAGATGAGAACACCTCTGAGCCGCGCAATTAGCCGCCAAAGTCTCAAGATCTCAAGACGCAAAACGATAACCTCAAGACGCAAAAAGTGAGTCATGGTTGAATTATTTTCCGTAATTTCTTTTAGCAGAACACAAATCCATCAGCCCTCCACTCGTACTCGCATATTTAGGAGAGAGAGTGTGGTAGAGCCGGATTATTGCCGCCCTCTATTCGTTTCGCCACGTTCATGAATTTTTCTTCAGTTTGTGTTGTGGAAATAACAAAAAATGGTGCGACATCGGCTAAACTTTAAATTGGATTTCGAGAAAAATAAGTTAGAAGGTAAGCGAGTTTAATTACAATTAGACACGATTATTACGATTACATAAAATCTGAAATTAATTTAATTTTATTAATTCGCATATGGGTAATGGAACACGCACACAGGAGCATCTTGAGTTCACTTTACCTATCGTCAAATAGGTATTCATGGGATTTTAAAAGGTTCCTGCACTAAATGTTTTTGTATTTTTAAATAAATTTTGTATTTTTAATTAAATTGAAATTAATATTAATAATTGAAACCCAATAAATTCACTGCTGAACATAGGCCATCCCCAGCCACTCAGATTTTCCGATTGTAATGGACTTTAGCAGTTTTCTGCAACTTCGTTATCTGACAACTTTGTTTTGGGGAGGATTAAGTAACTTCAGTGGCAGGCATCTACGAAATAATTTTGACGGTGAAGACTGAAACATAAGTACCCGCTGCAGCAGCGCCTTCTCGACGTCCCCGTCACGAAGCAGCTGCTTGAGGCGCTCCAGCTCTCGCATGGCCAGCCGCACCTTAGCGGTGTCTGACTCCAGCAGCGCTTTCAGCGTGGACACCTGGATGCGCAGGCGCTCCGAGCATGACACCTGATGAACACGACGAAATCTCAACACAAATAGTCAGCAACTATCGCCTTAGCTACCGCCCTTCAGTGGTATCAATGATACGGCCCCCAAGGCCAAGATCGATTAGGGGCCCTGTTGTTGGTTGTGGTAAAAAGGATTAAAAAATACCCATTACACTATCAGTGGTGCAAGCCGGTGATGTATTGGGTATAAGCCCTGGCGCTAGGGTTAAGCTTACCAGGGCCTCAGACAAGATATGATCACAACACAAGATGATCTTGTTATTCAGAGGCGAGACTCAAGAGCAATTTATTTGTCTTCACTAGTTACAAGAACAGGAGAGGAGAGGATCTCCAATTTACCAGACGCAAATCGTGGATTTGGCCTTTTCCCACTCAGTGCCCCGAAAACGCTAATTTTTAACGTTTCCAATAAATACGCGCTTCTTCTCCAGTTGCGCTCCGTTTTTCATTCCAGCTGAGGTGCAAATTCGGTATCACGGTAATGGACGTACCTTCCTAGTGTTTTCATTGTCACATTAGATATTTAGCTTTAAGTTTACGTCTATGCTTCGTTTCAACTAGCTGTCAAAACGACACCGCGATACGGATTTGTCATAACGGCTGATGTTCGTTCGTCGTCCGGGCACGTTGAAGATGAAATTTTTTAACTTAATCGGCGCCCTGGTCAGATGGTTTGGAGAAACCTGATGATCGCATATTTCCCTCCAAATCGCCTCTTACGATTTCGTGGTAAGAGTGGGAGTAACTAGTAATATTTATTAATAGGTATGGTTAGGGTGAAAGTGATATGATTTAGTTTTAACGAGCCAAATAATTTTTAAATGTGGCCAAGTCAAATTATTTTGAAGATTTTCCCTATTTGCAGTTGTATTTTCTTATTCAAAGGATATTTCCTTAGGAGAGATGAAGTTAGATCCTGTTTTGATGATTAACAAAGTTTATTGACGTTCCACTTCACCAGTTCCGGATATAGAGGATAATGTCCATTAATATTCACAGATATGAGAATATAATAATGACCTCAGATCCCGGATTTATTGACTACATATACCTAAAAAGGCTACGTTGGCTCTTATAAATAAACTTTTCTTACAAAGGTTACAGAGGCGATAAAATTGGTATCAAATCAAACCGTTAAATATATAAACTATCTTCGATTGCGCAGTGAAGTTATGTCAAGGGCACCTACTGAGACATTTTAAAGCTGAAGTCTTCTCTTACGATACTACATCTACAAAATTGGCATTTTCTATTGCCGCTTCAGACAGAGAGTCTATTCCTTTGGTTATTAAACGAATCTCAACAGTATGACACAAAATAGTGTATCTCAACGGGAATAAAGAAAACAGTCAACTACTTAGTCTTCATCGTGGCAGTGATATATTCTATAGAATGGAACTACAAGTTAATGAACTACGTCATGCGTATTCACATAACACGTCAACGGATGGCGTAGCAATTTTTTTTTATCTTAACGGTGCTTAGTGCATCCCTTTTTATCTTGTATTATGTCTTCAATAATGTCTCTTTTACACACGAATCTATGGTAATTCCAGTGCCATTTAGTAAGAGGAAAATTCACTTGTAAACAATGAGTCATATACGCACGCGACCAATGTGTACATACATTTTGCTAGACAATATTATGTGGGAATACGGATTAATTTCACAAAAAATTGTTAATATTTAAACGCCAAATTACATTGTAGGTGGTTACAATCCAAATTATGTTTTGCTAGCTATTGCAAGAAACTTCGCCCGTGTTTTTTTCGGTCTGTACGTCACTTATTGTCTTTATTCATTGATATCATCCATCAGGGATAATGTATAGCTCTATCTATGGTGAAAGAATTGTTTAAATCGGTCCAGTTTCGGAGCCTTCAAAAACAAATAAACCTTTTCTCTTTACAATATTTACTATTAAGATGGAGCACTAGTAGGTAGGCTTGTACCTGGCACTCCAGCGTCTTCCTCAGGCATCGAACCTCGTCCCTGCGCCGCCGCCAGGCGCTGACCACCAGGAAGTCGTACACCTTACGTGCCGCCTGCTCCTCAGCCGCCGACTGCAGCCCAGGCGACTTCACCGCTTCCAGGCTGCTTTCTTCCCTAAAGCATAACTCATTTGTAACCTCCTAATGATAGAAGAACTAAAGGATTGATATACTGCATGCGTTCTGCGGTCAACAGTCAGTTTACAGTGAACGCAGCCCGCATCATGAAACAACATTGTCGGTCTTGCCCGGACCGCCGACTCTTGCCCTGACCGACAATGTTATGGCAAATCCTTGTAGAACGACGGGAATCGCCAATCGTTCCAATCGACTAATTAAATATCTCTACTTAATTCTGAGAATGAATTCTTGAGAGGTTAAGTAATAACACGAAGGTAAACTAGCCGAGAATGTCCTATGGCATTAAGTTCGCCTTATTTTCGAATTTTGGAATTAAAAAATAAATCATTATCATTACACAGTAAAACAAAGTCACTTTCCGCTGACTGTCCCTATGTTTAAATATTTAAAACTACTTACGTTACGGATTTTGATGCGGTTTTTTTTAAATAGATAGAGTGATTCAAGAGAAAGATTTTTAAGTATAATACATTGTACCTGTGCGAAGCAGGGGCGGGTCTCTCTAGAAAATAAATAAAGTAAGACGATTTTGGCTTGATCTGCTAGCTATGCAGTGGCTCTACCAGAAATTACTAGAACTTACTTTGCGTACTTCTTGAGAATTGAATCCAGTTTTAGAAGGACGACTGATTTAATACACCTAATCGTTGCAGTTTTCTTAATAAGTACCCAACTAATCGGATTAAAAAATATGTTCACCTATGTTTTTCCGCGAAGCGGTGCAAAGATACATACCTATGTATCAATTCCACGTAGTTTTGTTATACATATTTAATTGGCACGCGATTCACTGAACCCATCTCAGTAACAAAACACGAAATCACTTTGTTTACGGATGACGATGCCACTTGAGACCAGCCGCGCGCGACTCAAGAGCGCGTAAACCGCTCTCAAGACCGTTCTCAAAGTTTGAGATAATATAGCATTTGAATATTTTCAATGATATTCAAGTTGACATTATCTAAACATGTTATTTGTGATTAATTATTATGCCACAGCTAATCATCAGATAACCTTATTAAATTGGCACAGTCTTTCGGATTCCTGTTGTAAAAATGACTCACCTGCATTTTATCTTAAACCAAAACATCCTCAAGTTGTGGGATTAGGATTACGTGGTTAAGGCAGCGGTAGACACGATACAACAAAAACGGTACAGGAAAAGTGTCGTGACGTAACCTTTGTTGTATTGACATGGTGTTACGTCACTGATGTGTCAGAACAGTGGTAGGTTGTACCACAAAGTGATACCACAAGCTTGATGCCTTGAGAACAAGGTACAAAATCTGTTCAAAGCCTTCATGAATGTACATACTTGCCATTGTGGCGCGTGCGACGCGATTTGCACACACGTGGCGCAGGACAACAAGATAGTATTTGAGTTGCACCATGATGCAATCTGGGGGCACGGCAGTGCCCCCGCCAAGTCGAGCGCGAAGCAAACACTGCCGTACCATCCTTTACTGGAACCATTTCGCCGCATTTTCAGGCCCCTATTTGAGAACCTCTGGATAAGACCAGAACGCAGAAATTTTCGTCATCTAGTAAGCTATAATCACATACTTAAAATCCAAAATTTCAAGTCTGTAGGTCATTTAGTTCCGAAGTTATGCGAAAGCAAAGTTTCGCATTTACGACACTCACTCACTGATGATCATCAAAATAGAACTAGTACTTCCCATCAACTCAGAGAGCTGAAATTTGGTACAGAGTTAGGGTTTAATGGCCACATAAAGGGAAAACTATAAAAACTAGGAAAATCGAAGATCTGGAGTAACACCACATTCATAATCAATACTACTCCGGCACCGTGGTGTTCGATTTCGTTTATTATATTGTAAGGTTCGCTAAGGTTATGTTATTAAAACAATTCTGATTCGTTGTCCATTTTAAAGGTCGTTGAGTTTATTTGTGTTTAATATCGTAAAAAAATATCGATAAAACGACGACGTTAAATAATTTTGCCACTTTCTACAAAAAGAAGTGAAATCCCACTAAAAACATTCTGTAAAAAACTAGCCAAGTCTCGATGGAGCTGCTTGTTTATCTCTAAAAAGTAATGAAATCTAGACAAAGTCGTGCCAAGTCTATGGTTCCTTACTTATATTAGGATTTTATTTTGAATGTAATGGGGATTAATGAACTTTTTAGTTTATTATTCCCGTAATAAGTTCCAATTTAACGTTAACGGGGAATAGTGAACAAAAAGTTCACTAATCCCCGTTGACGGGGATTGTCAACGGGGAATAGTGGAATAAGCCTATTCTTTTTGAGACTATCAAGCTGTACCTATTTATAGGCTTGATCATAATCTTGATCAACAAAGATATTGAATACTAGCTGACCCGGCGAACTTCGTACCGCCTTAGCGTAGAGATTTTCTTAATATTTTTTTCCGTAAGAACCATCCTTGGACTTCCACAAACATTTAAAAAAAAGAATTATCGAAATCGGTTCAGCCGTTCACACGTGATGCCGTGACAACGCGAAACGGGTTTCATTTTTATATTTACAAGATAAGATTGATCTCTATACAGGGTGTTAGGTAAATGGGTATACATATGAGCCGACACTAGCCCATGTTAACATGGGCATATAAATGGTATGGTGAAGTCAGAAATGGCAATGCCAGATTTTGTATGGAAGGTGGCGTCTTTTTTTTTTTTCGCGCGGCCATCGACCAAACTTTGTTTTTTGATTACAAAATAGTGTAATAAACCAAACTTACTATGACATGTATACCTCTAAACTCAGTCTGAACTGAGTTACGAGCATTAGAAGTTTGATGATTTACATACTAGATTTGCTTTTTGCGCGCAAGTTTTGTAAGAAATTGCAACAAAATATTGCGCTATTTTTTATTGCGCTGATTCTGCTCCACACTGATGTCTGGAGCCAGTGGGCTAATTCAAATGCATTTGTCGAGAGTAGAAATCGTCTGTCAAATAATTTTCTAGTAATCAATTTTGAACTGATTGTCAAGGTAATACAGTTGAAAATTGAATATCAAAGCCAGACTACGCCTAATGTCAGATCAGCCGATGGTAGATGCCAAATTTCCAATATCGCGTACGAAGACGGAGAACTTTGTCAATATAGTGGTACATAAGGGTCATAATTAGTGGATGCCGACGATTTTCGCGCTGTCATCTCAACGACTGCCCACGGTCTTTAATGGATGGTATTGTTTGTTTACACATACAATGTCACTATTTTGTTGCAATTTCTTACAAAACTTGCTCGCAAAAAGCAAATCTAGAATGTAAATCATCAAACTTCTAACGCTCGTAACTCAGTTCAGACTGAGTTTAGAGGTATACATGTCATAGTAAGTTTGGTTTATTACACTATTTTGTAATCAAAAAACAAGGTTTGGTCGATGGCCGCGCGAAAAAAAAAGACGCCAATTTCCGGCATTGTCTTTTGACATCACCCTTTTTTTTTTTTATAATTTTCATACAAAATATTTTTTATAAAATCCGATTTGTATGAAAATTAAAATAATTAAAATGAAGATATCAATTTTCTGACTTCACCATACCATTTATATGCCCATGTTAACATGGGCTAGTGTCGGCTCATATACCCATTTCCCTAACACCCTGTATATGTCATAGTCAAAGGTCGATATGCAGTCTCTTCGCGGAATGACTGGTCTATCCTAGGTTTGACCAAGGCTTTCGGGCCAACCCCGAAATAAATTCCTATTTCGGCCTTTGACTAAGTCAAACCTAGGAGTTCCTAACTGTTCAGTCAAACGTCGAAATGAAAATAATCTGTTTCGGGCTTTGCCTAGTCAATCCTAGAAGCGACTGATAGACTCGGTCAAAAGTAGACGCGGCGTTACAGAGGCCGGTAGCAATTATAGTAAACCCACCAAGTTCGAGTCGGATTCACGCACGAAGGGTTCCGTACGACTCTTTTATTGTTGTATAGGAGCCCCCCCCCCCCTCCCTAAATATTTATTTTATTTTAATTTAATGATTTATTTTTAAGTAAATATGCAACTGAATATTTATGAATATTTCAAGCTTTCACCTATTGCCGTAATTAATTGAGCAAAAAACGGCAAAAAATCACGCTTGCAGTAAATAAGTTTAGTTACTGGTACCTTCACCTAAAGAGATGCGCGTGCACGATAAAACCTACAGTAAACTTCGATATCAGAATGAAGTACATAGTTAGTTAATTTCTTAATTGAGGTTTGACTAGTCAAACCCCGATTTCATTAAATTGATTTTCGACGTATGACTGACCAAATTAGTTTGTCCTAGGTTTGACTAACATTATTTAGTCAAAGGCCGAAATGTTTGGGCTTTGACTAAGACTTCAAGTCAAACCTGAGGATTGACTAGTCAAACCTAGGAGCGCCTGAGCTTTGAGGTTTGACTATAACATATACACTAAAATAAACTGTTTTATTTATTACTAGCTGACCCGGCGAACTTCGTACCGCCTTAGCGTAGAGATTTTCTTTATATTTTTTTCCGTAAAAACCTTGTACAGAGTATTAGAAAACTACAAAAAAAAATCAGCCAAATCGGTCAAGCCGTTTTCATGTTATGTCATGACAACGGAAAACGGGTTTCATTTTTATATAATATATAGATTAAGCTCAAATATTTGTCTGTTACTTTTTCGCTTGGCTCAATCGAAAATCGACCCATGACCACCGCCGAACTCAGTGACCACCACTTAGGTTAATGGAATTTATTTCTCATAAGAACTTTAAATAATTCTTTAAACATGAAGATGTTTTTGGAAAAAAATTAAAGATAGCTCAGTGTCTTTTATAATCAATGTAATGTAATAAAATTGCGTCATATCACTCTGGGAAAACTGTAGTTAAAGTAAACAGATTGTGGTTACAAGTTGCACAATATTTTTAACTGTAATGCATTTAAAATTTGTGCAACTATGAGTAATTAATGAATTTCTTTTATAAAAACGTAACAATTGTTCGCGGTTCGCCATTTTTTGAGACTACCTATTGCGCAGCTGCGGTAGGTACTGTTCGAGTCAGATCTTTTAATGCGTTCCAGGTTGAGGTAGAGCAGCCGTTTTTCATTTTAGACCGGTATTCACAAACGATGCTTGCTTGAGTGAAGCAGTAAATCGAACGCACAGCGTTGAATAGAGCTCTGTGATTGGTTCGTGTGTCACCCTGTGCGTCCACGCGCACCGTGAGAGCTCATAGTAGTGTTTGTGAATACGGGCGTTAGTCCTCTTGATAGACGACAGTTGAAGCTAGGTTTGGCTATGCTAGTTAGCGTAGTTGTAATTTCTCCTGAAAGTTACCGCCATCCATCAGCTGTGTTCATAGGACGAAACCAA
The DNA here is from genome assembly GCF_004193835.3 of Ostrinia furnacalis. Classification (NCBI taxonomy): domain Eukaryota; kingdom Metazoa; phylum Arthropoda; class Insecta; order Lepidoptera; family Crambidae; genus Ostrinia; species Ostrinia furnacalis. Next base: position 1,531,579 of record NW_021130455.1, read on the forward strand.
ACCAAACCACCTTCCTCATGTTCTTGGTCCTCTTGGTAAACCGAAAACGTGTGGTACTCTTCACACGTGGTGCTAGTCGAAGCAGCTTTTGATGCGTTACATATTTAGGGGAGAAGCAGCAGTTTATAGTTTTAAGTCAAGTTAAGGAGTAAACTCTTCTATAAATCAGACTATTTACCACATGTTTTTGGTCCTCTTGGTGTCTTGATATACCGTAAACGATGAATACCCATAGAGGCAACCTTCACGAGTGGTGCTACTTACTCGAAGCAGCTTTTCATGCGTTCCAGATATTGGGGAGAAGCAGCAGTTTACCAAGTCTAAGAGTAGGCGCACACCTTTGATTTTTAGTTGGCCGATAGTTGTGCCCGATTTTAAATTGTATGAAGAATCGGCCAAATCGAATCGGCGTAGTGTGCGCACTCCCATACATGCCCATACTGATCAACTGCCCGACTAAACTAGATCGGCCAACGAAAAATCAATGGTGTGCGCCTACTTACTCTAAGTTAAAAATTAGAATGTAAACTCTTCTGTAAATCAGACTACTTACTTACTTTATGTTCTTGGTCCTCTTGGTGGGCATGAGGTCCTCCATGGAGACGGCCTTGGTCTGCGCGCGGAACTGGCCGAGGCAGCTTTTGATGGAGGCCAGGTTGGGGCAGCTCTTGATACGCGCCAGTTTGGGGCAGTTCTTGATGCGCTAGTTTGGGGCAGCTCTTGATGCGCGCCAGTTTGGGGCAGCTCTTGATGCGTGCCAGGTTGGGGCTGGGGACACTTACCTCATGTTCCTGGTTCTCTTGGTGGGCGTGAGGTCCTCCATGGAGACGGCCTTGGGCCGCACGCGCACGCGGCGCGCGGGTGTCTGCACGCGGAACTGGTCGAGGCAGCTCTTGATGCGTGCCAGTTTGGGGCAGTTCTTGATGCGCGCCAGTTTGGGGCAGCTCTTAATGCGCGCCAGTTTAGGGCAGCTCTTGATACGCGCCAGGTTGGGGCAGCTCTTGAAGCGTGCCGGGTTGGGGCAGCTCTTGATGCGCGCAAGTTTAGGGCAGCTCTTGATACGCGCCAGTTTGGGGCAGCTCTTGATGCGTGCCAGGTTGAGGCAGCTCTTGATACGCGCCAGTTTGGGGCAGTTCTTGATGCGCTAGTTTGGGGCAGCTCTTGATGCGCGCCAGTTTGGGGCAGCTCTTGATGCGCGTCATGGGACTGGGGACACTTACCTCATGTTCTTGGTCCTCTTGGTGGGCGTGAGGTCCTCCATGGAGACGGCCTTAGGGCGCACGCGCACGTGGCGCGCGGGCGTCTGCGCGCGGTACTGGTCGAGGCAGCTCTTGATACGCGCCAGTTTGGGGCAGCTCTTGATGCACGCCAGTTTGGGGCAGCTCTTGACGCGCGCCAGTTTGAGGCAGCTCTTGACGCGCGCCAGTTTGAGGCAGCTCTTGACGCGCGCCAGTTTGAGGCAGCTCTTGACGCGCGCCAGTTTGGGGCAGCTCTCGATGTGTGCCAGGTTGGGACTGGGGACACTTACCTCATGTTCCTGGTCCTCTTGGTGGGCGTGAGGTCCTCCATGGAGACGGCCTTGGGCCGCACGCGCACGCGGCGCGCGGGCGTCTGCGCGCGGAACTGGTCGAGGCAGCTCTTGATGCGTGCCAGGTTGGGGCTGGGCACGCTGCTCTTGGCTGTGAACTTGTTAACGGGTACTGAGAACAGCTGCTTCTTCGGGTGAGCTGGTTGGACTCGGCTGGAAAAATAATAATTTGATATAGAGCATATTTTACATAATTATGTACGCGCCTGAAGAGTCCGCGCGATTTGTTTTTTGAACTTGAAAACCTCTATTCCTTCTCTTGGGAATGGAATCGACGACCATTCGTTTTCCGGACGAATGCTCTGATTACTGAGCTATGGAGATATGGGTAAGCCCGTCAATAGATGAAGTCAAAAAGGCTCAATATCTGGGTCTTGCATGAGTTCAAGCACTAAATAGATAGTACAGAGTACAGACAGAAGACAATAATCTGTTACTTTACTATTTTGCATACGCACAGTGCACACCGACGCGTCTCAAGCGGACAGCACTCGCGCTTGCACTGGTTTAGATTGGTTTGCGATTATTGATGATATCATGCCCATGGTTAGAGTGGTTTGGGATTATTGGCGATATCGTGTCCGTCAGCGTTGTCTATACGCTAACGCTAACGCACTGTATGAAAATTGTCTTCTGCTCCTATATTTTTTGGGTCAAGAAGGTACATACGTGGGAGGCGTGGCCTGCAGGCTGTCTCTCTCCCTCGAGAGCTCCCTCTCGGATATGTCCCCTGCGCCGGCGCGCGCCACCGGCGACGTGCTCTGCGGTATCTTCAGACCTTCGGGCATTCTCATCGGAAAATGTACAAATATTTATGAAAGTAGCGACTGATCACTTTGGTCATCCAATTGTTATTGTCAGTTTGACAGCCAGCAGCCACCGATGATTATTCGTTTTTTGAAATTTTTAAACAATCACCTGTTTAATAAAATGAGGTGGAATTCCTATGGTCTTAATAATATTCATTTCGTTTGGTTTATTATTTTGTTTATTCGATTTTTACATTTTTTTACAAACTTGAATAATATTAAAATACCTATTTACAAAATCTTTCCACTGCAACTAATAAAATACATACAGTCAAAGTGAATTAAATAACTGCACCTGAAGTTATAGTTTTGTAGGTAGAGTTCAGACAGATAACACTAACAATAACACAAGCTAACAATAAACTATATTATATATAATATAATTACAGAAATTTTACCATAATATATTAATTATACATTTATTTTTCATGATTAAGAGGTTTTTCCAATGAGCCAGTGCAGTGTTTTGAACGAGGCGAGGTCGGGAAGTTATCTTTTTTTATCAGTAGGAAATCACATCCCAACTGAAATTCCAGAATTTACGAACTATTCAGTATAGTAATTACTGTAGCGACAGTTAGTCGTGCTAAAAGAAGAGGCTGAAATAGAAGTTTGTTTAGTAGCTTTAAGATTTTAGAAGCTACTCGTATCTACTTTAAAAGCAGCTCGTACTTCTTCGGCTATAATTGACTGTGAAACTTACTTCAGTGACTTCTGGAATCGGGAAAGATGCCAATCTATCCCTTTTTCAGCGATGGACTACGACGAGGTAAATAAAAAATGTTAATCTAAAAAATAGTTAAATCGCATACAAATTAAAAAATTCAGATCCATCCCAGTCCATGTATTTTTGCGTACAGCAGTGTTTTTTTTTCATTGATAATTAATTATATTTTTAATTACTACTTAATGCTAATTTAATTTAATACCAACACTGATACAGGGTTATTTGTAAAACACCAACAACCTCATAGGAATCGTGACATTTGCAAGTCTATCTATGGCCAAGTTGCACCACCTTAACTTAACCGTAACTATAACCGGTTTTATTGCATGGACTTTGACACACTTTTGTCGTTTGTTATAGTTTTTGTAAGATAGTGCAACCCGGGGAAGTCTCATTCATAAACCAAAGAACGATGTAATCGATAACTGACTGATCTTGATGATACGCGCACGCGTAGATAAACATTACAGCGAGCGGTTAGTAAAATTATTTGTATTGCTCAATAGGCCTCGTGGTAATTAATAAATTAAAATAATATGCTTGTATTACGTACTACTACGAGAGGGTTCACCACAATAAGTAGTTCGTCGGGGGTGGGGTTCGAACCCGCTGTATAATTTTACAGTGCCTCTACAATTTTTTTTTAAATTTAATCAATTAGGTATTTCCATGTTCACACCTACAAAATCTTTCGTTAATGATTGATTACACTAAACGTAGTAATTTGTCATTATAAATAAACGTGTCCTTTTAATAATCAATGAAAATGAAACATTGAATGGGCCTTTTTGATAAAACACATATCGCCAAGGGAAAAACCAAGCGATAAATCGTCTATTATTCGCGTTTTTGTACTAGGTACTTATCAGTTCACTCAAATATGAACCGTTTTACAGTTTACTTTCATGTACATTTAATTCAAAATAGTTGCTAAGCACTTAATTTGTAGTTATTAAAAATATTTTTGATACATCAAAGTTTATTCAGTGTTAGCAACATATTAGCCGTACAACAATGAGCAGTAAGTAATGTTTCTACACATTTTCTTAAAAATATTGCGTAACTAACTTGTGCATTCGGCTTTGCATGTGTCTATTTCGATCTGTCACAGAAAGTCTTATCACGATCGCTATCAAAATAACGGTTTTTATAGAGTTGGGGATCCTCCTTATGGGGTAGCTTGCTACATATTGTATAGTGATCTGTGTTATGGGGAGGACTCATGGATTCGATAAGCTGATGGGGAGGTTCGTCGTCACATTTTATTACGACTCATACGATTGAAGAAGAATTCATGTTTTTGGTTAAGGTTGACCATTTTATAGGTATTTAGTGATAAGGAAAAGGAATACAATATTTTTGATTGCTCACATTTCAGTTAGCCTTTGCATTTTTAATATTATTCAGTGCTTATTCTTTGTTAAAAATCTCCAAAATCAAGTGATTTGATTTGATTTTTGATAGCCACATTAGAACAGCACGCAAAGTCGTTTTTTTAAACGCGTGGATTTGACGTCACGCTTTTTTGACAGAAATCTACAATTTAACTCAAGCGTCGCCGCGCTTGTAATCCGCCAGTATGGCAAGGCCCTTCCACCGTGTACAGCAGGCCGAACGAAGAGTTATAATTTAATAACTTTTAAAAGCGATGTATGTATTTCAATGCACGTTACTTGTTTGCTTTTCATACTACCCGTCATTTACATGGTGTCTTTTTCAGACTGTATGGACGCGCCCTCCAGTATCCTGCTGAAGTACGCGACCCTGGGACTGAGGGCGGCGCGCCGGCCCCCCGCCGGGCCCAGGCCCCCCGCCGGGTCCAGGCCCCCTGCCGGGTCCAGGCCCCCCGCCGGGACCAGGCCCCCCGACGATCCCAGGCCCCCCACCGAACCCAAGCCCTACAGGTTCATTTACAAGTAACAATCTTAAACTTATAATTTTCAAGTAATTATAAATGTGTCGATAATATTGTCCTAATTAAATAAATTATATTAGTTAAAAAAAAAGTAACAATGCGTACTATTTATACTAATCCTACTAATATAAATGTGAGTTTGTGAAGATATTTATAATTTCCACGATAATTTATCGGATAACAACCTTGACATGTAATTATACATATATATCCCGGGGCGTCCGTCTCATCGCTTGACTATAAAATTGAAGAGTTGCGTGTNTTATGAGGTACGTACCTCATGACATATAAGTAGATTATAATTATTTTTTTCACTAGACAGCAACCCTAACAGCGTAAGAAGAGTTCAGAGGCACGCGATAGAAAGAGACAAAACTTGTAGGTGAATAAAATTGTAGGTACGTAGTGCTGTGCGAGCTGAATTCCACTGTATCGCGTCGCAGCAAGACTCGCATTTATTTAAATCGTCTTGCGGAGTAATCCTTCTGTACCTGTACTATTACCTACTTATTCTGTGGTATAAGGATGAAATGTCTCCAACAAACTTGATTAATCAAATGAAAGGAAAACCATGAAATCTTAAATTATTTTTATTATTCCCCTTCCCTCCCGGACCGCTGAGGAGATCAGTCGCCTTTCTGGTTAAATCCACATTTGTTTATTTTTGAAAATAATATCGAAAAATAAATCCAATAGACTCGCGAGTGATACCAGGAGCCCAGCTAGTGAAAGGAGTGGGCACTTGCTGTGCGAGTGCGACAACACGCTATTCAACAAAGACGGATATTGTTCTGTTGCGCGCGCTGCAATCTACGCACCGTCTAACCCCGCCCGATCGTCAGTGGGGTATGCGCCTACGCACGCCCCGCCTCCATCGCCTTTCACTTGCCGTCGGCGCGTGAGTTTATCTACGCACTCATTTAGGCCTACACACGACGCGGAACTTTATTTTTCTTGTTTACTATGCCGCAAACACAGCGCACTCCTCCAAATAACTTGCTAACAAGAGACAATCCGCCGCATTATGGGTCGGACCCCGTCTTAAACAAGGATCCTCCGAACTCAACTGACCGCGAGGAACTAGCAAATATTACGAAAAGATATAAACGTAAACTTGACCTCACTCCCGGAGCGTCCGACTCATCGCTTGACTATAAAATTGAAGAGTTGCGTGTATCACAGGAAAATAGATTTGATATTCTTTCTAACGCTCTTACAACACTAATTGAACAGAATTGTGAGATTAAAAAATCGATGGAGTTTATGTCTGCTAAATACGACAGCCTACTGAACAAAGTTGACTCCCTCGAGAAAGAAAACTCCCACTATAAATCGCAAATAAAAACGTTAGAAGAACGAGTAGAATCATTTGAAAAGGAAACTAAATCAACCTCAATCGAAATAAGAAACATCCCTAAGTCTGAACGCGAAAACAAGGAACATCTGCTTTCTGCGGTCAAAAATATCGCCTCAAACGTTGGAGCAACCCCTTCCCTTGAAAGTACTGAAATAAGAGATATTTTCAGAACAAAGTCCAGCAATATTGTTGTCCAATTCACCTCAACCCTTAGAAAACAAAGCCTTGTATCGAAGATTAAGGAATATAACAAGTCTAAGAGAACTAATAAGGAGCACCAACTGAACACCGGGACCCTAGGACTGAAAGGAGAAGTTAAACCAGTCTTTGTATCGGACAGTCTCACCTCCAAAAATAGACATATCTTTTACCTAGCAAGGGAACGGGTTAGGGCTGGGAGGATCTACGCCGCCTGGACCTACCGCGGGAACGTTTACATTAGAAAGTCAGAAGGTGATCAACCCGTCCTTATAAACAACGAGCAAGATCTAGAAAACCCAACTATAGATAAGAATTAGTTATACAGTAATTTTAAGAGGTAATTTTTAATTAATATACTCGCTTTATATTGATTGTAATATTATTGTAACTATTTTATTCATAAATTTGTTATAACTCGGTCCTTTTCAGTTCTCGATTTCTCTTATTTTTATATTGTACGTAATATAACTACTTTTTTTTACAATGGCAGTACATTCTATATTAAACTCCTTGGACAATCTCGAAAAACTAAGCATATCTGAATCATCTATGTGTGATATTGATAGCTGTGTTCCTCCCAATTTTGACTGCCGACAGCATCTAAAACTGCTAAATCAGAATATTAGAAGTATATCTAAAAACATGACTGAATTATATACACTTCTTACTAGAACGAATGTATCATGGGATATAATAACTCTGACTGAATGCTGGCTCCCAGGTGGTGTAGTTGTCCCGGACATTGATGGGTATGTAACTTACAAAACTACCTTAAATCGCACACAAAATGAAGGAGTAGTTACTTATGTACAGAAACATCTTAGTGTCACTGTTGAGGAGCCGGCTCTCCAGGATGCAAATTGCCTTCAAGTTAAAGTTGACCATAACACCATCCTACTCTCTATCTACAGGCCCCCTGGATATAAGGACTTAACTAACTTTCTAAACTCTTTGGACGTAGTATTGTCCAAAATTTCACGCTACCAAAATATTATTATTTCTGGTGACATAAATATAAATATTGGGGAGCAATCCCAAGACACAAATAAGAATAATTACCTGAATTTATTNCTGCATGCTCTGCATGCTTATCTACTCTATTAAATTATATATGATTTTTTTAAAGATACGAGTATGTCTGTTATAAAGTAAATTATTCTGAACAACAACATTATGAGTTGAAGCATGTTCTAAGTAACAACATTATTAATTAAAATAATCAATGAATGTTATGAAGAAAAAATATCTGAAAATAAAAATTATGTATTTTAAATGGTTCTTGGTAGTAACAGTATTGATAAAAAAAATATGATTAATAACTGTTATGAGCTCCGATGGTAGTAATACAAATGTATGAACAAAAAAAGTATGAAAAATAAAATTATGAAGAGAGATTATTATGAACACAAATCGGTAGTAAGACAAAGAATAGGATTTAGAATTTTATGTGAGCCAATATAGAACCATATCGTATACACAAATACGGTACATAAATTTATAATCTGTAACGCAAAATAATAATACATTATTTATTTAAGAAGAGTATTAATTTCACTTAGCGAATTATTAGCGCAGATCCTTTTCACAGGTCCAAGGTCTATGTCTGTACCAAATTCATCTCAATTAGTTTAGCGGCTTAGGCAGTGGTTTTATACATTAACGTAGACGTTTGCAAAAGCAAAATAGAAAATTGTTTCTAATCGCCAACAAATCAGTGATCACCGAGTCATGAAAAACTAGAAATGAAATCAAAATATTTATTCAATTTTGACCAGTATTTTGGCACTTAAATCGGGAAGTTATAAGATCACCAAAAATAAATAAATATTTATGCAATTCGTATGTGAAAAATAACATACCTAATAACTTACAGTCAGCGTCAAAATTAAATACTTCGTGACATCAAAAATAACCAAAGTTCGAATAAGGTTGTGGTCAACTTTTGGGCGCCTTTGGGTGTCACTATTTAACAGTTTTGACGCTGACTGTACAGTAAAATACTAGCATGTAGACGTAGGCACATTCATCCTAATTACACATCTGCTGATTGCTTAATAGGTACATATGACGTCTTCCAGGTTAGGGACAATGTACGGCAAATGCTTCACAAAGGGAGGGGAGAATAGTTAATTACCCCTATTCTGTTCAGCATGCCTTCAGACGAAACCATCTAAGTTCGATTTTAGACAAAAGTGGAAATAATGACCTGTTTAGTTGTTACAAAAAAGGGCTTTTAGAATAATTTAACCCGATTAAAATTATTAAACTTATTGTCATTTCAGCTTATGGTTTTCCTCTTGAAAAGCACCACCAATTACAATCCGCTTCATTATCCAACTTCGGCGAACTTCGTACCAATAATAAGGTATCTAAATTATTTTCGGCCCTCCAGGATGCAAATTGCCTTCAAGTTAAAGTTGACCATAACACCATCCTACTCTCTATCTACAGGCCCCCTGGATATAAGGACTTAACTAACTTTCTAAACTCTTTGGACGTAGTATTGTCCAAAATTTCACGCTACCAAAATATTATTATTTCTGGTGACATAAATATAAATATTGGGGAGCAATCCCAAGACACTAATAAGAATAATTATCTGAATTTATTGGCGTCCCATGGCCTTCTACCGGCCCACACACTCCCCACAAGAATGAACGCCTGCCTCGATCATATGTTTCTTAAAACTAACTTACCAGCTAGGACTTTTGTGGCACCCTCTTCCTTGACAGATCACGACACTGTTCTGCTTTATCTTGCTAAGAGGATACCTAAACGTGTCTCAAATGGTACTGCTAGGAAAATCAATTACGACCAGTTATCCATAGACATAGCCAAAATCAATTTTGACCCTATCTTTCATACTTTGGACCCTCACGTAGCAGCAGATATTCTCATTTCTCTAATTTCTAATGCAATTAAGACCAATACAAAAATTGTCAAGGTTCCCAATCGCAAAAAATCCATTAAACCCTGGATCACTCCAGGCCTCCTACGCTGTATTCGCCACAAAGATAATTTGCATAAAAAAGTTAAACAGACACCAGAAAATGAGATACTAAAAATTAGCTATCTACGATATCGCAACTACTGCAACAAACTAATAAAAAAAACAAAAAGAGACTTTGAAAAAAACAAAATAAACGAAGCTGGTAAATCAAAAAACAATAGACAACTTTGGGAAGCAATTAACGATGTGACAAATAGGAATAGGAAAGGGAAGGAGACTGATATGTCGCAACTCTTGACCTTGTGCGATAATCCAAAACTCTCATTAGACTACGTAAATAATTATTTTTGTGATGTTGGAAAAAACCTAGCTGAAAAGTTTGATAACGTAACAACCAACAAGACAAAGATTTCACCGGCTAAAATACATAAAAACTCGTTCGTCTTACTATCTACAGATGAACAGGAAGTGTGCGAATTGATAATGTCTCTGCGTAATGATTGTGCTACTGGCTGGGATAATATTTCAAATAAGATCCTAAAAACCCACCTAAATGTTATAGTGCCGCCCTTGACCCACATTTGTAACTTAGCTCTTACTATGGGTTGCTTCCCTAGAGCTTTTAAAAAAGCAATCATTAAACCTATTTATAAGAGTGGGGACAGAGATCGTGTTGGCAATTATAGACCTATAGCCATTTTATCCTCTTGTTCAAAAATCCTAGAACGTATTATTAATCGTAGACTTGTTAGCTATCTAGAAAAAAACGATTTATTTTTCCCTTCTCAATATGGTTTCCGTGCCGAAAAGTCCACTTCTGACGCTGTGCATGACCTGACTGACTACATTGTTAGAAACCTAGATAGTGGACATAAAGTTTTGGGAATATTTTTGGACTTGGCAAAAGCATTTGACACGGTCTCTGTCCCGATTCTGCTAAGTAAATTGGAAGGCATGGGAATACGGGATGTGCAGTTGAGACTCTTCCAGAGCTATCTAAGTGAGAGAACCCAGCGAGTTAAAGTAGATGATGTCATCAGCGATGAGCGCACTGTCAATTATGGAGTTCCCCAAGGCAGTGTGCTAGGGCCCACACTTTTTCTAATCTACATTAACGAACTGGGAGGGCTTAAGCTACCTAACGGAAAATCCATAATTTTCGCAGATGATACAGTCCTATTATTCAAAGCCAAAACATGGGAAGAGGTATACGGAAATGCTCAGCATGGAATGAATCTTGTAACGCAATGGCTAAAAAATAATGTGCTGACCCTAAATGCCGACAAAACCAAATTTATTTCTTTTACTATAAAAAAACAAGTTGACTCATCACCTAATCTTGCTCTGACTGCTCATTCCTGTCTTATGCCAGGACATGGTACCTGCTCCTGTCCTTATCTAAACCGTTGTGAGAGTATCAAGTACTTGGGAGTCTATATCGACGAACATCTCAGATTCCAGGAACACATCAACTCTCTCAACAGTAGGCTCAGAAAANGGTCGGGCCGCGCCGGCTCCTTCGGCTGACCACAGCGCATGATGCTGACCGAAGCGGCCCCGGTTCCTTCAGCTTATCGCTTTCATCAAAGAACTTGCTGCAAATCATTGACTCACTCTCTTCCAGCCTCGAGCTGATGCTCTCGCTGACGGAGTGGCTGCGCTTGAACGACTCGCGGTCGGGCCGCGCCGGCTCCTTCGGCTTCTCGACGGCTGCGCTGACCACAGCGCATGATGCTGACCGAAGCGGACCGGAGGGGAACCCGTTAGGGGGCGACGATGGTTGTTTGCGAGATCTGTAAAAGAAATTATTTTAGTTTACGGTTTGTGCTGCTATAGGCATGATGAACATGACTTTTAAATTTTGGCACTATATGGCGGTTATCACACTGCGCCGCGCTCCGCCGAGGAGCGCGGGGCGACAGATTTAATCATTGTATGCAAGTACCTCAGTTTGTATAGAAAGCACGCGCGGCACTTTACACTGACAAGCGACAACGCGTCCGCGCGCGTGATTTTTTATATGAAAATCACGCGCTCCGCGGCGGAGCGCGGCGCAGTGTGATAACCGCCTAATGTGACTGACGTCTGTAGTGATGTGACATACCCTTAGTTAATAAGACGGTATAGAAATAGGGTGACTATTTCCACAGTATATCAAGATTTACGGAATCAAAACAAATGTTTGGTTTTGTATCCCATCTGTAAGCTTAAAGAGATGCACTCTGAAATAACTTTTGGATGATGTTTTGAGCTCTCGGTGATCTCGTGAACGCGATATTGTATTCGTATGTAAATTTTTCCACATAAATGTTGAAAGATTTCATTGCGTTGTCTGTCTCTGACGTATTCAAGGTGTAATTTTTATCATCAAGTCGAAATCGTCACCACCATTATTAGATCATTTGGAAGAAAGACGACCCTCTCTTACTGGGAAAAAAGAAGCCATTTTTTTATACCATATAATTTTAAAACATACCTGAAGGTGTTCGGAGCTGGTACTCCAGGCGAGGCAACGGCGGCGGGCGGCGTTGCGACCGGCGGCGGCGTGAGCGGCGGCGTGGCAGTGGCCACCTTGTCCCGTTCCAGCCGTCCCGCTACGGTGAACAGGGACGCATCGCTCTGTGGGACGCGTTTGCGCCATCCCTGTGGAAGAAAATAAAACAATTGAAACTGGATCAAAGACGTATACCAAGTGGGGACGCTTGCTTCATAAGGGTGATAAGAAGTTTATGTTGTGATGAAATGGTCTCGGTAGAAATCAATGTAATAATAATAATAATAGGGTAATGGTACAGAGACGACGCTAGCTACTAGATGATTGTCGAATGACGGGATAAGAACAAAATTATATTGTTTTAAAAACTTGTCACATTGTACCCATATTTGAGCTGACAAATTGATACATATAGTGTAGACCTACGATTAAAAAGAGCAAAATAATTATGTAGTTGTTAAAAAAACTTATTAAACTGTCAAGTACATTACAATTTAATAACCTGTCAAGGTGTATAAACTCGCGTAACTTTTGAAATTGTTGACACCAAGTTGAAGTTGGTTACTCAAACTTATTGTTAGCGAATTGAAATTGCTAATTATTCCCGTTTTGTGGTCAAATGAATCACTTATCAAGCTGTTACTCATGCATTGTCCTTTGTCGAAATTCCCAAGTTAAATTTATTTATTTGTAAGTAATTGCTATGGTATATTTTATAGGCTTAGCCTTCCTTGCTTCCTATTTGATTTTGGTTCAAATAATTATCTAGCACAATACCAGCATGTTTTAGATTCTACCATAGAGCACGACACATGCTGAGAAGTCGCCATTCTGTAGATTCTGATGAATCAAATAAAATATTTTTCTTCCAAAGTTATTCTACTTTCCTACTTTCACACATATAGACATCCCACGTTCCAATTGTATACCCAAGCTAAGGTCCTAACAGTGCGCCAACTGTTTATATTGCATATAGTGCTCAAGCAGCACATCCTTGTCCCTTACAAAAACCCCTCTAAAAGTTCACCACGTAGGCGTCAACTGCCAGTGGACCGACGAACTCACAAGTTCTCAACATCTTTTTCGCAGAAGTTCTTTTGCTATCTTGGCGGATTCCTTTATAATAAAATCAAAAAAATTCTTACAATATACCCGCTAACGAAAGTGAAATGTAAAGTGTTAACTTCTGAATGGCTGAATACTCTAAATTATAATGAAACAGAAATGCTATTNTGCGCAAATCGGTCTACTTTGCACTAGTGCAGTCACTGATTACTTACTGCATCACTGCCTGGGGAGGCTCGCCCAAAACAAACCTCATTGATCTTGAGAGAACGCAACGAGCTATTCTCAAGGTCTCCTACTTTCACACATATAGACATCCCACGTTCCAATTGTATACCCAAGCTAAGGTCCTAACAGTGCGCCAACTGTTTATATTGCATATAGTGCTCAAGCAACATATCCTTGTCCCTTACAAAAACCCCTCTAAAAGTTCACCACGTAGGCGTCAACTGCCAGTGGACCGACGAACTCACAAGTTCTCAACATCTTTTTCGCAGAAGTTCTTTTGCTATCTTGGCGGATTCCTTTATAATAAAATCAATAAAATTCTTACAATATACCCGCTAACGAAAGTGAAATGTAAAGTGTTAACTTCTGAATGGCTAAATACTCTAAATTATAATGAAACAGAAATGCTATTAAATGTACCACTTTAGACGTATTTAAACAAGCGAGTTGAGTGTAACTGTTTCTGCTTTTGACACTGTAAAACTGATTGTTGCAATAACCTCTATCTATCCTTATACTTTGTTTTCTTTTTTCTATATTTATATAATACTAGCTTTCCGCCCGCGATTTCGCACGGGTGAAATTTCGTTTGTCACAGATCGTCATAAATTATAGCCTATGTGTTTTTCTGGATTATGAACAATAGTACTGTAAAGTTTCATCAAAATCCACTCAGTGGTTTTTGAGCTAATTCATTACAAACATACAAAAATAGTTACAAATCTTTCCTCTTTATAATATTAGTATAGATGTATTTTTTTTTTTTTTGGGAAGTTGGTTTGTGGAGGGGGCCTGATGACCTGAAATACAAGCTTCTTTTAGCTTAGTTTAGGCATCAGTCTCCCACAATAATCGAATTCTACTATAAGTCTAAATTGTATTAAAAATATTGTAATGATTGTTGTGGTGAGGAAATAAAGCATTTTTATTATTTTTTTATTATTATACATATTTCAAATGTGCCAAAATAATTCTTCCTTTTACCTACTACTTAATTAAAATTGAATGACATGATTGGCCTTGCAGCCAGAAGTTGACTTTAAGTATTTAGAACAGTTCATTTTCTACATTCATCTTACCAGGAACGACTTGTGTTGTTATGATATTTTTTTGTTCATATTTTTCCTTCGAGAATCAAATGTATTTTTCACCACGCCACCCACCACCGCGCCAATCAGATCACCTTGAGAAAAAATTTGTAAAACCTGTCATTTGAAATAGAAAGAAGAAAGAGAAAAGATAGAAAATTAATTTGATAGGTTATTTAATGTTTAGGATGTCCCCTCACGGAAGCCATCCCGCCGTGAAGGTGGAGGTAAAGGAAGAAGAGCAGGAGAAGCCTTCGCCGGACTTCACACCCTGCCCCTGCCGCTCGCAGCTGCGGATCAAAGGAGGTAAGTTTCTATTTCTTACCTTTTACCCCTACAGGAAATGCTTTGTACCCCAAGCAGAGAGAAAATTCGAACTCCTATGTTCTTCAGATCAGTCCTGGATCTGTCAATAGGCCGTATAGGCCGCGGCCTAGGGGCGGCAGATTTCAGATGACGCTTACTCGATTTCAGAAGATAAAAGTTAAATAAAGATCCAACCCCACCCTAGCCTACGGGCGGCAAAACTGTAAATCCGCCACTGCTTCAGATTTATTTCTTTGCGAGTCCAATGACAGTTTAACTTTCCCCCGGGATAAACTTGACCTTCACTGGTTGGGTTTTTATAGGCGGTTAAGCTGTAGATCCTAGCTACACAGGAGTTGCAGCGATAGGAACATGAGGTGGGAATAGTCCCGTAAGCAGAGAGAAACCACAAGGGATAATTATTATGAAGATTATCTCTGGATGATGAGACGAGAAATCAACTCATTTTGTATTTCTACCGATTAACTTTTCATTTTATACGCATCAATTTGTTGTAACGATATCAAAATCACGCAAACCCGCTTTTCATCTAAGCCAGTGGTTCTTAACCGGTGGTCCGCGGACCACCGGTGGTCCCTGAAGTCCACGAAGTGTACTTGCACACCTTGGTCAAAACCATTTTACAGGGCAGGTATGTACCATCCTAGACTGCATCTCACTTAACACCAGGTGCGATTGCGGTCAAATACCTGCCTTGGCTAGCATAAAAAAAAAAAAAAAAAAAATTTAACTGATTTTTGCAGTCAAACTGGTTTTGACCGATTGAGGTGGTCCCTGACAAGATAGAAATTTGGTAAAATGGTCCCTCATGACTTAAAGGTTAAGAACCACTGATCTAAGCATTGGTTCCCAAATTGGGGGACGCGCCCCCCAGGGGAGGCGCAAAGACCTTTAAAGGGGGGCGCGGCGGGCCATCTGTGTACTTAAGTATGAAAAACCTGCGACCGCTGAGAGAATGCATTCCAGACTGCTCGATACGACCAATAAATATAATCTTGACCGGAGGACTTTTGTAGGAATTTTGGAGGAATTTTGGAGGAATTTTATGTAAGTTAGGGAACACCTGAACCCCTGATCTAAAGTAATTCGGCCCCCTACTACGAGCAGCGACTACGGGCTACGAGCCGTAGTGCACTTTGTAGCATTACGCCACTGCTACGGGACTACTATCGTAGACGTAGATCTCGTAGCTAGCTTAAGTTGTGAATCTTATTTATTTATAAATGTACCTTTAATTAAATAATATCTCTGGTGACATTTTTATGCTCACAAAGAAATAGCTATTTCACATGTTAACTTTTTTTTACTATTATTCTTTAATCTAGGAATCGAACATAATATGTTATATTATTAAGATCTTATCTGACTACAATACTAGCAAGGCGTGTAGCAAGCAATCGTTTAGTTACGTTGAAATTTTAAATCATAAAATTTCATTGAGGCTTGTTGAGGTAGGAAACGCACTCGGAAAATGAAGGATAGCATTGAAGGAAAAGCATTGATCGTGAGTAACCCTGTTGTTGTAGCAAAAAACATGTTCATCTAATTTAGACAGCTCTTGCATGATCTTTTGATTGATGTAATGATGAGAACATTAAGAAGACTAACTATTTAGGCTACACCGCCTGCTTAGTTCACCATCTCAGAATATTTTTCAATTATTGATGACTCCTCCCACTGTTAATAGAACTGTTTGAGTTAGATGTAGGGAGCATTGCTCTACTAAAATTCTACTTAATGCTCTAAATAAGTTATTTATTTTACGAGTTTCCTCAAATGCGCGGCCATTTCCGGCGAACCCTGCACCTGTGCGTATAATCGCCTGAATAATTGAACTAAGGGTTGTAAGGCGCACCGAGCACTAACGACTTTGTGTTCGTAATTTTATTACGAACTACTTAGCGGCCGCCCGCGACTTCGTACGCGTGGATCCCGTTTTACCCCCTTAGGGGTGGAGTTTCGTAAAATCCTTTCTTAGCGGATGCCTAGGTACGTCATAACATCTACCTGCATGCCAAATTTCAGCCCGATCCGTCCAGTGGTTTGGGCTGTGCGTTGATTGATCACTACATATTATGTCACCTTTGAGTTATATAATTTAGATAAAAAAAAAACTATTACAATTTGTGCCTTTCTGCCAAAGAGGGGCTCAGCATTAATCGAGACAGCCGTGGGCATGTCTCACCTCTACACTGATTTTCAGTGGGACCCTTTGTTTAACCAAACGGAGAAAGTTACGTTAAAGGTGCTCCTTCACCGCGGCACCGGGAGTATGCACGTGTAACGTAATGTAACTTTGAGCATTACATTATACCACATTGTATTCAGTTTTCCCTCTCTGAAGTAATGCTCGAATTTGTAACTTTACATTACACGCGAATGCTTTTTTGTTCCCCAGTCGATGAAGCACCTGATGTCATGCCCTGAGTGCCCAAGCAACTACACTCAGGAGGATTTGATGAGTGCTACTGACAACGCCACTTTTGTGGCGGAGTTTTGGGCTGACACTGTGTAGGTTTGTTGTCGACACAAAAAGAAGAAGAATACGCCTTAAGGTCATAGCATACTATTATCAACTCGGAAATGGATCAACTCCGTATCGCCTTTCGCGAGCTGTCATCGCCTTTCGCGCGCGGTCAATTGCGAGGCGAGGTGTTTACGTTACGGTGCGGATAAGTGTGCGTTGCAGTACGGAGTTTCATACAAAGAATACTGACCGCCTCGAGTTGATACGGTTACGACCCCTTTCCGGGTTAACTCGATAAATGTACGGCGTCCTTTATTCGATATCGTTGGTCAGTACTAAGTATTCTGCGACGTCGTTCAGCGCGAGCCCGCCCTAACACCATGGGGTCGCGTGCGTCGCAGGCCTGGCGGCACCGCGCGCCGCCGCCGGACGCCGGACGCCGAGTCGCGGCGGCTTCATGTACGACGCGCGACGTTCTTTATTCGATATCGTTGGTCAGTACTAATTCTGCGACGTCGTTCAGCGCGCGCCCGCCCTAACACCATAGGGTCGCGTGCGTCGCAGGCCTGGCGGCACCGCGCGCCGCCGTCGGACGCCGGACGCCAAGTCGCGGCGGCGCCAGCCCCGGCGACGCCGGTGCCGCACCCTCGCGCCGCGAAATCGCGATGACGCATTCGCATACACACCAACACGCATTTATGTTTTTTTAACGCTGGTCGCTGCTTCTTTGGAAAACAATGCTTTGACAATAACTGCATAGAAAAGCTAGGTACTACTACACCTACTTCAATTTGCGTAAGTAGGCCAACAGACAAGAACTAGTATGTTAACGTGAATTACTTATTATGGAGGGGGAACTGGTGATTCCGCGATCATTTTATTTTTTATTTTGTTTTATTCAGAAAACAAACAGCTTACAAATATATACTTAAATTGCATAGATACAGTGTAGTTGGTCAAAGCCTATAGTTTTCACCTCTATCATAATAGTTACATAAAAGAAGTTTTATCCTTCTACGAGTATTATGTAGCAGTAAAAATATTACCTTAATTTCGTATTCAGGAGCCACCCAGCGTGCTCTCAAATTCTAGAAGTGACCGAAACCTTTTCAAAAAAGCTCCTCCCACGCCAGTCTAAAATAAAAAGACCAAGAACAAAATGTGTGGCAATGGGTAGCTTTCCGTTGGAGAACTGGAGACCAGCACTCAGTAGCGAACAACATTCTAAGGTGAGCCTGGAGCCGTGACGTGATTAGGTACAACACGCTGTGTATGTACCTATTGTATCATTTGATGGGCTTGCTGTGACTACCCTGGTGTCAATGTTATGAAGCCTCTAACTAAAGGTTCAGCCAAAACCAACGCGATCACACGCGATGAGCAGGCGTGCAGCGATGGCGATCAGACTTAAATGCATTGATCGCCATCGCTGCACGCCGGCTGATCGCGTGTGATCGCGTTGGTTTGGGTAAAGGAGTGTGTGTAACGACAGTGCAAGGCTTCTCGCGGTGCACCAAACGAGCAAACTCAAGCAGCCTCGCGAGCAACGGCGTAATGTCGATTACACGAATGATTTAACGTCACATCACCACAACACACAAATTAACACGCGATAATATCGGTTTCCACCTAAACGGAGAGGAGAGGAGATGTGTCTAACTAAATCAATCAGGTTTCGTTATTTCCACAGCATTTCGACTTTTTAGGGTTCCGTAGCCGATCTTCAGTTTCAGTTCAGAAATCTCTCGTCTCCGCTATGGTGGAAACCGGACTTTAGTGTGCCGTACATCAAGGATATGTATAAAAATTGTTAATTAAGCAGTTAAATTAACGATTTATGCAGATCTTCTCTTCTGTCTTGCGCCCGCGCACACCACTTAACGTTGAGAACCATCTTTCATTTATCCTTTTTGTCCGCTCGCTCGACGCCTTTTCAGCTTGTAGCTGTAGCCCCAAGTAGTAGCTTGGGGCTGCTTTTCACTTAGGAAGATAGCTGTTTTTGCCTAAATTTCTAAGTTAAGGTCCAAGATGTACTTGACTAATTAAGACAGGAGAACATACGGCATAGGTGTAATACCCAGGTAGACTTATGTTTTTCATTCAAGGTGATATCTTAAAACTTCCTAAACCTCATCGCGTCGGTAAAGTTCTTAGATCCTACACAGGCTTGTGTCGAACTGCACAATCTTATTGCATAAGATTAATACACCCTTTGTTTATGTAGCCACCCCTTTGGGTAGTTTAGTTAAGTAACCCTACCACGCATGTATACGAGGGTCATAAAATAAAAGAACTTGATTCAAATTATTAAATAAACCATGTTATTAATACCTACTACGCACTCTTTATTACGCGGGTAAGTTTTAAAAAAAGCAATATTTTTTTGGGAACCGGAAATTTGAATGAACGTTAAAACACGTGACAGAGCACGTGACACAATTATAGACTGAAATCAATTGATATACTTATACAAGTATTTAATTTGAGTTATTGTTAATTTTATCATTCATAACAATCCATAATTAAAAACATAGCAAATGTATAATTTCTGACTCGAGTTGTAGTAGGTATACGTATTATGTACATTTTCAAACATGATTAATTAACGTTACCATATTTAGGTACCTATTTATATTTATTTTGGCAGATGTAAAGTTTTACTACTGATTGCCAACAAAATATTTGATCCAACCTAAAAGCCCGCTGTGCCTGAGTCATAACATTTTTAATAACGTTAGCCCTGTGTTTTAGTCTAGGTAAATTAAATGTAGGATAATGATTAGGTACCTATAATATTTTTACTTTTGTATTTCTTTTATACAGTTAATTTTTTTTTATGCTAGACAAGGCAGGTATTCCAACGCAAATAAAGAACATTCACATATAAAAATAGATCAATTAAGTTTATTTTAATTTTAGTTTCACTTTTTCTGTATCCAACAATGTTATCGTGTTATGTTGCGTAATTTGTAAAACCATGCACCTCCAGGAACGTAAATATCGGTTCGAATTTAGAATCGCTAGTAAAATGCGAAAGGCGCCTCACGCAACTCAACTGGCGTCCTGACGCGACCTCCCCTACCCCTGAACATGACTCACTCAAGGGTTGTTGTCACACGATCGTGTTGACAAAAATATTATTAAAAGCAAAGATGGATAAGATAATTTGTTACACAAACTTCCGAAAAAAGAAATAGTTTGGGTCTAAATAACCTAAAAGTTATCTAATTCGAATCAATAAGAATCTAATCGAATCAAATGCAGTGCCCGACAGGGTCCATAATTGTATCCTAGAGGCTATTTACCACCTTTTGTAACATTATGGATGCAATAAATTGTTGAGTGTCTGAATCATTTTTTCAGTTCGATCGTTAAAGCGACTATAGTTTCTTACGTGATCATTTCAAAGTAAACAACATGCAGTAAAATCCGTTCTATCCGTTCGCGATAAGTTTGCCGCTGGCGATATGACGTCACTCCAAGGAAAGCGTCTATAACTACACCAAACTATATTTATAATATTTTTTATTAAAATTTATTTATTTATTGATAAGAATTGTGTATTTGCGTAAAATAAGACACATTAATTGCGTTTAATCACTAAGTAATTACCTTTAATCGCGGTTGGGGGAGGGGACGCGCATTCCACGGACCGGCAAACTTAGCGCGAACGGGATGTTATTATTGGCTCATCAAAAGTGGCTTAACCTTAAACAAGAAATAATCCTAAAACAAAATGGACTAATTACTAAAAACTGAACCTGAACCTGTATCCCAATAATTATTTTGCTAAGTATAATAAAAATACTGAATTAGGTTTTTTTAAGTTATCTGATAAATTTATTTCTCCCTTCGCCTGGCCAGTGCAAGTCATAGTCACTTATTCCATAAACAAAAACATTATCGTGTTGGAAATTACAAAAACATGAAAAATTAAAAAAAAACATCAAATAAAATCACAAATTACACAAAAAAGATCAAAAGGCAGGAAAGGGACAGTAACCCACCTATAAGCTAAAACCTAAATGGCAACAGGCGATCATCGTAGCTGCCAACTGTAATAAAATACTTGAGAATTTAAGTTAATTCAGTTAAAAATTATTTTTAATTATCTGTTATTTCCTATCCCTTCGCCTGGCCACTGCAAATCAGGAGAGTAAACCATCAATAAGCCACAACTTAAATGGCAAGACAACCTTCCTCCCTCTTGCGCCCGAGCCGCCTTCTGCCTGAATGTCCAATAATTTTGTGGTGGGTTGATTTTAGCCAATAAACGCCTCTTTAACAGGCATCTGTGGTTCGCAGGCGGCAGGGGTTTTCCCATATATGACCAATTTCCTCCGCGCGTTCCCTCGTATTGACCTCTTAAATGATTCGCGATGATTTTAGTTTACTTATGGCATTGCGACGGAGAACTTGTGTTCAGTGATCTCGTGTAGTGTTGTGCTGTAATATCGATAGATGGCGCAGTCTGTCGCGGAGTGGGGACTGGGGCGCCTTTATCTTAATTCGGTGCCTCTTTTTATCGGTGGGTACAATAATTCGGTTTTGTGAGTAGATTCATTTGATAAAGAAAATAATCTCGGTAGTAGTAGGTACTAATAAAATAGGTAACTATAAATTTCAAGTCTAACTTAAAACATATTTATTTATTACTTAGGTATTATAAAGTAAGTACAATCAATGTTTAATCATATTATTTTTAAACATTTACTGTTACTTATTTATAACTAGCTGACCCGGCGAACATTTACTGTTACTTATTTATAACTAGCAGACTTTTTTTTTTAATTTCGAACGGGATAAAAAGTATCCTATGTCCTTCTCCTGGCTCTAAACTACCTCCCTGACAATTTTCAGCTAAATCGGTTCAGCCGTTCTTGAGTTATAAGTGGAGTAACTAACACGACACGCCTAATTAGAAAAACATTTCAATAATTACAAATTCAAGCCAGGCACGGCACCGTTCATAAATAATCATTTTAAGGAAAATGGTACGGGTAAATCTTCACTACTTGGTTTACTTATTTGTAACTTACTTAAAATAAAGAGAAAACATCTAGCTAGATCATCTAAATATCTACTAAATCAAAATTTGATATAAAGAGACGATTAAGTTAATTAAATAATAATAATATGCCAAACTCCATGATCATCTCACACCTCAGTCTCACACTCATAATGTTTGTCGTTCATTCATTCTACTTGTAAATCGTAATCATTCATTCATTTGGAGCTGCCCCTATTTCCGGCGCGTTACCCGCGTTATTCGTGACTCACCGACCAAAATCCGCTGAAACTGAAATGGGATTCGTAAGCGTCCCACCTACGCACTGAAATAATACGCAGCCTTAATAAAGCCTGCATGATTCATCCGATGTCGCATCGCATTATCTTACCTTCTATAACTTTACCTATATTAATAAATGATGTTATTAAAAGGTATATTTTTTACATACCTACATATTTAATAAAATTGAGTAAATTGCTTCAATGTCCATCATATTTGTATGTACGAAAACTTACAGTACTACCGACTTGTAAGTATGCTATAAACTAAACGCAATAATTTCATACATTATCGCTTATTCTTCATATTTCAACTTTAATTATTTATTATCGACAAAATTTAATGCTAAAACTTACGTAAAATACAAAGTTAACAAAGTGAGATTACAGTTTTAATTTTAGCATCATGAAAGGAGCTAGCGCAACGTTTTGTTTCACTCACTCTTAGGTAAAAAGTTTAAATTCATTGCGCGCATGCGCAGTGTCCGCATACGTCACAGTCGGCCATGTGACACCCCGCCGGCCAATCGCTGTCAGTGTACTGAAGTGTGACGTTCGGCTTTCACGCACACCAATACGATTTATCATCAGTTTTTTGACATTCACTCGTCGAAGAAGTAGTGCAACTTTGTTAAATTAGTGCCAATCGCTGAATTTCTATGTTTATTGTGGACAAACGTTCTCAATTTAATGTGAATCAAATAAATTTTAACATTAGGGTACGTCGAAATTCACATTATAACCTGTGAGCAATTCTTGGAAGCGCGTTTGCAGCGATCGAGACGAGACCTTGATAACTAGTTCTCTGGACGAGCGAAGAGACAGTTATTATAGGATCGTTCATGCCCGTGGAGGTATGTTTTTAGTTTACAATCTGTGAAAACGATCGTGTGTGTTTTAGTTTTGTTTCTAATCCGTTTGGAGTATACCATCATAACTGTGGTGTGGAGTGCGTCTCAAGTTCACTGCGCAGGGATTCTGCAACTGGGAAGTGCGAATGTACCAGTCATGACGAAGTTATAAATATGTGCGTTTTGATATTGTCGCGTGCGGGAGGACGGCTGTGAGGCGTCCCCGCGGAGTACCGTAGTGCCATGGACGTCGGCGGAGGTAATCAAAGAGAAGCCTGCATGCTGCCGTGTCGGTAGTGATGCCCGGCTTGCACCTGCACGCCTCTAACCCTGGGCATTGCCCCACAGCTCAGTACTCACAGCTCGGTGTCAGCACATTTCCAGCCAGTACTGTAATAGCTTGTTGAGTTCACTGGTTGAGTGTAGATCTAAAAATATCTAAACTAGCCGCACGCTGTTGATGGAGAATGGTGTAGTTTGCTTTCAATATGTTACGTTTGGTTCTTGCAATGTAAATACCTATGTACATAGTTTTATTTTGTTGTAGTACAGACAGACTCAATAGAGAAGATAATCTTTAAAAATAGAAATCACAATCATAATTTTTTAGCACAGGGTAGTGACGCTAGTGATTAGTTGAATGTTAGTAGATTACATTTTAGCATAATCATATTTTTTACATTAAAACAAAAATAGTAATCAAATCAATATGATTCAAAATGAAACTGTGTGTAGTTTTCTACTTAATTTCTAAATTTACTTTTCAGTGCCAGTACTGCCAGTGCAGGTCCACAATTCATTTTCTATAATTTAAAATCCATTGTGTTAGTTTCACAACTATAGGGCTAGGGTATAAAAAGGCATCTTATTTAAAACTAGCAAATATAAAGCAAATATTTTTCCAAGTAATTTCTTACTACTAATACAAACACTAGCAAATACAAACTAAGTTAACCCTTTGGTACATATTTGCAAATGAAGGCCTTGCTTATTTTAATGAAATTATAACTTTCATTTACTGCAAATTTTAATGCATTAAATAAATAACTTCTAACTTGGAATAAGAATAACAAAGTGGCAGTAACTAATAAATAGTAATCTAATAAAATTGACATTTGCCATCATGGTTTTTTAACCTTTAACTGTGGACGTCCCATGGTGGGTAGTTAAATGGAAAGCATGGTGGATCTGTTTTAATGGTTTTAATTTATTATTTAATGTACTTTATTGTAGAATTCTGTGTTTTAAAGTGCATAGAAGTGATAAATAAATAAAAATATTGAAACACTCCAAATTTGAGCAAGCATGGAGTGTCGAGTGAGTTGTCTAATTTAATAGAGTATGAAAAGGACCAAATTTGGCCTTGCATGGTATTGTTAGATATGGTCTATTACAATTAAATGGTTAAATTACCCTTGATACAAAAATATCTGAAGCCACGAACCGAAACTTGTGAAATTTAAATAAAATCAAGCTAAAAATCCCAATTCAGAATAGTAATTTTTAAACATTTTAAATTCATCCTGACAATTGATTTATATTTTACCCTGCATCTCAAAAAGCAATCTCTTTGGAAATCCGTGCCTAATATTTTAACCATTTATTGTTTTTTAATATTATAATTAACAAATTAAGCCTACCTATGTATTCCGATTTGAGATTTATTTGCTACTAATATAAATTAACTGCAGAAAATAAAATATTGTTTTCATTGTGATCATAGTAACTCGAACATATTTTTTGTATTCATAATGCTTTTTAATTGCAGTAAGAATTAAATCCTCCACTGTTCAGATAGCCACTTACAAATTTATAGTTTTATCTTAATTAAAAGGTCACTGGCAAGTCCAAGACGGACATCAAATGTTATATTAATTAAATTTTTATCAGCATTTACACTTTACTTGTATATCTAAGCAATATCTTACATATTATACATAGCTTCTTCCCACGTAAGTGGTAGATCCAAAGTCTCCTCCATATTTCGCAAGTTTTCGTTTTTCTGTATGAGATCAA
The DNA here is from genome assembly GCF_004193835.3 of Ostrinia furnacalis. NCBI lineage: Eukaryota > Metazoa > Arthropoda > Insecta > Lepidoptera > Crambidae > Ostrinia > Ostrinia furnacalis. The sequence continues at coordinate 1,556,951 of NW_021130455.1, forward strand.
ATAAATTTTGTTAAATAAGTAAGAAAATTACTACATAATATTAATTTGGCTCTACAAAACTTGAACTTTTTTTTATTTTTGTCTCAACTAAATTAAATCTGCCCCCTTTGCTGGCTCGTTTAATTTATTTTTACTTTTATTTATTTATTACCTACTTAATATTTAGCGCTACATTTCTGATTATAGTAGTGTCTTAAATCCTCTTGATTGATTTAATTGAGTAATTAGTTAAAAATTCATTATTATCACATTATGATGATTTACTAACTTATGTAGTTGTGCTGGATTTTTTAACACTCCATAATACATGTCGGTTTTTGCATAGTAATCAGGTTCAATATTTACCTGCTATATAGTTTATTGGTTGTGTACACAAACATGACTTTAAAAATGTGCGCGAAGTAACTCCAATGAGGAAACAGCTATGCGTTATGTGTTGATAACACGCAGCGAGATTGATCGTAATATAACATACTTATTTACGATAGTTATGTGCTACACTTCTAACTAATATTATAGTTAGTTGTAATGTCCATACTTATATTTTTTTATGCATCACAGGGCAGGTATACATATTTGACCACAATCAGTCCTACTTAATTTTTATTTTAGTAATCATAAATCCTGAGAGGTACCTTGCCCCTTTATTGCATCTAGTAAAAAAAGTTCTTGTTTTGCTGGACGTTTGACTAGAAAAACCAATTGCTACACTTGCATAGTAGCATAGATAGTTAAAACCCACATGTACCAATTAGCAAGTTAAATACAATAAACAATCATATGCCTCGCGAAATGGCTGTCACAAAAATTAGTCTTATTATAACTGTTTACGCGGGTAAACAGTTATTGTTATAGCCTAAAAATAATCATGGGGAAGTCCCACTAGATGTTCTATAAACGGCGTATAATAAAAAATAACACGTGAATCGTTTACAATCAAAAACTCATCTAAATAATATGATTTAAAAACATGTTTTTCTAAAACGTAGATAGAAGTATGTATTTCATCGTCGATTATTAACGCAATTATGCTCAATTTTTTGTGCTTAAATACGGTTCCTTCTTGCAATATTACGATCATCAACTCCTTGTTATGGTTTCATAGTAAAATAACAAATAAATACTTAACCCTTTAAAATTCGCCACGTTTGTACTATGTCCTTCTGTTCGTAGTTTAACCACAGAATAGTACTTGTTTAACTCAGACACTAAACCAGATACTTGTTCGAATTAGGCTTGGTTATTCATTAATTAATGCATGCGAAATCATGATTTTTTTGTGAGTTACATTTTTACATGTTAAAACTAATACATCTGAGGCTTTACAAATTTTAAAGTTTATAAGAGTACTTAGTGTGTTGCTCAACTAAAAACTAGACGGAAAATTCTATACAAATTCGCGTTTCTACACTCATCAAAAATTAGAACCAAACACTCAATCAGTCCTAAATTAAACAGGTCTCTATACTTTAAAATGTTTAAGAAATTAAAGAAGAGGCAAGTGCTCATATTTTTCACTCTTCTTAATTCTTAAACTGCTTAGCTATACCTAGTATTTACTGTACACATATTTCCTTGATGCATTGCATTAGCTTCCGTCGTGTTTAAAAATATTCTGTTCAAAATCTAATAAATGTGCTCGAATAGTAAGAGATAATAAAACACAAACCTTGTCAACTCATACATCGGAAATTGCGTGAAAATTCCTAAGCTTCAGTCTAATTCCACATTGAGATGCCAGATCCGCCCACGCGCGAAACCAGACTCGTCTAGTCGCAATAGTCACCACAAGACACCCCGCAGACTATAGACTTTTAGTCGGCCGATAGTTGGCCCGATAGCAAATCGGTGTAATGTGCGCACTTTCATACATGTATGGAAATGTATGAAAGTGCGCACATTACACCGATACACTTCATAGTTATTATTAACCCGACCTAACTATCGGCCAACTAAAAATCGGTGGTCTGCGCCTAGGCTATGACACCCCGCAGACTACAGACTTTTAGTTTAGTCGGCCGATAGTTGGGTCGGCTTCCAATTTGTATGAGGAATCGGCCGACACCAAATTGATGTAGTGTGCGGCGTGCGCACTTCCATACATGTTTATACTAATCAACTGCCCGACTGCCTAGCAGACGCAATATTCCGCCTGCATTCGGCCACAATAACCGTGAGGTTGGTAAAGCCATTCGTGGTGGTGGGATTTGATCAACTGCCCGACTAAACTATCGTCAGACAAAAAGTCTGTAGTCTGTGGGGTGCCTAATAAAAAGTTCGGACACATTAGTCACAAAATTAAATGTTATACGTTTTTAAGATAACTTGCGTGTGTTTTTATCATCTAGAGTTATTATTTTTTTGCATTTTAAAGTTAGTAAATATCCTGGAAAATCTGGATTGATGGTAACCCTAGCTGATCGCAACACATCGGCAATCGGTCTTGATAATTTATTCCCTAGATTCGCTGGCGTGATTTTTTATAATATTGCTATATTGATATTATAGCATTTCATCAAATCCCGTCCAGTATTGAAGGAGTTACAAATTACAATGCTTCCTTGCCAAACTTGCGTGTTGCTTTGCTCCGTTCGTATAAGTTTCGCCTCTAAAAATAACCTACCGCAACGTTCAAAGTAGTTCAATGATCTTCTAATGGTCATCCAATCCATTTTTCCATCATCATCCTTTAAAAAGCATAGACAACTGAAACTCATGATTTTGCTTTTTATCTTTGTCATGTCTACCTCACTTGGAAAAACGATACCCATTTGCTAAGTAGCACAACATTTAAATTAGCATTTCTACTCCATATTTAGACAAGCGACTTAAAAAAAGTTGCAAGTTTTTAAGAAATACTTAAAAATACTATTTTGAAAAGCGACTTAAAAAAGATGAAATTTTTTTAAGGAATAGGTACATAAGTATTTTTTGACACTTTTTTGCTAATCCTGTAAAAATAGATATGCTTCGTAAGTCGCGTCGCGCAAATAAGTTTCATTCAATGCAAGGTCGGCGAGCAGTGCGTTCACCCTACCATACTCAGCCTTAACAAAATGAGTGTTAGGTTCTTGGTCTTAAGTAGGTTTATCCCTACCTATTTAATATTACAAATGCGAAAGTAACTCAGTCCGTCTGTTACGCTTTCACGCCTAAACCACTGAACCGATTTCGATGAAATTTGATCTAGAGATCAGGATAATAGAGATATGAAACATGGACGTGCGCGATAAAGATTTTCTGTAACAGACAAAATTTCACGCGAGCAAAGCCACGGGCAAAAGCTAGTTTACTATTAAATTACGCCTGCTCCTCGAAGCCTATGTAATAACCATTTTTATCATTAGTACTCTAGTGTCATAGGGTATCCTAAGATAGTCTCATCCTAGCTTGACAGAGAAACAACAATCATAAAAAAATCATTCCCAAAAACAGAGATTATCTAAAATTATGGTATACAGGGTGGAAACGATAAGTGATCTCACTCGATTATTTCTAAACTATTCAAGATATCCAAAAACTGGTTACTGATCCTGAAAGTGCCCTACGAGCTCTATCCAAGGGTACCAATAATAGGTTACCAAATAAATTAGATCTATCCGAAAATTCAATGTTTCCGGCTTCCATACATTTAGTAAAACCACATAATATTAAAAACTATACAAGATATCCAAAAACTGGCTACTGATCCTGAAAGTGCTTCACAAGCTCTATCCAACGGTACCAATAATAGGTTACAAAATAAACTGGATCTATTCGAAAATTCAATGTTTCCAGCTTCCATACATTTAGTACTGCCACGTCTGCCACAGTCATGGCACTCATGTCTTGATAATATTATAGCAAGTAAAGCCTAAAACCAATGTTTTCCATGAATATTTTTTAAATAAGAATGCAATTTGGAGTTCAATTTAAGTGTTTATAATTGAATAAAAAAAAATAACTATTCTAATATTGTATGCCTGGCATCAATGATATTATATAAAAACAAAAGCAGATATGTTATAAGCGCTCGCGCTGTGAATACTCAAATACGTCCCAATTGGGACGTCTTGTGTTTAGTCTTCGTGTGGCCTGCGTCGTGCGCAATCGCGTGCGTACCACACCGTAAGTTCCTGTTCTTACCAAAATAAATAAAAAATGCCATCGTGTGTGTTTCGAAAGTGTACCAATTATGACTCTAAAGTAAACAAAATACAAGGGATCTCTTACCACATGTGATTATTCAAAATTATTTAGTATTTATATTTTCAATTATTTATGCAAACAATCAAGACGCCATGCGCCATGTTCAAGTTAAGAAAGAGAAAGCGATCTTGTTTTGACGTTAGAGCGATAAGGATGCGTGCGCTGCGGACATAGATTAGTTAGTGCAGAATCGTTAAAACTATAGCTATCTCTTTCATTTGCGTGCTATTTCGTATCTTTTGTTTCACTTATCAGTTACATTTGTCAATGTGTGCAATTTGGAATAGCTCGGCACGGATTCAAATCGTAATTTCTATGAACGTAACATATCTATAGTTCTTTAATATCATTGCCTGGCATACATTTAGTATGGAGCCTGAAAACATTGAATTTTCGGATAGATCCAGTTAATTTTGCAACGTATTTACTGATACCATTTGAAAGAGCTCGTGAAGCACTTTCAGGATCAATAACCAGATTTTCGATATCTTGTATAGTTTAGAAATAATCGAGTGAGATCACTTATCGTTTCCACCCTGTATAAATCAGTTAATATGTATGTCAGTTCAAAATATGTTTGAACCAATAATGGCCGATTTAATTTAGAAATGGTAAAAATGATTATTTCTGGAAATCAGTCATGTCATGTCATGCGCTCCCAAAGCGCCGAGGGGTTTTATTAACTGACGCCATAAGTCTTCCATGGCTTCACTAAATTTAGTTTTCATGACTAAAATGCTATTACTATTAACAAAGCACGCAATATTATTACCATAAAATGTTGAGTAGAGACGTAGGATTCGCGCTAATAAAAACCATAAAAACACAACTCATTCATATCTTACACGTTCTTTGAGTTTAGTAAAAATAGCAAGAAAATTATTTACTATTTATTTTAGAGGTCTCGAAGTCAATTTCGCTATTTGTTCCGCGAATAATAAATAACCGATGTGCAGGAAAAAACCGGTTTGTAGAAGCTGCGATCATTAAAAACTTAATATTTCGAATTTTGCATACCGGTATAACCCAATGGCCTTTTGCATTTTTCAACTTGTATTAGGTTTCTGTGTACGGGTCTAAAAACCGTAGGGTTTTCTGAAATATTGATTATAAAAAAGATTGTATTTTGGCAAAGCTTACCATTGATTCTTTGGATCGCTTGGTCCGCGGACGCGAAATCATAAATTAAGCAAGTCGAATCATAAGGCTTAGTTGAGACAGGTGGTTGGATTGGATATATTTTATTTATTTACAAAAGTGAGACCTTGTAATTTCTCTTAATTTGTTTTTTCACAAATAAAATTAAAATTACAAATAATTATTACCCAGATTTATTAGCAGTGCAGTGACCTAGTATACATTGGACCTCTTATTAAAAAAAAACTGTAATAGCCGTTTCAGCTAATTAACATTTTTTCCTCTTTCAATGTTGAATTGTGATTAGTCACCATGCATGAGAGTGGCACTACTTCTTGTAATTTTAGCCGAAGCGTGTCTTGTTGCATATTGATGTTGTCAATGTAATTAGTAGAATTAATTAGTTTTGGTGAAGGACTTTTCATTGGAACAAACTTTATGAATTTATCCCCACATGTTATAATGTAAGCAAATATCACTGTTGGTCTTCTTCAGAGTGAGGAGCATTAATGGGCCGCAGTATTTCTCAGATTTTTTATTATTTTCACCTTTTGTTTGGCTTAAGGGGTGTTATACACATAACTATACAATCGAATGTAGCTATGTATTTATTGTATGTATGTATGTATGTATCCTTCAAGAATATTGCGTTTGGTTGTTGGAGGAAGCTTTGTTTTTTGTGTCGTCTCGCTTATGTGTATACCACGCCTAAGCAACATAAATTGCTGTATTTATACTGCGAGGTGATCCATAAAGTTTGTTCTTTGGTTGCTTGTTGTCCGTCCTCTTATGCCGTGCTGTTTTCCAGAAGGCGTGGCCCCCGATGCGGTCGTAGTGCATAATGCCGGCGACCAGAGCGCCCACCTGAGTGATGTTTGTAAGTATCTTCTCCTCATCATCATCATTAGGCCATTTAGTCCACTGCAGGAACATGACCTTCTACAATTTACTAGTAAATAAAGGGTTTGGCTTACACTCCCTTAGACTCCCTACGCTGACCAAACTGAGTTAGGGAGGCCCATCCCCCCTTCATATCAGAATGTAACCATAGTAAATTGTATTTTTGAGAGTTGTATTTCACATTATCTTGGTCTTTAATCTTGTGGGTGTTTAGTTTATGCAAGGGATTAGGGTAGACAAAGTTGAATAGCAGGTAAAAAAAACCATGCTACACTTTTAACGAACTACATACACTTAATCTGCTGGCGCCTCTTTTATGCGTTAAACGGGACTATTCCCACCTCTCGTTCCCACCGCTGCAACTCCTGTGTAGACAGGATCTACAGCTTGACCGCCAATAAAAACCCAACCAGTGAAGGTCAAGTTTGTCCCGGGTGAAAGTTAAACTGTCATTGGACCCGCAACGAAATTAACCAGAAGAACATAGGAGGAGTTCGAAGTTAAGGTTCGACTTCCCTGCTTCTTTTCTGCGTTAGCGACAGCAGATTATCTTTGTGTATTGATAATACATGTGCGTTAATCCTCTCACGTTAGCATAATTATGAATTAAAATATTCATATTCATTCGTATGCATACTAAAAATGATAGTAAAACTACTATTGTTTTAACTAGAGATGAAACGGATAGTTGTTTGGCCGGATACCGGATACCGGATATCCGGCGAGCTGCTAGGCCGGATAGCCGGATATCCGGCGGCCGGATAGTTGGCCCATTGTCACGTTGCATGTCGTGACGAGTTTAGCGCTACACAGGAGCTTCGAACGCGATCAGTGGGTCTAGTAGACTAGATAAGTCACACTTTTCGAAAATCAAATCCGTCCGACTCCGAATAGAATGTCAGATTTTGCAATTTGTCTAAGGGGCAGATCAATTCGGGCGATTTCGGTTGCCATCGTCACTGTGTGATTGTAGCAAAAATTAAATTAGTTTACTTGCTGCGTAATCTGACTGAACTGCTACATGTCATTAGACTGAACTGCATCATGTCATCAGACCATCAGTAAAAAAAAGATCGTCTATTTTATTTGGCAATATTTCGACATTAACAGATTACTATTTATGTATTCGTCATTAGAGTGAATAGCCCAGAAATATAAATTAGTTTTTTACAAGGCCTTAATGGTGTTTTGTAACTTTTTGGATTTTAAATAAAAGCCGTCATTATTATAAGCCACTTTATTGATATTTACTTCAAAGATTAATGTATTTCATTTTATTATAGGAAATTGTCGTAGTTTTTAAATATCCGGTATCTGGCCGGATAGTAAATTTAGGCCGGATATCCGGCCTACCGGATAGTTACCGGATATCCGTTTCATCTCTAGTTTTAATAAAATTACTTAAAAAACGACATCATTCGCAATCCAATAGAAATATCAATTGAAGTGCAAAAGGCTTAAACCTTAGATATCTTCTAACTTACAAAATTATGACGCATCATAAACGTAAACAAACCTTACGTAATATTTATATGGCAGGCAGGGAGTGCGTGATATTGACTCCACCTGTTGATCTTGTAAACACTTGTTCCCTTTCCTTACTAAAATTTGTACATTTAGAATTAGAACCGGTGGAACCCTAAAATATAAAGGAAAAAAAATGTATTGGTATTTTTGTGTGTGTGACGTGTTGTCAATGATTTCCACAACGACCGGTCCTGCGCCGCCCGCCTCCAAGCACCCCCCGCGACCTTCACAATAATGAGGGCTATCGTTTTTATACTTAACAGTTGGCCTTGGCACCCCTGGCGATTGACAGGACCTTACTCTACAGTGGCGCCATCTTGATGAGTGCAAATGCGATAGTCCTCCTACCACTTTAGCACTCACCAGATGGTGCCACTGTCTTCGCTACTAGCAAGTGACAGGACCTTACTCTACAGTGGCGCAAACTGGTGAGCGCTAAAACGATAGCCCTCATTAACCAGAGTAGGGTTAGTTAAACCAGCAGCGCCATATAAAATACAATGTCTGTGTGATCATGAACATTTCTTTCACCGAAGGCAATCGATAGACTTGGCACGCTCCTTTGGAATTGGGCCAAGGTGGTTCCCAGACTTCCCAGTGTCACAGATCAAAATATACTGCTTTTCTTTGTGTATATTATATCTGTCATAGTTACAGGTCTGTAATGCTTATTAGGAGAACTTGCGTCATAGTCTTTCACGGCTAATGCATTGTGTATTCTTATATCGATTTGATAAATTATCTTTACTATTGTTTTTTTATACCGTAACTGCCAATTTAGATTATGTTTTATAACTTAAGATCTCATAGATCCAACAAAATTACAGCATATTGAATACGTAATTGAAAAACGGTAAGAATTGGAATTACTTGCCTCATTTTGAAGTACCTGGGTAGTTTGATCTTAAAATTTTTTTTTGTCTTCAACTAGGAAGCTCTTGATATACATTTTGGTTCCTTGATTGAATAAATAGGTAACATGTAAATTTCTGTCAAGGATTGGCGATTAATCTATTGCGGTTCATAAGGATTATTATTACAGCCTACACAAAGACATTTTTTTATCCCACAACCTTCCAAGACCAAACCATCGGGGTTTTGCTAGTCCATTCGTGAGAGATGAGCGTGAAGTTGCATCCTTCTGCAGATGTGCAACGACACATTTATTGACTACAAATCTTTATACTCTCCAATCCAATGCGTCATTTTAAACATGTACATTCATCGAATAAAGGTGACCAGTGCGAAATGAGAGAGTTAAAACAGTCGCAAAGGGAGCATTCAAGTATTAGGTACGTAACGCAATTTGGGGGGGAGGGGGGTCTCGTAAAACGTTACGATGCGTTACAGGGGCGGGAGGGGGACTTTCTTACAAGACGTTACGTAACATTTTCTTTTTTTTTTAATAAAAATTTAGCGAATTAAAACTCCCAAATTGGCAACCCTTTTCGTTTACGTTTTACGGGGAATCCTTCGTTTGTATTATAGTCTGGTCGTCATTTCTCATTTGTTTGGCTCGACGAAGACGAAGTTGATGCAAGTGGCTTGACAATTCCAGAACCGTCTTCGTCTGCACCCCGGTGCCAGTGATGAAAGAATCTGAATGGCTAGCAAACCCGTGGACAGAGGAGCGTTAATTTCAATCGAATTGTTTTTATAGACCTACGAGGGCTGCACTAAAAGTATCGGGAATGGAATATTTCCACTGTTCCAGTCATATTAAAATCTATTTAATTGCAAACTCCAGGGTTTTAAAAATCGTATACCATTTATTTATTTAAAAAAAGATTCTCGGTCGTATCACAAGGTCTTGTCAAACTTGTTTAGTCGTTGAGAAAATGGAATTGACTCGAGAAAATTCAAGAGCGATGATTTATTATGACTTTTGAAGTGGTTTAACACAAAAACAGTGTGTTGACCGGATGATTTCTGCATTTGGTAATGAAGCCCCATCCAAAACCACAATTTATCGCTGGTTTCCTGAATTTCAACGTGGACGTGTCAAGCTCAGTGATGATCCCCGTCAAGGTCGTCCAAAAACTGCAGTCACCTAAGAAAACGTTGATGCTGTGCGTAAGCTGATTGAAGAAGATCGACATGTGATATACCGCGAAATTCAGGCAACTTTAGACATTGGCATGAGTCAAATACAAATAAGAATGCAATGGTATGCTTCAATGATTGGTTTCGTGTAGGGAAAAATGTGTCAAATTTCGCGGAGAACACTTTAAAAAGCAATAAATACATTTTTAAATAGTAATGTTGTTTCACTTCCTTGATTCCCGAAATTTTCAGTGCCGCCCTCGTACTTAGATATTTGGTTAATAGTTGATTATTTTTTAATTTTGTTAAGAATACGATTTTATTTCGAGTAAAATGTTTAATTTCAGTTGGGTTTCTGTTTATAATTGCATTCCCAAAGGTTAAAATAAACACGTTATGTAGTTTAAGAGTTTATTAGTAAAAAAAAGCTAAAATAGGATAGGAATGATGGAGAAAAACATATGTGTGTGTGTAAAGCCAAAAATTTATAGAAAAATAAACAAAATACGCAGGTGTTGCGGATAAAAAATCTCTTGTATTTTTTAGTACTAACGGCCGCCTGCGACTTCGTACGCGTGGATCCCGTTTTACCCTCTTCATCTATCTTACGCGGTTTAGATTTTTTTCATACAAATGTTTTTTCCCGCTAACTCCCGTTCCCGTGGGAATTTTGCAATATCCTGTTGTAACTAAGCTTTAAGTTTACTAAGATACCTGCATGATAAATTTCAAGCGTCTAACTTAAGCGGTTTAGATTTTTCATACAAAAGGATTTTCCCGCTAATTCCCGTTCCCGTGGGAATTCTTAAGTATACTATGCCTACCTGCCCAGGAGTATGAAGAATAATTGTACCAAGTTTCGTTAAAATCCGTCGAGTAGTTTTTGTTTCTATAAGGAACATACAGACAGACAGACAAAAATTTTACTGATTGCATTTTTGACACAGTATCGATCACTAATCACCCCCTGATAGTTATTTTGCAAATATATTTCATGTACAGAATTGACCTCTCTACAGATTTATTATAAGTATAGGAGATGATTATCGCAAAAGCAATTAAAACTATACCAAGGACAAAAACTACAACTTAACTTTTAGCGCCTTTAGGGTAAAAATTGTCACTTGATTGAGTGTTACGTAACGTTTAGAGAGGGGGAGGGAGGTACAGAAAAACGTTACGGTGCGTTACAAGGGGTGGAGGGGGAGTCCAAAATCTTCAAAAATTGCGTTACGTAATACTTGAATGCTCCCAAAGGAGGTCGAGTTGAGCCAGTTCCCGGTGGACTGATTCCGTTTTTCCACCCAGCTCTTGCCTATTCCTCTTTGCCAGTACAAAGACAAAGTTCTGGTGGAAGACTTCGTATCTTATTCCGTACCTATTTTCGTCTTCCCTGGTATTATAATTCAAATTCATTATTGACCGGGTTTCAGATCAAGAGCTAAGCTACTATAGCTTAGGTGAGCTCGCATAGGTGACGCAGTATCCATAGTGTTACATTAAGGAAATTTGCGTCAGCTATGCTAGCTAAGCTGATATCTTAGCCAGGTTTTGTATTGATTGTAACCTCAGCACGTCACTACTTTGTTTCAAATTCAAATAGTTTATTCAGTACGTAGGCCCTTTCTAGGGCACCTAAACACGTCCCAAATATAGCTTGCCCTACCACCACTTCGGGACAACATTATGGGCTGTTTATTATAATACGCAATTTTGTATATTTTTTTGTAAGATACACCATACAAAAATGCGTGGTTAATTCAGAGAACTGCTCCTGTATCAATAATGTGGTCACTATGTTTGTTGCGGCGCTTCTTCTCAGCACTTGGCAAATGTTTGTCTCGAAGCGCTGGTATGGCAAAAAGAGTATGAGACATGTTCGTTCGTTCGTTCGTTTCGGCCAAATGACGTCCACTGCTGGACAAAGGCCTCCTCCAAGGTTTTCAACAATGAACAAAAATGAAATGAGACATGTAAAATTGTAAAGGCTTTATAAGACTAAAACTACAGAATAATAAGTATTTAGTACACCATTTTCTTTATTTTTTTCCATCATACACAAGAATACGCATGCGTGAGTCAATGCTCGAGCTCGCTCGTATGTGAGGCCTTGTCGAATAGTAATCCTGTAGGGTGCCATCGTGCTTGTTTTGTTTTCGATGTAAACTCGCGGAGATGAACAGGCCTGACAAAACTGAGTGTTGTATAGTTGCCTTTTTTTTCTAGAAATATTTGACGATTTGCAAGCACTATTTAATAATCCATACGAACAATTTTTGAGTTTAACTTGACGTGTTTGTGTGGCAGTTGAGGTGATCTCGCAGGCGGACCCGTCGTTCGGCGCGGGCGCAGCGGGCGACGCGCACGGCATGATGGCGCAGGCCCCGGCGCCCTACGCGTACATCATCGAGCAACCCGCGCCCAAGTCGCTCAGGTGAGATGAGAATATACTTTATTCCATAGTTTCTTTACCTATTTTGTCCACGGGGCAACTTAGGGCAATTACAGTAAAATTACGACCATATGACTCTTAAAATAATAGTTCATAGATAAGGCTGCGGACCAGCGTTGCCAGACGTACCGATTTTGGCGGGACGTCCCGATTTTTAAATCAAATTTAAATGTCCCGTTTCGATTTTTGTTTTTCTTTTTCTTTTTTTATTCTAAAGACGAATTTAACGATAGAGTAAATCTGTACCTCTAGCATGAACAACTTTCGTCATCGAATCGTTTGCGTATTCGATAAAATTCGATACTCAACCTTCGAATTAAACGATAACGTGACAATTTTGATTCTCAAAATAAGTTTCGTGCAACCATTTCTTACACTAAGTTCACTTTACGACACGTTCACAAGGGCGCTGTTGTACATAGTTTCCGTACTAAATCTTTTGATGGCGATTCGAGTACGCAAACGATTTGAACTCGAAAGTTTTTCGTGCTAGCCGTACTGATTTAAAATACTACTTTTTTGTTAAAATACATTTTCTATGGCTACTTTTGCTATCTATTGTCACGTAAACGTAATTTTAAGTCAAATAAAAAGATAAATATTTGAAAACCTTTGATTATATACGTTTTTTTACTATGTCCCGTTTCGGACGGAAGAATCCCGCTATTTTCACTCAAAAAGTACCAAAGTCCCGACTTGGCGAAAAAAAAAACTGGCAACGCTGCTGCGGACCCCCATCCTTTTATGCTCGTGGACCCCCAGCGGTCCGCAGACCACAGGTTGCGTAACACAGCGTTTATTCTATTCCATAGAGTTATAAAAGAAAAAGAAGTAAACCAAAATTCTTGTTCCTTTTAGGAAAGAATTAAAACTAAGTTCGCTGCAGCGTTAAAACATTAGTTCTGTCGTCTTTAACCATATTATCGCTATCGCTTACCGAGTATAGTTGAATATCAAAGTCGCTCTAAAATAAAGAGTGTACGGATTGCAGTATAGTTCAGGTGAACAGAGCGAGTGTTCGGATCGCGAAATCTAGAGCATAATAGATAATAGATATACATCGATGTTCCATTCATATACCTACGGGGTATTTTATTAATGTTGTGTATTTTAAAAGAACTCACTCTTACCACAAGCATAGGCTAGTTTAGCTGAACAGTTTAAAACAGGATCAAAGATTATCAAGCCGGCTGCCATGTGTCTATTTATTTATAATATTAGGGAAACAAACCAGGGTTCGAGGATATATATCAAAGGATATATATCAAGATATATATCGGATATATATCCGATATATATCAAGCCGGTTTTGATGATATATATCAACTTTTAAAATTTGTTACTGTATTTGTACTTTTTGACATAAGATTTTTATTTTTTTAGTTGATTTTGCCGTATTTCAAAGATATTTTATGTTTTTGCTTTATTTGTCTGATTTTAAGTTTTAAAAACATTAAAAACATGTTTATGTAACACATATGCAATAATATTCATGAATAATACAATAAAATAATACTATGGCTTTCATACAAAATTGATATATATCAAAGTTGATATATATCGGATATATATCATAAATATCCGATATTTTGATATTTATAATAAATATCGGATATTTTCGAACCCTGAAACAAACAAATAACAGTTTTGATATACAGACAAATAAATCACACAAAAAATAGGACAGACAGACATCAGTCAGAGACTTTGGTGTGATACAATTTGTTCTTAAAGAGATGAATAGATAGATCAAACTTTATAAGAAAAACTTATGAATGTACAGAGATATAGCCTCTACATTATAGGGCTTAAAAATATCTTATGTCTCCGCTTGCTTTCATACATAGTAACATCAAATATCTTATCAGTTACTTATCAGAAGTTAATTAATTAAAGATTCTGAAGTTCAGATAAGTATAATACAATAATAATCTGGATTAGTAAGTGATAATTTGTAAACCTTGTATGATAATTGAAATTCTCATCTTATTTTATTGATATTTATTTATAGTTTTTTTGACAGTCGATAATTATATTTTGAGGCATATTATGACATCTTTAAAATACACGTTTTTTCTCGACTATACAAAATTAATTGTTAAAATATCCTGAATTTGTTCACCTAGCTTGTTATTGTGTCCAGGCAAACTCTTGTTAACGCGGTTATTTATTTATTTATTTATTTATTTAATAGGACATCCAACAAGACATACTCCATACAAAAACACCGGTTATAGTTATAGTTACGGTTAAAATAAGATGGTGCAACTCCGAGTAAGTTGCCTTATTAAGGTTGCCACTGCATGCAAAAGTGGACTTAAATTTTAAATAGTGCCTTTACATTAATTACATGGTCTTAAATATGCGTAATTATATGATATAACTGATTGATATATTTTGATTAACGTAACTAAATGATGCAATATCTTATTATCTACGATAACGATTGCCATTGTATTTTTTAATCATTCCTGTCAAAAGATAATAAATATTTTTAGCTTAATCGGCACGCCCACTGACTCTATCATTTAAAAATACTTAAAATCAATCGATTATATCTATTAGTTTGTTACGTTTTCTCACCTAAAGAATATCCACACAGCCATAATGCCTACCGTGGGGCTTAGCTTACGAAAACGTCACAACATGGGGCCCTATAGAGATGTACGCCAGAAATGTCAATACACCTTAATAATTTAATTTAACTGACACAAAGTAGACAATAGATTTATAACAATAGACGTGAGTCACATTTGACACAAATTGTGAAACAACTAAACCTAAATCGATGATTTTTGGCTTGGAAATTGGTTCTAGAAGAAGACGTAGGAGAGGTGGTAGCACTGGCCCATTTAATGTCCCGAGGTAGGGGTACAGTTAAACTGGTATTTTAACGTTACTAACGGGACCTTACGTTACTTTAACGTGAAATAACATGTAAAAGCGCTTTTTAAAAGCCCATTTTCAGAAAATAATGACTTTTACTTTATAACAAAACAGAAAAGAGATTCTGGGACGGATCCGCCGCAAGCACCGACTTTTGTCTTAACCACTAAAGGAAACTCCAACAAATATGAATACATTGTACTTTAAAGCAAATGCGTAATGCGTGAATTTGTGAGTAATATGTTTTGTCCTGTGAACTTGCTCCCATCATTCATTGAACGGTCTCCAGTTTTACTATAAGGAAAAACACCACATTTGCGAAAGGGAATTGTGACAAGGAAACCGTATTACTGTAACTGGGTAACTCGACACGCCTATTTATTAAATAAATTGGCAAATAGTATAAAATATACTGACATTACTTCTTATCTTGACGTAATGGTCAAATTGTTGTTTCCTATGTCTTATTTAGTTCCATACTAATCAGGGTTCGAGGATATATATCGGATATATATCCGATATATATCAAGCCGGTTTTAATGATATATATCAACTTTTAAAATTTGTTACTGTATTTGTACTTTTTGACATAAGATTTTTATTTTTTTAGTTCAATTTGCCGTATTTCAAAGAAATTTTATGTTTTTGCTTTATTTATCTGATTTTAAGTTTTAAAAACATGTTTATGTAACACTTATGCAATAGTATTCATGAATCTATATATATAAAAATGAAACCCGTTTCGCGTTGTCACGGCATCACGTGTGAACGGCTGAACCGATTTCGATAATTCTTTTTTTTAAATGTTTGTGGAAGTCCAAGGATGGTTCTTACGGAAAAAAATATTAAGAAAATCTCTACGCTAAGGCGGTACGAAGTTCGCCGGGTCAGCTAGTAATACAATAAAATAATAGTATGGCTTTCATACAAAATTGATATATATCAAAGTTGATAAATATCCGATATATTAAGTGCGATATCAAAGCGTTTTGGCGATATACTAAATCAAAAAGGGCTACAAATTCACTACCTCACCATATGCATTATAATTCGGACTTTGCAGATAATGGTGCAGACATCGCCAATCTTTTTGCAAAACACTTTTCGTCTGTCTATAACAAACCTTCCACACACACGTATATACCTAGTTTTCCCGAGTCATCTAGAAGTGTTTCCTCTATTATATTGTCATTGAAGGAAGTAACTTCAGCTCTTGACGCCATAGATGTTACTAAGGGTGCTGGGCCGGACGGAGTACCACCGATATTTATCAAGCAGTGTAAGACTGTTTTGGCGATCCCTCTTTGTATATTATACAATAAAAGCCTAAATACAGGTACTTTTCCCGAGTTGTGGAAAATTGCTAAAATAGTACCCATTTTTAAGTCAGGAGACAAAACTGATATAACTAACTACCGACCTATCAGCATACTCAGTTGTTTCGCAAAAATATTCGAAAGTTTAGTTTACAAATATGCATATTTTCATTTAAAACCAATAATTAGTACAAAACAACATGGCTTCGTAGGCGGTCGTTCCACTTCCACTAATCTTCTAACTTATGTTCATGACCTTAACATGGCCTTTAATAGACATGTGCAAGTAGATTCAGTCTATATTGACTTCGCTAAAGCCTTTGACAAGGTAGACCATCGCATTCTTTGTTTGAAGGCTCATCACGTTGGAATTCATGGTGTTCTCCTCCGGTGGCTAGTATCTTATCTGTCGCGGCGTACACAGTTGGTAGCAGTGCATGGCTATGATTCAATCCCGTATAATTCCACCTCTGGGATTCCACAGGGTTCAAATTTAGGACCCCTTTTATTCATAGTATTTATTAATGACCTAATCGATTCCATGACATCAAATTGTATAGCCTATGCAGATGATATTAAAATATATCGTGAAGTGGTGTGTGTGGATGATGCTATGATTTTGCAGGACGATGTTGATAGGGTACAGAACTGGTGTGTGTATAATGGCATGTCTCTGAACATCTCAAAATGTTGCCTTGTAACTTTTACAAAAAAAAAGAACTCCGCTAAAACTCGTGAGGGCGCCAACACTTACTTTTGTATCGAAAATTAGTATGAGCAGCTGCGCACGCGGTTGCCCGTTGCAGGCTCTATGCAACCACACTATTTTAAACCGTGGTCCATAAGCATACACTGCAGTGTAGACGTTCTATACAGGATCTAGCTATACTGTATAAGATTGTTAACAATCATTATGATGCCATGGATTTATTGAGCCATTTATCACTTAAGACGAGCGGTAGTAAGAGAAGGTTGAAATTATTCTGTATTCCTGTTTGCAGCAACAATGTAGCATATAATATCCCTCTGTCTCGAATGTGCAGATTATATAATGATAATGCCACCAATTTAGATATATGTTTTCAAAATTTTACTCATTTAAAAAATCAATTGAATTATGCATTAAGTAAGTAAACGTAGCCACTGATATTTAACCTGTTCAAGCTCCATATCTTAATTATCTTCTATCTTCTATATATATAAAAATGAAACCCGTTTCGCGTTGTCACGGCATCACGTGTGAACGGCTGAACCGATTTCGATAATTCTTTTTTTTAAATGTTTGTGGAAGTCCAAGGATGGTTCTTACGGAAAAAAATATTACGAAAATCTCTACGCTAAGGCGGTACGAAGTTCGCCGGGTCAGCTAGTTCTTATATAAATGTTGTGTGCAACATTCATAGGAATATAATTTAAATGTGAAACCTAGTTAAGTTATCATTGTAATTTTATTGAATTGTATTCTGTGGTTGTGCCTTTAAATAAATAAATAAATAAATAAATGAGATGGGAAACTGCACTCTCTTGAATTCTCTTGAATTTGATGGTGTTAGGGGAATCCTAGGAATGAATACAGACTTTCCAATGGAATCTCCTCATCAATATTGCGAAATTGCGAGTTGCAATGCAATGTTACGTTTTCACTTGTTATTTTATTGTTATCTGACCTTGATTTTTCAAACACGTGTCAAAATAAAAAAAATAATTTAAATCAAAAGTACTAAGGAATATTTCATTTTTATCAACTTAGAAACAAGCACAGATCACAGANTTTTTACTCATTTAAAAAAATCAATTGAATTATGCATTAAGTAAGTAAACGTAGCCACTGATATTTAACCTGTTCAAGCTCCATATCTTAATTATTCTTATATAAATGTTGTGTGCAACATTCATAGGAATATAATTTAAATGTGAAACCTAGTTATCATTGTAATTTTATTGAATTGTATTCTGTGGTTGTGCCTATAAATAAATAAATAAATAAATATATCATAAATATCCGATATTTTGATATTTATAATAAATATCGGATATTTTCGAACCCTGATACTAATTAAGCCAAACACTAAAGATGAATCAATAGCAAGAAAAGATGATTGGTCCAGTCTAAGTATTGAAATTCAATTACAAATGTGAATCTATTCTTGTATACAGGGTGTTTCTTGTAAGGTGTCAAGCCGAAGGCAGGTGATAGGTGAGGACTAGACCTATCGATTTCACCCCCATGTATGTTCTACGATTTTTCGTAGTTTAGAAGTTATCGTTAATTTTGTGATTTTTTCAAATTTCAGGACCTAGTGGCTTAATTTTTTTTTTATCTTTTTTTTGGGTTGACTTTTCTCAGATTTCTTTTTTTTGACAGATTCCCTATTAGTTGCAGATATTTGAAAAAAATAATCACCTTCCTATCTTTGATGCAAGATACAAAATTTTTGCTAGCAACATAAAAAATATGCTTTTAGCAGAACATTCTAAAATTTTCAACTGAAATGTATGAGAAAAAAAAAGAATTTCCATAGGTCCAAAATAATTTTAAAAACTGCGCAGTTTTCTAAACTTTCATAATAACACAAAAAAACATGTACTTAATAGGCCATTATTTTCTGTAATCACTCCACTAAAGTGGTAAGTCGGAGATTCCGTTACATGTTTTTGACTTTCTTAGGACTAACTAATATTTGCAATCCCCTAAGTTTACGTTATGTAGAACACATTTAGAGACAATAACTGAAAAGATTTTTTTTATCCACAACGTGGAAGCTCTTGCTCTTCATGTGGTATACAAAAGGGAATATGAAAATTTTGATGATTTACCACATTAGAATGCAAGAAGCTTTTGTAAATTTACGAATAATTGTTTTGCGTCGTTGTCGAATGTGCATTCAGGTACTTTTTGGTGACACCAACATGGAAAGCGTCAAATTCCAGCAGGATAACGCACCTTGTCACAAACGATGGCTTGGTTTAGTGACAATAACATCGAGCTGCTTGAATGGTCTGCCCAGTCACCAGACCTGAACCCCATCGAGCATTTGTGGGGTCTATTGAAGGGCAAGGTCCGGCGCCATTGAATAAAAACAAAAGAAGACCTAAAACGTCGCTTGCGGGAAGAGTGGAACGCTTTAACATGTGACGATTGTAATAAATTAGTACAATCTTTACCAAAAATAACTTCTGCAGTAATTAAGGCAAAGGGTGGTCCAACAAAGTATTAATTTTTTGTTGTTAATAAACAATATAAAACTGTCAAAAACTGTTTTGATTCAGACACATGTATAATTCCTTCAAAATTAATAAATATCATGGGTGCTCAATACTTTTGGCCAAGGCTGTACATGGGGGTGAAATCGATAGGTCTAGTCCTCACCTATCACCTGCCTTCGGCTTGACACCTTACAAGAAACACCCTGTATAAATCAAGTTTTGAACAATGTTTAGATCCGTCCATAGACTAGTCGCGCAGTCACTCATCAATTGTGTGTCATTTTACTGATAGGTACCAGAAGGGTTAAATCTTAATAAGTTAAAACTTGATAATAATTAAACACAAATTATAATGCATTGAAATAGTAAAATACAATCGTAGAAAATTTTTGGTCAAAAATAGCATGTTTCACAACTGCATAAGATTTGGCTTGATGTGCCGACGTCCGTTAGAAAGTAACGTAAATAAAAACACGTTATTTTATCGATTTGATTGACCCTATAAAATAGCCCATTGATGATGGTAATACCACCCCATAAACCATATAACTGCAAGGCTAATTTGGGAATGTCATTATATTTTAGGAAGTAGTGGGTATTTTCAAGGCGCGTAAAGTAAGGCGCTGGGGTTTTGTGGAAGACGCAGTAATTGGACCGGTTTTGAAATTGTACCAGTGGGTTTATATTTATATGGATAAAATGAATAAGCATGGCATATTATGGTTCTAATAATTTACTCTGTAACTTTCACTGGCTAAACCCGAAATCTTTTTTATTTAATAATAGAATTACAGACATAAATCTGCCTTTTGGTCCCATGGGTTTTTCGTTAGGGCAACACGAAGTTGTGGATTTTTATGCCAACTTTAAAGTTTCTTGAAAGTTCGTCGTTTTTCAGACACTAGAAATATTTATTGGAATTAAAGCCAAAAATGTATTTGGAAAAAAAATCATCAAGTAGGTATCTTTCCAAATAAAAAAGACTAGTTACAGATCGTCAAATCTTGCTCTTAATTTACATGTCTCACAATTGGTTGTGTGCGTCCATGTATTAATTAATGAATATAACGCGTGCTTATGGCAAAAAACCTCACTTTTTTTGGTAATTTCAATCTAATAATAAACCGAGGGATCTCCCCTGGCTGCAAGTTTTCGCCATTGTTTTGTTCTCACGGTGCCAACGCAAAAGATTATAACATTCGTGCTTGGAAGACGTTGTAAACAAGTTTTGCCTTACTGGTTTTGTTTGACATCAGATATGTAGTTGTATTTTGATGCGGTAGAGTTCGTTGGAATAATGCGTTTACGTCAAAAACCTGTCAAACGATTCTTTCTTTAGTATCCCGAAGCATTAGTAGGGTTAAAATAACACTGGGACGTGTTTAAGACCTTTTTAAAGTACTACTTACAAAATGAATGGTCGGTTAAATAACCGACAACAAAAAGAGAAGGTCCTCAATTCTCAATACGTGAAACAATAGGTACAATTTGTGAATAAATAATTGAAGATAGTATAAAAAGCTATAACAATTTCCCTAAAGCGTCATGATGTTGCTACGTTCGTTCTAATCTTGGCCAGTTCTGTCCCGCTATTTTTATGATCGGCACGTGGGCGGTTTGACCGGCGCTTGTACCGATGTTTCCCATCGATGGCCAAAGTTTGTTAAGACGGGTTATTCTCGATTTGCCACAAAGATGATTCGTCACGAAAAATATAATTTGAATATTCGTCATATTTGTATTAGTTGTAGCAAATTATTTTGGAGTATTGCCATGTTTATGACAATTTTACTTTCAATGTATGGAACTACAAGTGTGACGAATCGACTTGGTGCAAATCGACAATAACCCGTTCAGACTACGGGTAAATAAGGGAAACACTATGGCATCTTCTGTAGTTGTAATAAATGCTATTTTTCAACAGAAAATGATACTCTGATGTGCAGTCGACTGGTCATGCAAGCTCTGCATCTACCCAAAAATCGAGTGCAACAAATATTTCCTGTTTTGTTTCACTATTAGTATCAATTCACAAGATCGAAACCGCACGTTTTCGTTTACGGCATGACATATTATGTGCATCTCAAAAAAGTAACTAGTGTATTTTTTGTTCCAATCATATTGCATGTTGGGAACGTGTTTCGCCGCTTTATGAATGCGCGCCCACATTAATACGAGGAAAATCGCGATCTGTACAGTTATGAATACACTCAAGCACTCTATGACGATGCAATAAGGTCGAATGTTAAAAGATTGTTTAGTTCTTGACTGTACGCGCAGACCACTGTCTAGACCTAGAAGCCGGTAAGAGTTAATGTTGATTGTTGCCGACAGAAATTAAAACAAAGTAGCAAAGTTAGTTGTTTCTACGACGTGCATTTAATTGGAATCACGCGCAGATTCATTCTAATTGGTTTTTAATATTGGTTTAATTTGATTATTTATCAAATATTGTTGTGTATCATAGTTATTCATAGCTCTACATCAAGTTAGCAAACATTGCCGTAGTTGCGATGAAAAGTGCGCTTTTACTTTAACTTACAAAGTAACGTTTTTGACCTCTTATTAATAGTCAGGCAATTATAATAAAAAACTAAATAAAATAAATAAATAGAAGCTGAAATGCTCATTGACTTAAGACTTTTATGAATATTTTATTTCTACCAGGAAATAATACAAGCAAACTCTTTCTATTGTAGGAATAAATACAATTATAAAAGCGTCTAATGCTTAGCCTTTATGTGCATCTACACTTATGTAGGAGATACTTGGAAACGTAAATGGCAAGTCACATATTTATTCCACACTTCCCACGCGTAACACAGTGTTTATCAATAAGCAGATAACATAACATATAAGTATTAACTACATCAGTATTCATACAAAGCTACGTTAATATCACTAGCACAGATCACACACACTCGTAGGATTCAGAAGAACTAATAACAATGCGCTAATTTTCAACCGACTTCAAAAAAGGAGGAGGTTCTCAATTCGACCCGTATGTTTTTTTTTTTTCTATGTTTGTTACGCGATAACTCCGCCAATTATGAACCGATTTGAACAAATCTTTTTTCGGCGTATAGGTAATACCTCAAGGGTGGTCCCATTTAAATTTAATAATAAAAAAACAACCCCCAAGGGTGGAAAATTGGGGATGAACTTTTTTATACGCAATATCTCCGCCGATTATAAACCAATTTGAACGATTATTTTTTTGTTGAATAGGTATTATCAAAAGGGTGGTTTCATGCGAATTTGAAGAAAATATTTCACCCCCA
Organism: Ostrinia furnacalis; assembly: GCF_004193835.3. Lineage (NCBI taxonomy): Eukaryota > Metazoa > Arthropoda > Insecta > Lepidoptera > Crambidae > Ostrinia > Ostrinia furnacalis. The sequence goes on from NW_021130455.1 coordinate 1,579,888, forward strand.
AGGGTGGAAAATTGGGGATGAACTTTTTTATACGCAATATCTCCGCCGATTATGAACCAATTTTTTTTGGTGTCAGTGTACTGCCTACCTTCAGTGGTAACATCAAGGTAATAATTAGTTAACTAAAAAGCAAGAAATAAGTAAAATTTTATAAAAAAAAATAAAACCGACTCCAAAAAACCTACACTAAAACGTAGAAAAATAATACTAAATTGTCAATTTTAAGTGAAAGTGACGCAACTACTAAATCTTAAAAAAGGCACGGATGACGGCTCAAGATAAACACTGTGGCATTAATGCTGTCACAGTTGTAGTAGCTGGTGAATATACCATTTTATAATTCTCAATTTTGTCTAACATGAGTTTTGTCAAAAACTTAACCGAATAGTAGTCGAATAACAGTTCTAACAGCACTTCCTTATTGCATTGGTCATGTATTCTGCCCTTGCGTAACCATGAGGAAAATTCGTGTGTTTAATAAACCGGTCGACCGCAATGAAAGTGTCTCTGATACGCAACTGCTTACCGTTGAATCTTAACCAACTTCTCTGGCATCTGTTAAATTTCTATTTAAATAGACATACCAGTAGTCTGTCACGAAAACAACAGTTTTTGACTTACTGCTTCGTTTAAATAAACCAAAATCATTACATAAAGTTGAAAGGCTAAAATTCGACATGGAAGTAGATTAAATAAATAATAATAAAAAGTAATTTCAACTTGACCATCATTTTGCAGCTGTAGTTTAAACCCGTCAATTTTCCAAAACGTTATTTCAATGTGGGAACTACGTAGCGCACGCGTCATCGAAGGTTACGCTCGTGACACCGAGACGCGGGCCGATTCGGAATAACCAAACGCAAATATTACGGTCTCCATGTAAACAATGACGGCCTGATCGTTTACTATTTACTAACAGTTATGGAAGCTGATGATCTGAGCCAACAATGGCCGAAGTGAAAGTCAGGTGTTACAAGTGAGCTACAGCTGCACTTCTATGTAACATCTTGAGAAATATAGGCATAGAGAAGTTATCTTGTTCTTAAGATATCAAAGATATTACAACAACAATTTAACTCAGTCTTTACCTGAGGTATGGGAGCGGCACGGGAGGGGTGACTTTGACATAATATGACGTGATATAGCACGTTTGACGTTACAAAAACTCTCCCATGGCACAGACTGACTGAGTTAAGATAGACCTATAATTTTGAACATAACTGAAAATGTGATCGCTGAATTTATACTAAAACATCAAATGACCTTAAACAACAACAGTCAAGTCATTCTACCGCAAGTGTGTCTGTTGACGGTCGATAGCGGTAGCGCTGCAATAATTAAGATAATACTCTGACATTATGGGTCAGCCAATCTGTCCGTGAGACCGTGATGATTCAGAAGAGTTTAATATTTTGCGGAATGTAAAACACTCATTTTTAATGTAATACATTACCCCCTTTCTAATAAAAATTACACGTTTGTTGAACACTGTTTTAAAGTGTTTCCATACTAAACGTCACTTTAAAACACTGTTCAACGGCGTGTAATTTTTATTAGTAAAAGGGTAAGTATAAGGGTGTGTCCTTGTAAATCCTCTTATTCTGATTACACTAATTAATTATCATTATACAAGAATAGCCAAAACAGTAGGTAAAGCCGCTGGGATGCCCAGTGAAAAGCCAAAACGTGTTTTGTCCGTTTAGGGTCACTTGCCAATAATGTTCTCGGCATTATGGTAATCGTATGCAAGAATCATCAAAGGTTATTTCCCGGGATTTTAGGCATTCGTTATTAATAAATTCAAAAGGTGTGTCAGTGATAAGACGAACATAAATTGATTTATTAAATTATACATTATTTTGTTTCTTTCACATTTTATTACTAAAACGTTTTTTGTCCTTTGTTTTTTATGATTATCTTCTGATCGAAGTAGCTTTTGCTTTTTAGGATTAATAATATGGTAAAAATGGTCCTGAAACGTTCAAGTTTCGGATTTGTTCTGTAGTTTTTTCGTGAAAGAGTAACAAACAGCCATCCGCACATACATTTATTGAATAAAAAATGATTAACTATTAGCACACTATTAGTCGTAATTAAATAATTACGAATCGCATTATATGGGAATCCCTATCGACTGCATAGTAAAATTAATGGCTTTTTACGTATTGGGAGTGGATACCCACTACTAACCTGATATGGCCGATACGTATAGTTTTATAGAACGTGTTTGGGTACAACATATCACGTGGCGGTTATTACGTATAATAATAATGTATCCCGTGTAGGTAAATTGACGTAACATAATGACAGACATGATCTGATTATACCGGTCTTTCGGTTGGAAACAAGAACATCGGAACCGGTTTGGTGGTGTCTCAAAATGTTGATATTCATTTTGTTTCCTATACATCTGATGATCTTGAAATGAACGAATCAAAAGAATTTCGACTTTAAAGACATTAAAGTTCAAAGGCAATAAAGGACAATGACCAAAAGTGGTCCAAATGTCCACCACTAATGAGACCTATACAGTGTGAGTCACGTTAAAGTGTACATATGAAAATAGATGAAACTAGACCTATTTTTATCGACAAAAAAGAGGTCAAAATTTTTTTGAGATTTTTTTTTAATTTTTTATAGAATTTTTTTTCTTCAGTTTACTTATTGTAAAGAAAACGTAATAACTTTTAAACTAAGCGGTATATCCTGATAAAATAAAAACAGTAATAATGCTAAATAACAGGCGATACTAAAAAAAATACATAAAATACACAAAAAAGGCCAACAAATAATAAAAAATGATACTTTTTAAAAAAAATCTGCTTAAAAATTCGTGTTTTTTTGGTTATTTGATAAATTTCTCCAAAAAATGCCCCTATAACAGGTGGTTTTTATTACTTTGTATTATTCTCTATCGTATTATCTTTGTAAAACCAAAAATCGCATGTCTCTATCCCTATCACAACATTTGCTATGATCGTTTGAACAAAGGCCTGCCACAACATTATTCTCCGCTACAGGTAGAGACAATTTTAATTTTAACTAAAATGCTTATTTTACTTCGAAATCTTTTGTTTTTATTTGAAATCTAACTTGTCTTTATCAAAATTACAAATCTAGAGCCATTTTCAGTTTTGTTGTTAACGAAGCGTTGAATGGCGCGCCCGGAGAGGCTTAGTTCAAACGATCATTGCAAACGTTGTGATAGGGATAGAGACATGCGATTTTTTGTTTTACGAAGGTAATACGATAGAGAATAATACAAAGTAATAAAAACTACCAGTTATAGGGGGATTTTTTGGAGAAATTTAACAAATAACCAAAAAAACACGAATTTTTAAGCAGATTTTTTTCAAAAAGTATCATTTTTTATTATTTGTTGGCCTTTTTTGTGTATTTTATGTATTTTTTTAGTATTGCCTGTTATTTAGCATTATTACTGTTTTTATTTTATCAGGATATACCGCTTAGTTTAAAAGTTATTACGTTTTCTTTACAATAAGTAATCTGAAGAAAAAAAAATCTATAAAAAAATAAAAAAAAATCTCAAAAAATTTTTGACCTCTTTTTTGTCGATAAAAATAGGTCTAGTTTCATCTATTTTCATATGTACACTTTAACGTGACTCACACTGTATTGGCTTATAGTCCATTAAATAGAGATTAACTTTCAGTATGGGACGAAAGAAAAATAAGCTGTCAGTAAAAAGTTATGACCGTATGAAAAATTGTAGTAGTTTACGCGCTAATCTCAGGAACTACTGGTCCGATTTGAAAAATTATTTTTGTTATGGTTATCCCATTTATCAAGGATGGTTTTAGGTTATATGTATAACATCACCCTACAACCAATAGAGGCGGAGCAGCGACCACCCGACCATAATTCCAATATTGTTGTCTTTCTTCTGAGCTTTTTTTTTTTTCTTTTAGCGAGTATCTAACACGGAACACTAAACGACATGACATAACATGCATAGATTAGTCCAAAATTGCGATGGATAGAATGATATCAAGAACATTTTTCGGATGAAAAGGTAAAAAACATGACTTTTCATTCAGTCATAACTTTTTACTGACAGCATCTGACTGATAGCATATTTTTGATTGCGGTTTGGTTATAATGAATCAGTATTTAGTAGACTATTTTACTATATAGGTCTCGTTAGTGGTGGACATTTGGACCACACTCCATACATTTTTGGTCATTGTCCTTAGTATTTGAAAAAAAAAAACAACATGATATTTTGTGCGTTTTTCCAGGTTCAGTTTGGCAGTTGGCGTTGAGATTTTTGTTTTAAATTTGACTTTTTTTTTTCAATTGTAAGAGGAAAATGTTACCTAATAAACTACTAATCTTCATGTAAACCATTTAAACTTACTCATGGTCTTCTTGTATGTAACAAAGCCTAAATACAGTTTTTCCTGTTAAAACTGAACCCCATAACTACTAGCTAAAAAAATAGATACGACATAAACTTTGGAATTTATAAGACTAACATTATAAATGAAACTACTAATTTATAAAATTTTGAATTTATTAATGATGCCCGTTTATACACGATTCGGTAGCAAAACCGCAAAATATGTTTTTGCTAATAAATATTATTATTACCACATAATCTCGTTTTTATCATGTGAAGGCAGAACATCAATGCTTAAATTTGTGGATACTATAAATTGTACCTTATATCCTTTGTCTACTTTGTTACTATTAAATTCACTCGCCTATTTGTCGTGGCTTTCGAGTTTTTTTAACACCCACAAACCACAAGCAACTTGTCAAACTTTTATTTTATATTTTAAGAATTACCGATTGATTTTTTCATTTTCGAACGGCATAATTTCCATTTTTGAACAAGATAATATGACATACCTAACGAATGCGGGTTGCATCGGTCGGGGTCGACAACCCGAGCTCTATGTAAATAAACTAGAAGCGGAACTAGATCGTTGAAAAATAGTTCGAAAGAGACGAGATGTTTCTGCAGGAGTCCTAATAGCGAGACCAAATATAAGTTCTAATGGGAGAATACTGCGAATGTATGGTTTATTGGAGATAGGTCATGATTTGAGTGTCACTGACGCCACCAGCGCAAATTGGACACACTCAAAAGACAATAGGCACAAACAATGCCTTTTTTTATAATGGAATAAAACAATTAACTGATTTACGTTACACCTTAACTAAGCTGATAGCTTTCCGCGTGAGCTCCCGCGGCCATTTGCATTACAGTTTTTGTAATAATTAATGGCGCACGCAAAAGAAATCTGAAAGTAAGTGCTCATCAATTATTTGTCGCTATCCGTAATTTAATCAGTGGTCCAACGAACTAAAAACTGTCTTACTAAAAACGTTGTTTTATGAGTTGTGTCACTTTGTCGTAAAACTTTCGAAGTTTTATTTTTCATCTAAATTTACATTTAATTTTTTCATCTGTATACAATTAAAAAAAAAAAGATTCGTCATCAACTCTTAAGGCAACAAGAACAATACACACTAACTACGTTGGTGAGCGAAGCAAGTGCATAAAAACTGAGAAACAGGAAAATTGCGAGGAAGTGTCGATGAAAACGCTGTCTGTGACGCTTTAATTGATCTCTGCTTCTCGAGTTCTGTTCATTGGAGCCGATTCCGAGATTCTTTCTCTGTTTTTTTATTCAAAAAACTGTAAAATTGATAGGGCACACATTACCAAGATTAAATAAATAAATAAATTACCGTTAATCCTTCCAATTAAACTAAACTGTATTGCTTGTGTTAGGAGTGGGTCCACCACAACACAATATTCAGTGGACGACAGGGATAAAACTAGCGTTCCATGAAAGTCGACAATATTTCCCTGTAAAATTAAAAAGCCACTTAAGAGTATAAAATTCAAAACCTATGGAAATAATTGTAATCTGTTATCGAAAAGTATAAAATCTTAGCAGATATCAAAATTATGTTTGATCAATTCAGCAACCGGGGTTGATCCCATCTTTTGAATATTCGTCTAAACTTCAGAAGACACAGTAAATAAACTCAGAATCGGGCTCCTTTATGCAGCTTCGGTCATTGGCGCATTGGATACAGCCACCTCAGTATCTAGGACAATGCATCGGCAAAAAATCTACTTCTGCAACAGAAACAGCAGAATGAGCGTCGTGAAAAATAAAAGTTTAATCTGATTTTGAGAAACATTGATATCAGATGCATTATCAAATCAATTTGACATCATAAAGATATAATATGTAGCTGGCATTTCGCTAATACACAGTAGTATTACGATGTAATAAAATGTTTATTATATTGTTTGTATTAAATAAACATGATAAGTGTAAAATCTAATGCGCGTGAAATCCACTAACAACGCAAAGATTAAGTCCACTCAGGCGCATACATAATTTATTTTGCCGATTGCATATCAGTTGTAGTGTCATGTCAAACTGACAAGTGCTTAGTATGGTAAAATGCTAAGTACCCGCTGATTGATATTTCGTGAATATGCTTTTATTTCTCTTTATTATATTTTTATACTAAGCAAGCATCAACTCAAAAAAGCTTATTTTCACGCGTTTATCAATTAATATTCGATTAGGTATATTCTATTCATTTAGTTAGGTCATCGAGCGTCTATTATTGTTTCTGCTCAATAAAAAAAGGTAAATAATCGTAATAATCTTTGGTATATGATCATTAAGTAATTAATTACAAAACGTGTCCACAGAACAGTCATGATTGCGCGTTGTACGAGTTATCCTTTAGTTTATCCTTTGTCCGCGTGCTGCGAGCGCCATAGTAAACACACACTCATTACCGGTCGTAAACTTTGATGTATGTATGACGCTTTGTGTATGATTCGACTCAAATAAACAAAATTACGAATTTACTCACTAATAAAATATTTCGTATTTATTCGTTGACAGTCTATTACCACAATAATTATCAATATTAGTTAATTAATGATGTCATCGATGATATCATTAATTAAGACGTGATAATGCGCTATATTACACAAAGATAAAAAATAAAATGAAATAAATACTTATAATCGCTGGAAGACTCCGTGGTGGTTAAAATATCAGTTGCTGTCTGAAATTATTAACAAATCAATTAAATGTCACAAGTTAATAAAATAAGCTCGCGTTTTGGATAATAACTGTATAAGCCTGTAATCTGCGCAGGAGTCCGTTAATTAGTAATATCGTGATTGTAAACCATCAACCCACTCGCAACTCTGTGTTTCAAGCAAATTACTTCCTCCATAATCTATGTATTATGTTAAATATCTACCATCATGTAGATAACCATTGATTGATTGATGTATTGATTTGTAAAAAATATGTTAGCATTCTGTGTTACAAAGGTAAAATAGATTACGATGCACTGACAAAAATCAACTTTTAATAATATGTATCAGTTTTCACAATCGATTATGCTTTAAGTAACTTATCACTTTTGGATTAAAATTTATAAGAGATCGTCGAGAGTCCTTCTGTAACATATTTTCTTACATAATATAGTAATGCAGTACCTAGCCTATTAAAAAATCGAGACTTAAAATATTGATTGATTAGGTATGTAAAATTCTTGATTCATTTTTTGAAAAGTAGTAGTTGTACCACTTTTGCCAAGTAGGGTTCAAGAATGTCTAAACTTCCGACATTTAATACGTTTTAAATTGATACTGTACTCGCATGCAAATTAATTGTTTTATAATCACTTAATGCGTCTTTAAACAAATAAATATGTAATGCTGTGATTTACATAGAAATATACCGAGTACATACCGACCGAGTGATACGTTCATAGTAATTCCTTATTATACAGCAGTATTCAAACTCATTCCAAGAATGCAATCATCTCTTTAACTACACGATCTAGACTGCATTGCTGTAGCCAAGTAGATTTTATTTATTGGCTGCAGCATTCATATTTATAGCCTGACCAGGAACATAAAAACCCTGGCATAGAGGCGCGTCAATTGCATTTGATAGTGCAACACTGAGTACAGTCGTACCTGTGTTAAATTAATAGGCTAACTTTATGTATCAGGATTCAGGATTACGGGCTAATTTGATATTTTCATAAATTAACGAAAAGATATTATTAAAGGTAACCTGATTTAAATAAATTAAATGAAACCATCAATCGAGCTAGTAGAATTTATTTTATTATTCATCAATAATCAAATTCAGAACTTGAATATTCAACTGCAATGTCTGCTCATGAACGCTTCAAACTCGGTACTTCTTTCTCAATCCCATAAAATTCAACATTAGAAAGTGAAAATTTTTTTTAAAATAGGTAGTTGAAACAAACCACAGCTAATTTTCATAGTGGACTGTACTATACGATAAACATGTCAGTCAATTTGACAACCTTTGTCGGAAACATTATTCAATGAAAATATTGTCCAAACCCTTAGTATTTCTCTTCGACAAATACTTTAACACATTGTGAACCACTTTTCTTTCACGACTATAAAAATATTTTAGCAATTTAATTCATAAAACCAATTGCGCACATTTAAAATAAACTTTGTTTACACTTTGACAGCAATAGACTGACATGCAAGGTGACATGTCAATGAAGTTTTCAGTTACTGTTGCCATTAAAAGAAATTAGTACCATTAGTTTTCCGCAACATGGCGAGGGTTTTTATGTTCCTGGTCAGGCTATAATTTGTAATAACATAGTGAACTACCAAATGGCGATGCCAGATTTTGTATGGAAGGTGGCGTCTTTTTTTTTTCGCGCGGCCGTCGACTAAACCTTGTTGCAATTTCTTACAAAACTTGCAAAAAGCAAATCTAGTATGTAAATCATCAAACTTCTAATGCTCGTAACTCAGTTTAGACTGAGTTTAAAGGTATACATGTCATAGTAAGTTTGGTTTATTACACTATTTTGTAACCAAAAAACATGGTTTGGTCGATGGCCGCGCGAAAAAAAAAAGACGCCAATTTCCGGCATTGTCTTTTAACTTTGCAATAAAAAAAATATTATCACATCACTACAGTGACACATCAAGTGCCGATATTAGCAATTATTTATTACCGATAGTGCTATAAAAGTTCAAGTAATATCTGAAAATTATTTTATTCATATGACGGATTTGTTAACAGGTTTCGCTACGAGTGCGAAGGGCGGTCAGCGGGTTCGATTCCCGGCGTGAACAGCACGCAAGAGAACAAGACGTTCCCCACGATCAAGGTCTGCGGCTACAAGGGCTGCATGGTCATCGTGGTGTCATGTGTCACCAAGGAGGAGCCCTACAAGTGAGTACCGTGCCCTAGCCTACTTAATCATCATCATCATCCATCATAGAATCTTCGTCGCAGAACTGGTAATTAATGAATTGTTGTCACCATATTTTGATCTTTATTGAGTTAATATGAGGTTCAATATATTTACAATATATTTTTCTTTAATGGTGAAAGGGTTATTGGTTTGAAAAGGTCATGATATCATTATTATTTGGCTCATTGACCGTGAGATTGAAGATAGACTGAAGCGACAGTACTGCCATCACTGTCAACCAACTTAAAGCTTTTGCATTTTTATAAACAAAACGGAGCAGCTCTTACCTGTATCTCACCTGATGGAAAGTGATGATCAATGATCTTAAAAGTGAAACATAGTCCCCTCATCAGCTCTTACGGTAGCCAGAGAATAGTTCTCACTGTGTATTCACCATTCTCCCAGGCCGCACCCCCACAACCTGGTGGGGTGAAGCTAGAGAATAGTCCTTACATCAGGTCTCACTTGGGATTTTCTTTCAACTCATTCCTTCTAAGCTATACTCGACGCAAATCTCGTGGCAGGCGGGGCCATAAGTAATTTTTGAAACAGAGATACACACTCGCCTACTTATATTTCATTAATTATTGCGTACTAGTTGACCCGGCGAACTCTGTTCCGCCTTAAAGGCAATAAATAAGCAAATCTTTCCTTATTTGCTCACCGTTTAGACCTACCCTGGACTACGACAAACATTTTAACACCAAAATCAGCTCAATCGGCCCAGCCGTTCTCGAGTTTTAATCACACTAACGAACATCAATTCATTTTTATTTATATAGATAGATAGATAGAGAGATTATAAACAACGCTATGCCTGCCTGCCTGTGTGACATCACCCATAACCAATGTGAGTGCGAGTGAAAATGTGATATGCACTGTTTTATTCTTACACCGCCTGCCACGAGTCTGCGCCGAGTATAGTAATGTAGACTTCGGACGCAGGTTGGCCGTAGTAAGGACAATCTGGTCAGGTGGTTGATTAAATAAAACTCAGGAGGATTTGATGAGTGCTACTGACAACGCCACTCTTGTGGCGGAGTTTTGGGCTGACACTGTGTAGGTTTGTTGTCGACACGAAAAGAAGAAGATAGTAATTACTTCTCCCATCTGTTCTGACTTGTTATTCTCCGTTCCCCAGGCCGCACCCCCACAACCTGGTGGGGCGCGACTGCCAAATGGGCGTGTGCACGGTGAAGGTGCGCACCGAGGGCGACGCCGACGCCTGCCAGGTGCAGTTCAAGAACCTCGGCATCCAGTGCGTCAAGCGCCGCGACATCGCCGACGCGCTGCGCACGCGCCAGGAACTGCGCGTCAACCCCTTCAAGAGTGAGTTTTTTTTATGTGACAGGAGGCAAACGAGCAGACGGATCACCTGATGGTAAGTGATTACCGTAGCCCATAGACACCTGCAGACCCAGGGGCGTTACAGGTGCGTGCCGCTTGTCCCATGATCAACAGCAGCAGGTCGTCTAGTCTCGCGCCAGGTGCAGTTCAAGACCCTCGGCATCCAGTGCTTCAAGCGCCGCGACAACCCCTTCAAGAGTGAGTGCCGCTTGTCCCGTCATCATCAGCAGCAGGTCGTCTAGTCTCGCGCCAGGTGCAGTTCAAGAACCTCTGCATCCAGTGCGTCAAGCGCCGCGACAACCCCTTCAAGAGTGAGTGCCGCTTGTCCCGTCATCATCAGCAGCAGGTCGTCTAGTCTCGCGCCAGGTGCAGTTCAAGAACCTCTGCATCCAGTGCGTCAAGCGCCGCGACAACCCCTTCAGATGAGCTAAACTCGATCGGGTTGTACAATCGCCCAACGCATGCATGGTACATAAATACATACCTATACACAACGCGTGGACGCTTGTAAAAGTTTTAAAAACTGTTTCCAATTTCCCACTTCTCGTTCGCGGTGCTACTGCTGGTAGCGTAGGATCTGGTATTCAAAAAGCGTTACGAATAGATGATTCTGTGATTCGAACTCTATGATGTCACTCACTTGAGTTTCGAACATATAAGAAAGTGAGTTAAAAATATACATACGATAGCGTCGATAGCTTTAATTGTGAATAACGTCAATACTATTATATACCACAACGGCTCAAGCGCATCGATGTAATAATATCAACATCCCGTTTTGATAATACATTGATTAATTCCTTGTGGTTATACTCGTTATCAATTGATGTAGTTTTTGTAACTTCACTTCGAAGGTTTAATTCATTTATCAATTACCGTGATTTTTCTCATTCCGAAAATTCCTGAAATTATAATTATAATGAGGTCAACAATGTCTCATAATATAATTATAGATAATAGTAGTTGTTTTTCTAACGATAGTATTGCAAATGATAGTCGAGGTGAAAGGGTTATCATAAAAATACGTTGAATTGATTAAATAAAATTTTATTATTCACTTAGGCAGGAAATATCATCAAAATATTTATATTTAACTTTACATATCACAATATCTAATTTGTATCACTGAATATTTTTATTTTTTTTTAATTAAAGAAAAGTTACTGTAACAACTTAGATTTTTTAATAATATTTCTTTGGGTTGTAAGTCATTACAAAGTATGAAGATGTCAGTACTGGTAACATTAAGCAAAAGTCAATTCAATAATAGTAAACGATTTACGTGGAGTATAATTACCGGCCATTAATGCCGTACGATTGTCCGCCGATTACAACGCTAATTTGTTGTTGGACATCAAGGAAACACATGCAACGCGACCCGCGCTAACGCCGAAAACTACCAAACTATAAATAATAATAAATAACAAAAGATGTCTCAAAATGTTTTAATAAAAACAAGTGCCCGAGAAAAGGTATAAAAAATAGATTTTAACAATTTTTATACCATTAAGATACTACTATTATAGATATCTATAGACTAAAACTGGCTAGATAATTTAATTCTCTAATTAGATAGTTTTCTAAAAGCAAATCGATATATTTTTTGTTTGAAAAATTCAAAAAGTAAAATCTTACATCCAATCACTTTTCGTACTTTAAATCGTATTTATAAGATTTATTAACATCTACTGTAGACAATGACTAGTCGCCATCAGTCATAATCGCTATCAATTCAAAGGCGATTGAAGTTGCGACAAGGCAACCGTTTATTTAGCTTTCCACTATTACTACAGGCGTGTGTATTAGCGAATGAATCGAACAATCGCTGGCGGCGGTGTCGTAACAATGCGCTATTTTTGGCGCGCTATTCCAGGCGTGCGCGCACGCGGCCCGCGATCGATGCGATTCCATGGCGTTTACGATTTTACGAATACAATTTTATTACTAACTGGGCGATTTGGATACACATTGTAAAATACATAATATACTATGTAAAATAATACCAAGTAAAAAGTATGGCTATTCTATAGAAGTATAATTTTATACTTCCTATGGCTGAATAGATGATGATTGATGATGATGATAATTTTATATAGCAATGTCCAACAAAGCCAATAATGATCCTGTGTAGTCATTGCTATACTTGTGTATTTCACTTTTAACCGACTTAAAAAAAAGAGGAGGGTCTCAATTCGACAGTAGAAGCAGGTTATGTGTTGGGAAAACGCTGGAGTGTTTCCAATGCTGCTTAGTGGGCGACCCTTTGGGTACTAAAAAATTAGCCCCTATCTTTATTTGAGGGCCGACAATACTAGTCATGCAAATATCACCACACTACCTCTACGCTTATAAATGTATAATTTTTGTGGTTTTGTGTATGTTAAAATATGACATCACATAGTGTCTACATTGCAATCTTACGAAGCCAGAGTAGGTCGCTTGTCCACACTTATATTTTGTTTGTATTGAATAGGTTCCAAAACTACACTCGCGAGCAAAAGTATGGAATCACCCTATTTGTTTTGAGTAATCTTTGTAGCTAAACGACTATGAAGATTAAATTAAAAATGGTATCAGTTTAAAGGTTACATTACAAACTTTAACTTGATACCATAGATGCATAGATAGTCATTGAGTTCTTCAGATCGTTGGGAACAAAACACAAAAGGGTGATTCCATACTTTTGCTCGTAGGAATATTACACCGATTTGAGAAATACTCTCATCACTAGAATTCTACATTATTTCTAACTAACATAGAAGTTCGCCGGGTCAATTGGGATGATGACTGGGTAATGAAATCGAAATTCTATTTAGTCCGTCAGACAGATAAGAAAAAAAAATTGGATACGTATTTTTTTTCATAATCGAATACCTAATTACAGTTTTATATTGAGGTGAAATGTCGCGTGACGTAACGCGCCATTTCAGCTCGATGTAGCACTGTTATTATTTAATTATGAAAGAAAATAAAAAATACGAGTCTAATATTTTCTAATTATCTGTCTGACGGATAAATAATTGAAATTTTGTCATCTAGCCTATTAGTGTTGTAATATATGTGAGTAAAACTGAATCTTTTTGTTTCCAGCGGGCTACGCGCACCGAAGCCAGCCGCAGAGCATCGACCTGAACGCGGTGCGGCTGTGCTTCCAGGTGTTCCTCACCGACGACGCCTACAAGGTGCAGCGTGCGCTGCCGCCCGTCGTCTCTGACGTCATCTACGACAAGAAGGCCATGTCTGACCTGCTTATAGTGCGCTCCAGCCATTGCTCTGGAAGCGTCAAGGGCGGGACCACCGTCATCCTGCTGTGCGAGAAGGTACACACTGTAACTTGATCCTTATTCAGTCATATCCACTCATCTTAAGGTCGAAGAGCAGTCATCTACGACAAGGCCAGACAGAGGCAGCCAGCAGGAGTGTCAAGGGTGGCACGACGATCATTCTGCTGTGTGAGAAGGTATACACTGCTGCAGTAACTTGAACCTTAGGTCGAAGAGAAGTCATCTACGACAAGAAGGCCATGTCCGACCTGCTCATCGTGCGCTCCAGCCATTGCTCTGGAAGCGTCAAGGGCGGGACCACCGTCATTCTGCTGTGCGAGAAGGTACACACTGTAACTTGATCCTTATTCCACGCACCATAAGGTCGAAGAGCGTTCCAGGTGTTCCTCACCGACGACGCATACAAGGTGCAGCGCGCGCTGCCGCCCATAGTCTCTGACGTCATCTACGACAAGAAGGCCATGTCCGACCTGCTTATAGTACGCTCCAGCCATTGCTCTGGAAGCGTCAAGGGTGGGACCACCGTCATCCTGCTGTGCGAGAAGGTACACACTGTAACTGGATCCTTATTTAGCCATAACCACTTACGAAAGGTCAAAAGGCAGTCATTTACGACAAGAAGGCCATGTCTGACTCTCATCGCAAGCTCCAGCCATTGTTCTAGAAGCGTCAAGGACCAACTACATCCTGCTGTGCGAGAAAGTATGTAGCTTGAACCTTGCTCTCCTAGGTTAACTCCTCTTAAGGTTGATCAGCAGTCATCTACGACAAGAAGGCCATGTCCAACCTGCTTATAGTACGCTCCAGTCATTGCTCTGGAAGCGTCAAGGGCGGGACCACCGTCATTCTGCTGTGCGAGAAGGTACGTAGCTTGAACCTTGCCTACTCCTCATAAGGTTGACCAGCAGTCATCTACGACAAGAAGGCCATGTCCAACCTGCTCATTGTGCGCTCCAGTCATTGCTCTGGAAGCGTCAAGGGCGGGACCACTGTCATTTTGCTGTGTGAGAAGGTACGTAGCTTGAACCTTGCTCCCCTAGGTTAACTCCTCATAAAGTTGATCAGCAGTCATCTACGACAAGAAGGCCATGTCCGACCTGCTCATCGTGCGCTCCAGCCATTGCTCTGGAAGCGTCAAGGGCGGGACCACCGTCATTCTGCTGTGCGAGAAGGTACACACTGTAACTTGATCCTTATTCCACGCACCATAAGGTCGAAGAGCGTTCCAGGTGTTCCTCACCGACGACGCATACAAAGTGCAGCGCGCGCTGCCGCCCGTCGTCTCTGACGTCATCTACGACAAGAAGGCCATGTCCGACCTGCTTATGGTACGCTCCAGCCATTGTTCTGGAAGCGTCAAGGGTGGCACGACGGTTATTCTGCTGTGTGAGAAGGTACGTTGCTTGATCCTTGCCTACTCCTCATAAGGTTGACCAGCAGTCATCTACGACAAGAAGATCAAGTCTGACCTGCTCATAGTACGGACCACCATTATCCTGCTGTGCGAGAAGGTACACACTGTAACTTGATCCTTATTCCACGCCCCATAAGGTCGAAGAGCGTTCCAGGTGTTCCTCACCGACGACGCCTACAAGTTGCAGCGGGCGCTGCCGCCCGTCGTCTCTGACGTCATCTGCGACAAGAATGCCATGTCTGACCTGCTTATAGTGCGCTCCAGCCACTGCTCTGGAAGCGTCAAGGGCGGGACCACCGTCATTCTGCTGTGCGAGAAGGTACGTAGCTTGAATCTTGCCTACTCCTCATAAGGTTGATCAGCAGTCATCTACGACAAGAAGGCCATGTCCGACCTGCTCATAGTACGCTCCAGCCATTGCTCTGGAAGTGTCAAGGGTGGGACGACGGTTATTCTGCTGTGCGAGAAGGTAAAGCATTACATTAATATCGTCCAGTATGTCTTTGTTATCCTTTTTTGAGACTAAGTCCAGTCATCAATGAATCATTTATTGTGCAATGCCTACAATATTCTGCTTGTTTACCACATAAACAAATGTTGGGATGAAAGTACGAGTAAAGGCGCGCGCGCACGTGTGTCTTGTCACGGTGACAGTATGTCTCTCTGCATATGATTTATAAGAATTAGGGCCGATTTATCAATCGTCGGATAACTTTTAACTGGTAACCTGGTTTAAATAAATTAAATGAAACTATCAATCGAGCAAGTAGGATTTTATTATTATTCATCAATAATCAAATTCTGAACTTGAATATTCAACTACAATGTCTGCTCATGAACGCTTCAAGCTCGGTACTTCTTTCCCAATTCCATAAAATTCAATACTTACAAAGTGACAAAAAACTTTAAAATAGGTAGTTGAAACAAACCACAGCTAATTTTCATAGTTGACTGTACTATACGATAAACATGTCAGTCAATTTGACAACCTTTGTCGGAAACATTATTCAATGAAAATATTGTCCGAACCCTTAGTATTTCTCTTCGACAAATACTTTAACACATTGTGAACCACTTTTCTTTCACGACTATAAAACGATTTTAGCAATTTCATTCACAAAATCAATTGCGCACATTTAAAATAAAGTTTGTTTACACTTTGACAGCAATAGACTGACATGCAAGGTGACATGTCAATGAAGTTTTCAGTTACTGTTGCCATTAAAAGAAATTAGTACCATTAGTTTTCCGCAACATGGCGAGGGTTTTTATGTTCCTGGTCAGGCTATACTACGTTTTCTCTATTTCTCTTTATAAAAGTGTAAAAGAGAAAAATATGCTGTCACCTTACCTTCTGCTACGCCCTTTACGTCGGCGGCTGTTCCCCAAAGACGTCAGGCGAACACTCTTCGCTCCCTCTTTTATAGTCTGGTCGCTGAGCACGTAGAATTTCGTCCAATGAATCCAAGTCGCGACTGTGCGACGGGCGGCAACAGTGAGTGTGCGAGCGCAAAAGCAATATAATTACGCTCACTTTACAATATATCATCCCTCTTCGCCTTAGATCCTGTTTTCACCAGACATGTGGTTTGCAGGTGACGCGTGAGGACACAGAAGTGTGGTTCTTCTTAGAAGAGAACGGCGCAGTGGTGTGGTCAGAGCGTGGACATATCGACTACGTGCACAAGCAGCTCGCTATAGTACTCAAGACGCCGCCTTACCGCGACCAACGTCTGGACCACCACGTTACTGTAAGTACAGCACACGTCATCATTTCAGCCACAGGACGGTCGCTGCTGAACATAGGCCTCCTCCAATGATTTCTACAAAGCCCGGTTGGTAGCGACCTGTATCTAGCGCCTTTCTGCTACCTTTACGAAGTCGTCGGTCTACCTTGTGGGTGGCTTCACTCCAGAACCTCGCTGCTTCATCGCACAGTACAAAGTCCACTGCTGGATAAAGGCGTCCCCACGGATTTCCATAACGATTGGTCTTACGCTGCTCGCACATAGGCGCTTCCCGCGACCTTACCCATTTAGTTGATCTACTGGATTCTGCCTCGGTTTCTGTTCCGTGGTCGCCCCTTAAGAACCTGCCCCAACATCCATCAGCTCTACCGAGCTATTCCTCGCCTACTATCACATAAATTTAACAATTCTGCCGTCTATGTCGGTTCTCCTAAAATGCTTGTATGTATATGATATTAATGCCCGTTTTCACCATCAATCCCTAATTTTCAAGTGACCCCTATGAAAACGAAATTCGTCTTATGTGTTACCATAGGGGTCAAATCAAATCAAATCATTTATTTTGCGAAAATGGGTTTACATCAGCCACTTAAAAATTGATGGTGAAAACGGGCATAAGAGACGCATCATATGAACTCCTCGTCCCATTTCAGGTCCAGTTCCAGCTGCAGCGGCTGTCGGACGGCGCCAAGAGCAACGCCTACAGCTTCGAGTACATCCCCAACGTGCAAGGTACCCGCAAGCCGCTGCCCGACCTCGCCTCCCTCGCGCTACTGCTCGCAGACACTAACCCCGCCCCAAATCCCGCCCCTAACCCCGCCCCCAACCCTACAGACACAAACAACAACAACCGCGACAAAGACGCGCTCGTCAGCTCCACCAGCGACTCTTATTCTGACCATACCACGCCCCTCGACACAAACGGCGACGCCTCAGAAGCGCTCCTCCCCGATTCCAACGAAAAGAGCCTCGACGATCTCCTCGATCAAGTCGCGGAGCTCGATGAGATTTACACCGAGAATCGCACGCGGTTAGAAAACATCACCTCGATGCAGACAGACGACGACATGGAGGATTTCAACGACGCCGGAACCTACACCAGTCTCCAACTCGCCTTCAAAAACCCAATAACAATAACTGAGCCGGAGTCGCTTCCATACGAGGATGTCCAAGTCCACAGCTACCGCGGCCCGATTATAGAGTTTGCGCCGCTGAAACGCGACACCGATGATGACGATAAAGCCCCTCCGTTGCCACCGAAACGCGTCCGCAAACCCTCGACGGAACCCTTCAAAACGAGCCAGACCTCAGTCGATAGCATCCTCAAGCCGGGACGCCAGATCCCAGTTACCAGGAACCCTGAAGTCCTGCGGCGTGATCGCACTGAGTTGTCTGAAGCACGCAGCGAGCCGGCTTTGCCTCCGGTCAAGAAGCGGTCGTTCTTCTCGCGTCTATTTAGGCGAAAAGAGAAATCTCCCGCTCCGAGCGTCAAATCGGAAGGCAGAAAGGAGAAGAAGTCCAAACCGGTCGGCCGCTCTGTTAGCAGCGTTTCTGGGCTGCGGCCTTCGAAGTTCAAATCCTCAGTATCGCATACGTCTCTGAAAGACAACGCGTCGGGCGCCGGTCTAAGCTACGCGGACAGTATCACACATATCTCCCTACACGGTGACGGTGAAGATGACCGCTCGCAGGCGTCTCTTCGTCGTCCTGCCAGCCTGGCGCCTCTACCGCCGACAGATGGCGGCACCATCTTGGTAGCGGAAAGCGTCCTCGCATTAGACGCGTCAGCCTTCAAAAAGCTCCAAGACGATCTCGATTTAACCGACGCGGAACACTACGCCCTGTATATGGCTGTAGCGCCGCACGCGACGGTATCGGAGTTTGACGAGACCAGTTGCTACTACTCGCCGGTAGATGGCAGCAAATTTCAGAATCAAAATTAATTAAAAAATAAAAAATGGTTCTAAAAAGGCCTATTCTAAAGAAGGCAGCTATTAAAGATAATTCTATTTTAAATATTGAGGCAGCTAAATTCTTATAATGTAGTGTAGGAACTTAATAAAAAAGCTTCTATGAGGCAGCTATAAATGCTGATAAAATCGGCTAATGAAAAAATTATCCTTACTAGTCTTTCTAGTCTTAAAGTAAATAATAATAAATTTCAAACACTGCACCGCTATCGAAAATAGGCTCAAATACGTACAAAAACTGCTTATTTGATATTTGTTTAACCATTACTTCGCTGTGACGCTCGGCACAAAACAGAAACTTGACACACACTACACACACATACATTTGAGTAAGCCAAAATGTACTTAGGCATACTCTGTACATACAATTCCTTTCCCTTCCCGTCCCCAATGCCAAATTTTTCGATACCTTTTACACTATAATTGCGAAAGATTCCAAATATTGTCTTCAGTCTTGTTTTTCTTTTCAACGGTATAAACTGATGATCACAAAGAAAGAGTGAATAAGTGCCCAAATGTTTCAAGGGTGTATTTATTCATTGGATAATCACTACAACTGTAGTCAATATTACATAGTTTGCAATCGCATTACTTGAAAGGTTGTATTTGGTATTATTAACATCAATTTGTATCGTTGAATGGAATCGAGACTTGTTTTTGAACTCTGTACTTAATTTTAATGTTTGTGTCGTTATATCTAACGTGTGATTGATATGTTCTAGATAAAGAGATAATACTAGGCCATAAGCGACGGAAGAAACTGTCGTACAATTTACAGGAATACGATGAGAGTAAGTGTATTTTTATGCATTTTTGTATTGTGATCGTCCATTGAGAATTTTGTTTGTGTCATTATGGTGCTGGGACTTGAATGTTTATTGAAATATCACAAATATAAATCATACGTGTGATTATTTTTGTGAGCGACGAAATGGTTTTGAACATTATGGCTTTAGAATAAAGTTCAAAATTCGTTTTATAGAGGAATAATGGATTGAAGTGCTAACGATTGTACTTTATTACAAATTCTCAATGGAGGATCATTGAAATATATGTACCATCGGAGGAGCATGGGTTAATTCATGTGGGTCTTCATAAAATTGTGTATGTATAATCTAACAAACATATTATATGAAATCATGCTATATCTATCTATAAGGTATACTGTTATATCGCCTAACATTTATAAGTATCATTTTTATAATAGAAACAAGATATTTATTGAGTAGGGTAGCAAATACGATCGTCAATAGGTGGTGGCTCTAACATTAGCAAAATAAAATAACATGAAATGTGGTGTTGTTAGAATTAGACTGTATACTCTAATCTATTTCAATATATTCGACGTCATCCGTCCCTTTCACTCACTTATACGAGTGAACGAGACAACTAGAAGCGATAATATATTGAAATCGTTTTGAAAATAGACTCGATTGTGACGTTATGTTAAATATAATAATAGACTTTAATATTGGGAAATAGTGTCTTTAAATTAGAAAAAAAAATATAACGTTACCATTTTGGATCTAGTAATTATTATAATATCTTTTTATTTATTCTTTATTTATTAGGATTTGAATAAACTTTTTATTAAATAAACAAATATTGCAACATGTTGCTTCATAAAACGTTTCTAGTATACTTTGTTGGTCGTAATTTATTTTCGTTGTTGATGTTTTGAGTATTTATCGTTAGTTTTAGTGTAGTCAGCTTGACGAGACTTGAATCCTATCCAACAAAATGCCATAGCATTTATTAGTTAGTTTCAAGTTTATTAAAACCGGGCAAGCTCTAACTCCTTGGATACACTAGGGGTTTACAAGGGAAAACATTTTTTTCCACTACTACTTGAAATAGGGAAACTCTTGCCGAGTTTACTTTAGTATTTATGGTGTTAATTCGGTAAAATAGGCGCACTAATTGTACCATGACCCAACAATATGGGATTTATGTGTGTTCGTCTAGTAAATGTCCTGCAAAACTAAAATGTTATGATTGAACAAATAAATTAATTTTATCTTTCCTTCAAAATGGTGCGAAACATTTGACTTATTTTATAGTTGTGCGTGATGTTATGGGTCACTTTTGTCCCCTAGTGTGTCCGAGGATTAATCTATAAAATATAGGATTTCCGCTGACTATGCTACAATACTTTATTACTTTTCGGAAATAATGCAATTGTTTGAATTCTGAATTCTGAGTCTTATTTATTATGAATCTCTTGGAGATTATAATTATTGCTATTTATTATGGCAAAATTATTATTGTTTTGCTCAGAGTGTCACTATGGCAGGCATAGAGCACACGTCTGCAGCGTACAACGCTACAAGTACAAAAGTCCTTCTTTTGCGTTTAGAGTAAGTGCTAATGTGGATATGTGTGGTTAACAAACAAAAGGTAACAATAAAAAGCTTATTAAAACTTAGGATAGGTCTTTTTGTTGTTTGTCAAATGTATTCATTTGTAATTGATTCTAAATAAAATTACCCTTTTAGTTACCAAAAACTTAGGTATTGTTTAAACTTATTATAAAGTTATTTCGTTATTTTTCATCTTGTTATTATAAAAATATACTTTGTTAATTAAAAAGTATTATATTATTATAATCATTGCATTTTGTTACATAAATTTGATTTTGTTCTGATGTTTTCTTCATTTTCGTTTGTCTATGTCAATTGTATTTTTTCTATAGATAAAATTAATATACAGACTGTAAAAAAGTATTTAAATTAGGCGCAATCCTGATATATTGTTAAATTAGTAAGGTGCGGACATATCCTTCATTAAATTTATGAAATATTTATTGAAGTTTTAGATGAATTTACTTCACAATCAACATGTATTGAGTTATTTCTATCGAATTATTTAACGGCAGACGGATCCCAAAATTGATCAACAATCGTGCTAAAGTTTGAAGTTGTCTGGTTTTGCGATTCGGCTGTTGGATGATTTTTTTACATTTTTTATACAGAAATATATTTTGATTCTATGTAGTGAAGCTTGAGTGACGCGAAATTCTATATTAATATGCTAATTAAAATGTATTTTTATTTATTGAAATCCCAGAAATTCCCTCAAAATGCGAGCCGAAGGTACGGACCCCACTTTATGGCATGGTTGTGTTTCCCTTTGTTTTTACTTGTTGTATTTTTAGTTCCAATTGTAATTTTTAGTTTCTTTTAATTTTTTTCACACATATTCATGTTAGCGTTGAAACTGTTACCACTGAACCTGCATGTTTTATTTTTTATTATAATTTCTTCTAAGATATAATTTTGTATTTGTAAATAGTTTGTACTGTACAGATGTGTTTTTATAATTGCATGTTGCGCTTTATAGGTTTATAATCATTAGTTTATAATGGCTTTGGGATCATCTCGCACATTTTTGTTTTTAATTAACTTTTTGTTATTGTATGTATACTAGTTACATTTATCGGGTCACATTCCGAAATACTCATGAGTAACATTTGATCTTTCCACTGAAGAATAGATCCATGAAGTCTTTGATTGTTTCAAATATTGAAATCCAAACAATCACTTGCTCGAATGTTAGGCGACAGTAGACTAACGGTGTTGGTGTCGGATTGCTAATTCAAGATCTGAGAAACCTTGTTTCTATCCCCGCCGACCGCTGGACTGTTGTGGTAAACCTACTCCTAACTCAAACATATGTTTACCATCCAGCGAAGGTTAACATTATGCTTGTGTTAGGAGTAGGTTCCCCCTATCCAGTGACGGGTTAACGGGAATATTAGTAATTTGCACTACAAATTACTAAACATACTCGAGTTTAAAGTAATTCTTCCGAGAGTCGTTATAAAGTATGAAGCTTCATGTTTTACGGAATGTGGCCCAATATACACATGGTTAGCGTCTTGCAGTTGTTACAATTGATGGTGTTCCGCAGGGTCCATGGAGATGGCGATCAAGGCCGAACCGCACGACCGCACGCCGCCGCATCCCATGGCCGCTGCCTACGCTGACCAGGTAATGACTTACACTGCCTTATCTTATATCCTTGTACTAGCTTTCCGCCCGCGGCTTCGCCCGCGTGGAATTTTTTCTGTCACAGAAAAACTTTATCGCGCGCGTCCCTGTTTCAAAAACCGGGATAAAAACTATCCTATGTTCTTTCCCGGGAATCAAACTATCTCTATGCCAAATTTCATCAAAATCGGTTGCGAGGTTTAAGCGGGAAAGCGTAACAGACAGACAGACAGAGTTACTTTCGCATTTATAATATTAGTTGGGATAGATCGCTCAGCAACAGTTGAGGCGAGCAACACAAGCAAAGACTTGTGTCTATATGTTACGGTCAAAGTGATAAATGTGAAAATTATGAATAATCGCCGGTTATTATGAATAATTACCGCATGATTTGGTAAATGTGATTAATATGAGGTCATTTATGTGTGTATAAAACTAAATAGGCGGCTTAGAGGTGGCCCAAGGGCCACCCCCGCCGCACCTTAACCTGTTTTTCACTTTAAATCAAAACATTATGTTATAGGCATCATTGAAAAGTAATATTATGCAAGAAACATTCCAAACTCATTATGCCAAATTATATTAATATATGATATCAAAACGTTCAAAAGTTTGGCTGTACATGAGCACGTACACAAGATTTTGTTCTCTTTTATGAAATTTGTTAGTACTAAGGTTCAATTATCAAATAATCACTGTTAAATGTGATTAATTTATCACTTTTACCGCGACTGTCGGTAATTATTCATAATAACCGGTTATTATTAATAATTTTCAATTTATCACATTAACCGTAACATAAAGATCGCACAGCAAGAGTTGAGGCAATCAACACAAGCAAAGATTTGTATTTGTATACGCTTTTCGCGCTGACTGAGACTGTATTCAAATATTACATTACATCAGTGTGAGTATGTATAAGTATGAAGAGCACTTTCCCTAGGTGTCATTACAATAATCCAACCTGTATATGAGTTCATTCGTGCATTTCAGTGACGTAATGGCCATTGCTGAACAAAGGCCTCACCAAAGAATTTCCACAACGACCGGTCCTTTGCTATAAAAGTATATGGATCAAAAATGTTTAGTCATAATAGAATTACATCATAATAAGTATAAAATTTATTCTAAATTCATAGAATCTTTTCTATGAATTTAGAATAAATTTTATACTTATTATATTATGATGAAGCCAGAATGTTATAAAGGTGTCGAATACTAAATGTCGAAGAACATACCATTAAAATTCGACCATTTCCTTCAGCCACAATGGCGCGCGGAGATGGTGGGCGGCGCCCAACTAGGCCACGCCTACGCGCCGCAAGTAAGCTGGCAGAGCCCGCCCTACGCGCCGCCCTCGCCGCATCTGCAGCCTTCGCCCATGCATCAGCAACCCTCGCCCATGCATCAGCAGCCCTCGCCGATGCATCAGCAACCATCGCCGATGCATCAGCAACCCTCGCCGATGCATCAGCAACCCTCGCCCATGCATCAACAACCCTCGCCGATGCATCAACAACCCTCGCCTATGCATCAGCAACCCTCACCCATGCATGTACAGCAGGTAATGTATATCAAATTCAATTCTAATTAATTTATTTTCACAGAAACATAGTACAATACAGATGTCAGATAAAAACATAATCCTCATTAGTTATTATCGCGTCACTTCTTGTTCGACTAAGCACATTGCATTCCGAAATGTTTTCTGTTTTGAGAAATAAATGTCTCAAACCGTAAAACTTAAGCCCCCTTAGACAGTCACAGAGGTGACAGTTGTGATTGCAATAGCGTTTCACTTTGAAATTTTTTGTATGAAGTTACTTCGCTATTCGAAATTAAAACTGTCACAAATGTAATGGCACTTTGAGCCTAGACTCTAGTTTATCTATCAAATAGTCTACTAAAGGTCTATTCCACTTTGATCACCTGGCTTTGATCACCCAGATGTTCAAAGTGGACTCCAAGCGACAGTTTAGTGTCCGTTGATCTACTTTGACTACCGTTGATCTTTAGTGATGGGTAATGGGTGTAATTTATTTATAGGTCAAAGGAAACTAAAATAATAATTAAACTGGAGTTCACTTTGATCACCCAGGTCATCTTATCAATGGGTGATCAAAAGACGCTAAATTGTCGCTTGGAGTCCACTTTGATCACCTGGGTGATCTCTACTAGGGATGTTACGGATATGTAGTTTCTGTTATGGATATAGGAATAATATTATGCCGGTTTCGGTTTTTTTATTTCGGATATCCGAAAGTTTCGGTTACGGTTACGGATCTCCATAACATCCCTGATCTCTACTATCAGAGTAAATACAAATGAGTAGGTCATCTTCATAGAAACGCCCGAGCGCGGTTTGTATGTGAGCGCGCCACGGAGGTGCGCTGAATTTTGTCAGTGTGAGCGCGCGCATACGTATTGAATTGGCGCGCGCTCACATACAAACCGCACTCGGTGCGTTTCTATGAAGATGACCTACTCATTTGTATTTAGCTTATGTATTATTTTGTTTTTGTGTATTTTTTTTTGTATTGTATCTTTTAATGTGTCAATAAACCTATTCTATTTACTCTGCTACTATCGAGCGTTTGAATGAGTTGTGTCCCGTCCGCAGGTGGTGTCGCCGGGGCTGCACCCGACGTCGCCCTACGCTGTGCACTTGCTCGGCG
Organism: Ostrinia furnacalis; assembly: GCF_004193835.3. Taxonomy (NCBI): domain Eukaryota; kingdom Metazoa; phylum Arthropoda; class Insecta; order Lepidoptera; family Crambidae; genus Ostrinia; species Ostrinia furnacalis. Next base: position 1,605,597 of record NW_021130455.1, read on the forward strand.
CACAGCAGATGCAGCATCAGGTACATAGCATTTATTATTCGCCGGCCGTTTGGTGTAGTGGTTCAAAACGGACTACTATTCCGGAGGTAGCGGGTTCGATTCCCGCACAGTACAAACATTTGTGTGCATGAACATATTTGTTTGTATTGGACTGGGTGTTTTCTATCTACACTAATATTATAAAGAGGAAAACTTTGTTTGTTTGTTTGGTTGTAATGAATAGGCTCAAAAACTACTGGACCGTTTTTAAAAATTCTTTCACCATTCGAAAGCTACATTATCCACGAGTAACATAGGCTAAATTTTATTTTGGAAAAAAATAGGGTTCCGTAAAATATGTAGATAATGTAATCGCCGCGCGCGAAGCCGCGGGCGGAAAGCTAGTGTATAATAAGTATGTATTTACAAAAAAAAAGTATTTAAGTATGTTTATATCCGTTGTATAGTACCCATAGTACTTTGCTTAGTTTTGCTTAGTTTGGGACTAGAAGCGCAGTGTTAAATGTCCAAGATTTTTTTTTTATTTATTTATTTATATTATTTATATTATGGTCACACAATTTTTGTTCAGTACCTACGGCTAGCACGAAAAACTTTCGAGTTTGAATCGTTTGCGTATTGGAATCACCATCAAAAGATTTATTACGAAAACCACAACAGCGCCCTTGTGAACGTGGAGTAAATTGAACTTAGCATGAGAAATGGTTGCACGAAACTTATTTTGAGAATCAAAATTGTCACGTTATCGTTTAATTCGAAGGTTGAGTATCGAATTTTATCGAATACGCAAACGATTCGAAGACGAAAGTTGTTCATGCTAGAGGTACTGAGGTCTGAGTGTGACTTTACATCAAACGTCCCCCTTTTAACTATGGTTCCACTCCAACTTTCCCCCGGGACAAACTTGACCTTCACTGGTTGCGTTTTTATTGGCGGTCAAAAAAAAAAAACAAAAAAAAAGCCATTTTTTTTACTAGTGACGTTTGATGTAAATTAACTCACATTACGCCCCCCTGAATAGACATTACGCCCCCCTGAATAGCTGTTGGTCTGTTTTCAAAACAGTGGAGCTTGTTTACTAGTGTATTACTAGATTTACGAGGGTGGTGTATAATAATAGGATCATCGTAGCAAAACACTATTTAGTTTATATTGCTTTAATTGAAAATAGAATAACAATAAAACATATTAAAAATGAATGATCAAATTCGATGTTGATACAAAAGTGACTTGCGGTGGTGATGGGACACGCGAGATGAGACTTGATACTACATCGCACAGTGTTTTTTTTTGTTAATAGCTTCCACTTGCACTATGCGTAGAGGTCTAAACTTAAACCCGCTACATCTGAAAAGAACAAAAGTGATTAATGTGTGACATGCTTAGTCTAAAATCCAGGTTGAGGTCTATAGGCCTAGGATGCGCGCCGCCATAAGCTTTTATCGCGCCGTTTTATCGATAAGCCCATACATTTGTCACCTAAAATCATCATAAGATTTTATTACGGTGGGCATCCTAGCCCGGCTGGTCGTTCTTTTATGCTGGATTTCTATATTCAATCCTAATCCAAATTATACGGATTTGGATTGTCAACTGTCAAATTTTAATATGTTTTGGCCAAAATAACTGCGGTTTTTGATGTTTTTACATTTTTATATTGTTTATAAGACTATTTAAACAATATTAAAGTGTAAATGCATCGAAAATTTTGGAAATATAATCTAAAACTGAATTCAATTTGACAGTTGTAATCCGGATTTGGACAAGGATTGAATATGGGAATCGGGCGTTAGAGTGCCAGGGTATAAAGGTTCGGTCAAATCAGGCTGATCGCGTTCGTTTGGCCGAACCTTAACAATGGTGTGTCATTCCAGCAGCAGATGCATATGCAATCGCTGCAGGTGGGCGCGGCGTCGCCCATGGGCGCCTCGCCCGCTGCTTCTCCCGCGCTCATGCAGCCAGGAGCCATGAGCATGCCGATGGGGCTGCAGCCTACTATGGACCCCGTCATGGCTGACTTGGGCGCGCCCACATACACGCAGGTCAGTATAAGAAGCTACTTTCCAGCATGGCGTTGACCAGGCTCGGAAGCGAAAGGTCCGGGCCCACGACCGTACTAAGGTCAGCGCTGCTCCTCCCAGCACAGGTGTGACGAAAATCGTTTCAAATGCCTGGTAGAATGTGTACGTGTTGACGAATAAAATGTTCGTGGAAATAGTCGAAACGATTGGGTCTAAAGATGTTCGAAACCCGTAGTTCAAAAGAAACCAAAAAGATCTCTGACATCACCAATATGATTATGGAAAAAAGACGAAGGCTCTGCACTCTACAGCCAATATCAGTTTCCGACACGAAATTTTGATCAGCCGGCGGCAACGTCCGTGTCTAAAGCAGCAGTCAGTGAATAGTCTCGTGTAGGGGGCCAGCAGTCGCTACAGGTAAGAGCGGCGTCGCCCATGGGCGCCTCGCCTGCTGCTTCTCCCGCGCTCATGCAACCAGGAGCCATGAGCATGCCGATGGGGCTGCAGCCTACCATGGACCCCGTCATGGCCGACTTGGGCGCGCCCACATACACGCAAGTCAGTATTACGCAACCTCGTACATTTCAGGTGGAAACGCAGACTGAGACGTGCGCGCCGATTAAAAAAAAATCCAGCAGCAGCGTGCCATTAAAATTTTGAAGGCATCGCCACTCTGCGCGGCGTCCATCCAGTGCCAAAACCTTATATTTTTGAACTCGAGCTGCACAATCGTTTCAAATGCCTAAAAGACTGGGAAACTATTGATGAATACAATAACAAATTCGTGGAAATTGTCCAAACGACTGGATCTAAAGACCAGGGGCAGTAGACGCAACAGATAGGCACCCGCCGCCTCTCCCGCGCTCATGCAACCAGGAGCTATGAGCATGCCGATGGGGCTGCAGCCTACCATGGACCCCGTCATGGCCGACCTAGGCGCGCCCACATACACGCAGGTCAGTCTGGAGGGACAGTTGTTAGTGATGGTCTATTAATTTGAGGGTCGCTAGTTCTATCTCCACCGACCGTTGTCGAATAGTTTTGTAGAAACAGCATATCGACAATAGTCCAGGGGTCGCGCCGGTTTCTGCCCATAACGGCAGCACGGCAAATCAGATTTTTAAGCACTATCTCCTAAACGCAGATACTTGGAACAAAATGTAAGGTAGTTAAACTAGGGGCGTTCCATTTTCAGGGGGTGGCATCTGCCCTAGGCCTTAGCCCCATCCTCTTAGCATTTTGTGACATCTTAAGCAGTTGTATGCAATAGGTGAAATTTTTCAACAACGTAAATAATACAAATAAATGTTTTTCCACAGATGGACAGCACGGTGAACAGCACGCCGTCGCTGACGTCGCTGCTGCAGCAGGCCGGTGACGATGACGTCAGCTACACCTCCGGCGACCTCGCGCACCTGTCCAGCCTGCTGGCCGACCGCCACGACCTGTCCGACTCCCTCACGCGTCTGTCCACGCGCGACCTGCTGCAGCCCTAGCGTGAGTACACAGCACCTGCTGCAGCCCTAGCGTGAGTACACAGCACCTGCTGCAGCCCTAGCGTGAGTACACAGCACCTGCTGCAGCCCTAGCGTGAGTACACAGCACCTGCTGCAGCCCTAGCGTGAGTACACAGCACCTGCTGCAGCCCTAGCGTGAGTACACAGCACCCGCTGCAGCCCTAGCGTGAGTACACAGCACCTGCTGCAGCCCTAGCGTGAGTACACAGCACCTGCTGCAGCCCTAGCGTGAGTACACAGCACCTGCTGCAGCCCTAGCGTGAGTACACAGCACCCGCCGCGACCTGACGTGAGCTACACCTCCGACGACCTCGCGCACCTGTCCAATCTAGGGTTTATAGTTCTGATGTGTCACGATTCGTATCATCTTCAAATTAGTAGCCCCACATTCTGGGGGAACGCGGAGGCATTTGGGACCCCCCCAAAGACCGGGGGCCCGGGGTGGGCCTCCCCTTCCGCCCCCCTGTTAGTCCGCCACTGCCTGCCCGCCTCCCTCACGTAGAAATATATTCAAAACTGCCACGCGGTCTCGTGCTAGATGGGAGTCTTAAAGGCCACCTTCTATCAACGGGAGCGCGTGGTAAGTAACTTGCTTCTGAATGTATTGTAACTTCCTACTTTTTTTTATATTTTGAAACCGGCAGACAGTGGTGACTGAGTTTGTTGCGGCGCTTCTTCTCAGCACTTGCCAAATGTTTGTCTCGAAGCGCTGGTAGGGCAAAAAAAGAATGAGACGTGTATAGGCTCCTTAAGAGCATTTGACGATTTGCAAATACTAATTTAATTAGTCTAAACAAATAAAGATAATTTTGATTTTGATTTCACGCGCCTGGCCACTACCTACACTAGAAAATAAATAAGTTATGGGACTTCTAAGTTGCACCTAAATTATTTCAATTCTAGGAACAATGTATATCACGTAATTTGACTTAGATGCGGCAAACGTTCGCTAACTAAGCTATGTTTATAAAAACAATATTTTTTCTTCCCACCAGGCCGTTCAGCCGATCCAGATTATCTGTTGTGAAGAGTCATCTCGTTCCTTCCCAAATGCGGTAAATACCACATCGGAGGCAAACTATTCCAGCTTCGAAGAAAGGAGACTAGAGATGTTTATTTGATAATGTTCATCGATATCGATGTTGGGATTAGTTAGGCGAGTTTATCACTTACTGCATTTAAGACTAAAACCAGAAAACTAAAAAAAAAGAGACATTTCGCTAATTGTTCGTTCGGATTCTAAAACCAACATTTAATGTAATATTTTATTTCACTTGTATAATAAAATCATTAAGATAAAATTGTATTGGTTAATTTAATCCGAGTGTGTTTATTTCGAATTAAATTATTTGTAGTCTAAATGTGTAAGTATGCCGTTTGATATTGTAAATAAGTGATCTCCAAAGAAGCGAATTCGACGTACCGTTATCGTTTCGTTGGCGTGTAACGCTAACGTTACTGATTTGTGGAATACTGGTTATTACTACTAGAGTGGGACTCTGATAGTTATCTTTAAAATGGCAATTTCAAAGCCTTTTATTAATACTTTTTTAATACTAAAGCTTGATATTGCAATGTAAAATATACCTGAATGAAAATAATTCATTCTGATATCATAATGAAATGAAAAAATACTTTTTATACATTTCCATATTTTTGAAATGGAAGATTATTGTATTCAATATCTTTATAATTTTTTGATTGCGATATCAAGATTTTGTTCTGCTTGAAAAGCAGCTTGCTTCTCTTTATTGTGTTTGTACGAATTTATTTAATGCGTAGTTGTTAAAAAGAGGTAGCACTTTAGTGGGTAGAGGTATAAACCCAAGGCGTAACTTATTTGACACGTCGACTTAAAAAAAGTCTATCCATTGGAAATAGTTAAACAAAAACAAGTTCTATGGAATAAAAAATAATTGTGGTTACCAAATTACACAATTTATTAAATAAATGTTTGAATTAAATACTTCATCATCATCTTTTGTATTTTGACCATCTCCAAAATCAAAATCAAAATCAAAAATATTTATTCAGTTTAGACCACAAGTGGCACTTATGAACGTCAATAGAAAATAATAAAAAAAGAAAAAGGTAGCCCTTATGGGGCACTTTACAAACTTTAACTTTACTTTAAAGGATAGACTTGACAAACCAGATAATGTACCGGAAAACAGGGAAAATGGCATGGAAACCTATCACAATATTATTGTGTCTTTAATCTATCATAGTATTTGAACAACTTTACTATGTCAAAGTAGTTTTTGTTGAATGTCATGCCATTCACATGTCATGAGATATTTCCCGGTCTTTGTCACTGTAATGTTCCGTGAACATGGTTGGCACAGATTTATGTTTAGAGACATGTATATATTTGCTTGTTACATTAAAATAGTATGATAATAATGGGATATCTAGCGAATTAAACTGGTGGAATAAATATTGAAAATGCTAGATTTCTATAATGCTGATATTTTACGGTTGACGTAAAATTAGATTAAGTTGTAAAGTTTATATAACATATTGGTTACCAAGAACACAAAGCCCTCGTAATTTTGTGTGCTATATTTATGTTTCTCTTCCATAGCTGCATCTTTAAACATACTAACAACTAAAATCACGAAAACAAGATATTTCAGTATCAAACTATATTTGGGAATATGTATAAAAATGTATTTGCTCAATATAGCCTATCTAGAGACGTGTTCGTTTAGACCATATTTCTACTTATACTAACATAACAGTAACTACAGTTAAGACACTAGAAATATCTCATAAGATTACCTGAACTAAGTTATGCATGTACGTAAATAAACCACATATTCCCTTCCAAATCTAAAGATGACCAAATATGAATTTCCCAGTCTGATTTGATTTGACGTGTGTCCAGTACCGTTTCTAATTGCTTTAGAAACGACTACTTGGAGTATTTCTCGGGGGGCATTACTTGTTCATTAAGAAGTGCAAGTACCCCCGAATCTTTAGTAGACCTTCGAACATAGCGCCTAAAGGTGGAAAGTTTTGTTACACCTATAGGGGTCGAAAATAATAAAGATTTTGAATTTATGAAATCGCGTGCTTATCAGACATTTTCGAAGCAAACTCACACTAAAGGCGTGCGCGCTAGGGTGACTTTTGTCACCGTGACAGCACGTCTCCATAAATATTAATAAGTACTACGGTGTGTCTATTTTTCTCTTTGTAAAAGTGTAAAAGAGAAAGATATAGGGTAAACTTCCAGTAATTGGACAAAACACTCCATGAACCCTTTTTTATCTCTATCAGTCTTTGTTGTTGTAATAGAAATGCTGTTTTTAATTCAGTAAAAAGATCTGTCCAATAACTCAGAGATATGCCCTTAGGTGTCCAATGACTGGAAGTTCACCCTACTGTCACGGTGACAAAAAATCACCCGTTCGCGCAAAGCCTAAGACAAAAACAAGTTCGTTCTACATTTTACAAAGACAATGAAATGGGTATCTATCTATAGGCGAAAATATTTATTATGCATTTAATGTTTATTTAGACATTCTAAGATGTTAACATATAAAACCAAGGTAAAAAATATATATTTTAAGGAAATGATGTGTGAAAGCTATTTTGGTATAAAATATACTTGCATACTTATATCATCAGTACGAAAACTACAACAGCGCCCTTGTGAACGTGTCGTAAAGTGAACTTAGTATGAGAAGTTGCACGAAACTTATTTCGAGAATCAAAATTGTCACGTTATCGTTTAATTTGTCGAATACGCAAACGATTCGGAGACGAAAGTTGTTCATGCTAGAGGTACTGAACTGTAAACTATCAAATCAAATTTGAAAGTGCTAAATTAGGAAATTAAGTGTTGGTGCTACAGTATTTTGAATAAATTCCGTTAGACTATCATCAAATTGTTTTTGAAATTAAAAGATAGGACGTACAATAATTTTATAGTATTTAAAAGTTATTTTTTGGGTATATATTTTAACGTGTTAATCTTTGTCTGCAAGTACAATCGGCGCAAAACACCGACTGACGATCTGATTATTTTACGATTTACTTAGTATTTTGAACGTAATGTTATGTTGTACCAAGATAAAGTTTCTGGTTTTTAATTAGACCTCGAATGTGATATTACAGTGTCGAGCTGGCTAAGTCTTTATTAGCTTTGCTCGATTTTCTGGTGATTTCGCCAGGATATCATCCTGTCACAAACTATCCTTGGTTAATCCTTACAACTTTACCTATACATAAACTTTTTTGTCAGGTGGATTACCTGGTGCGTTCGAGGTCAATTATTACTAATGAATGCATTACCTAGAGAAGCGGTCCTCAAGAAATTGCCGTATAGTGTATTATGATAGAGATTTTGTGCATAATAAATTAAGGTAATTTAGATTTTATTTTTTTAATGATCTTTTGGTACCAAATACTACAATTTTCTTTAGTTTTCAAATGATTCAATGAAACCCATTGCATATATGTACTTGTTCGCTCATGAACATAATGATCACGAAAACGGAAAACAATCTAATTACACAGAAAAATACGTAAATGTTATATTTTAAGAGTATGTTTACGAATGTTAATGGTGCAATAACGCATGAAATGTATGTCGGTTATCAAATGTGTTGTCAGTTTTTTATTCTATGAAAAAATAAACAAAATGCTATTTTAAAATGCTGTTTTTTTAATTCATAACCAAAATGTATTCTTGAATTTATTCCTAAAGTTCTTCATAAGTCGTATGGATTCATCGGACAATTAAGTTGTTCATCAAGTCGATGAGCAAAAAAATCAGTGAGTAACCGTCTAGGTATCGTATATTTCGGCATCAGGATCATTTAATACTCGCCACAGAAGCCTCTATATTACGAATGAAAATATAATAAAAATCGTAGAAGTTGGGGTAGAAGAACCCAAAATGTCAACCAAAAAAAACAATTCTATAATTCCATAATACAAATACAATACAAATTGCTAATAATCCTTTTACAAAAAAAAAATATTAGACTTCTAGATAAATTTAGAATATAGTCCATGAATTATTATGACCCACCGCGATTTGTCGATGTTATGTTCGACATCACTAGTTTTATCAGTCAGCAAATTTTTAATCTGTGGTGTGTCAGATTGCGTCAACCAAGAATAGTGATGGGCGATATAATTTTCTTTATACGATTTTCGAAAACAATTTTAAAGTAATCGAATATCGCATGTTAATAGTGAAGATAAAAATCTCATTCTAGAGTCCTGAGAACTTGTGAGAATAAAACTTTGTTCTTATTATCGAACCTAAAAGCTTTAAAAATCACTATTTAAAGTCAGTCGACCGACAGTAAAACGATTTTACACCACCGATTTCTGTTTAATTTCCCTGGCATTAAGCTGGTAAGTCAAATAAATACGGCATGCTTCTAATTTAAAATCGGATGTTAAACCAATAACAAAACGTTATAATCGATTGGTATTAGTTCCGACTACTTTAGAGCCACGGTATTTTAATTGTCATTCGAATTCCAACGAACGAATGGTTTGATACTACAAACATTAACAATCGATCGCTAATTCGCACAATTGAATGAAACAGCAAATTTATTTTAATGAATATGTTGCATAAAAATTTGTCTTTCACACACAAAATAAACTCCAATTTTGATTGATATTCGAAGACAATCGAATACACCGGAACCGCTAGTTCATTCGTATAAATGAATGTGATTACCATACAAAATCAGTCTTTTTCGCACGCAAAATAACGTCCACTTTTGATTGATATTTCAAGGAACAATCACATGAAACATCTACAATCAAATAATATCATTCTCAATCGCCCATTCTTAGCATTACCACATCACTATGGAGGCGTTTGGCAGAAAATAGAATTTGTTAAAAATTGCAAGCAAAATGGCGATCGCCGAAAACCTTACCATGTTTACAGCGAAGACACGTTTCTATGATGTTTTACCATACATTTTTCTAGCAGTGAAAGCACGTTATGCCGCTAAACGAAAATTATTAGTGCTAACAATTCTATTTTTGGCCAAACGCCTCCAATGGCAAGTAACCTCGGCAACGTCACTTTTTGTAAACAAACAAAACTTGATCGGAAATACGAAATATCTTTTGGTAGTGACTGTGACGCAAAGCAACACGTACCGCTTTATTAATCTAAGCACGTACCTACCTACCACTGAATAAATCTTACTGAAAATGAATGATTCCTTTAATTCTAATGTACCAGAACCCAAAAAAGTTGGTGTCTGGGCCGAGGGCACCCACATAGAAGCAAAGTACGTAACAATTATGAAGAAAAGTTGTTCTATTTGAGTAATTAAACCCTTTTGTGTAAAGCGAGGTTTAGACTAGGAATAAAACTTGCAGAAGTTGACTTCCGCTAGCTGTCACCAGTGTAAATCTAGCTATTTACAGTAAATAAATAAATAAACACAGTTTGCGGAAGTAAACTTCTGCAAGTTTTATTACCAGTCTACCTCGCTTAAAAGTGATTGTGAAACCAGTTTGTTGATATTACAGAGAGTACATAATTCCAAAAAAATCACCTGACTCCAGCGATGATATCCCCACAATACCAGATTTAGACGATTTACAGGACATTCTAGAAAAGGAAATATCAATGCCGCCTGCGTAAGTAATTTAAAATTAATTTCATCATAATTTTCAACTGGAAAGGTTACCAGTATTTTTGGTAATAATAACTGCAATACAAAGTGTTTTATTTTCATCAAAGAATGTTTTGGTTGACATATTAACAGTGGACACCAAATTATGAGCCTATAATTTAATATCTTTTTTTTTTAATTGAAATGGCTGTGTTCCACAATTTTTTTGTGTTTAAGGTACATCAAAGAAAACTAAATTTTTTGGAGGTACCTTTATAAGTCTAAAAATAAGTTTATGAGCTAATCTTATTTTTCCGAGGCACACCATCTAATGCTCACCTTGCACCAGTGTGCCACTATACACTGTTTGCGGAACACTGCCCTATACTATCACAATGTCATCAATTTCCAGGACTGACCGCAAAGACACCGACACAGTGAACACTTTAGCAGAAGTGGGCGGAGGCCTGAGTGCATCTGTAGACAGTGTGGATTCAGCATTAGAGATACTAAAATCTTACATACCTCAAGTGGATATGGATTCTGCAGACTCAGTGTGGACTGTGGATTCACTGCTCACTCAACTAGCTGAGGAAATTCAACCTGTAGTTTTGTAATTAACCACTCTTGAACACTTAGGATAAACATTATGATTTGTAAAACAATTCACAGCTTGCAACATTAATTAAGTGCAATTTAGATTTATTTATTCAATTTATAGAATTATGAAATGAAGACACAGACAATGTTAGAAATGGAGGTAGAAGTGAAAATTCATGGTGGCCATTTTTTTTTCTACTGGTGTCCAAAGAGTGTGTAGGTAATCAATCAATATGTCCTGCCATTATAATTTATTTAAAAAAATGCACCTCAAATTTTTGGATTAATTAAGGATTATTAAATTAAATAAATAAAATTAATTTAAAATTAACATAGAACTTCTAAGATTTTTTAAAAGAAAAATGAAGTTTGTTTCTAATTCTTTATTTTGTAAAAAATCTTTTTAATAATTAATTGTCTTATTAATTATCCAGAAATAGCATTGTTATTCGTCTGTTGACAATAATAAATTCAGTTCCGTCCAATTTACAAGAACTAGAATAAATTACAAACTAAGGGAATGATCTCTTTACTTATTTTATGATTTATAAACTAAGGCATAATAAATAATGATAATTAGTAATTAGTGTTTTATTTTTGTACACAATGAACAATTAATAAGCAAAATAAATGTGTTTGCAATAATTATTTGCTTTCTTTCTCTACTCTCAAGAATAGATATTTGTGAAGGAACATGAACATAGTAGAATTTAATTGTTCCACAGCACATTTTCATCAATCAATGAATAATGATCATTAATTTTCCTAAAATATATACCCTCTTACTAATAAAACTTACATGCTCGTTGAACAGTGTTTTAAAGTGACGTTTAGTATGGAAATGTCATTTTAAAACAGTGTTCAACAACTGTATAATTTTTCATTAGTAAGGGGGATAGTCTTTGTGTGAGACCATTCTTTTTCTGTGTAGATATGATCCATTGCTTTAATAAAGGCGGGATGTTGCAATACCTTATACACACTGCCCATCCTTCACAATCCGTATTAACAACACTTCTAAATTATCTATGTTGACGTTAGAACAGGCATAATCTCAACTATCTACTAGTTCAAATTATTTACACTTTACCAATCCGATCAACAAATTGTACAAATGAGTGTCATGTCACATTAAACTAATGCAGTGGTCAACAAGTATTTACAACGGCTGCCCTATGACCGCACTGTAAAACTGTCAATAAAGCTTTTGCTGGTCCCTCCCGCACATTTATATGCTATGATTGCCGTGATGATTAATACGATGTATGAGGGCAATATTGTAATGGCATACAATTCTTTACTGTTCAACAAACTTATTGAGGAAACTAAGAAATGTGAGAGGATCACCCATCCAATTTTCATGTAGTTACTTTCATCGAGGCCACTGAAGAATATGACACTCCAGAATGTGTTGAGGAGGATCATGCAGAGGGTCATGGCTGCACTCGTGACAAAGAAGTACTCGGTGCCTGTTTTAAGGCCTAACGTGCCTGGTCCAACCTGTGAACATGATTTATCAAAATTAATTAAATTCTTTACCTTTAGATATTGCCAGGTTAATCTTTTTCATGGCACCTTCAAGATCCCAAAAATTGCGTCTTTGGTTTTAGGTATGCAAATACAACAATAACAATAGAACTTACTGAGTCTGCAAGGACATTCACTAAGGCGAAAGCTCCACTCATGACTCCAAATCCAAGTCCAGATACATATGCCATCTCCAGCTTATTGCTGCCGATTTCGTGGTTCTCTGAGATCTCTTTCAAACCTGCTTCTGTTTTCCTCAATAAGAGATACATGCCGTAACGGAATGCTTCCTGAAAAAATATAACATGGTATTGGTTTTATAAGCCTTGCAAGATTTGCAAGTAGACTTTTTATGAAATAATAGACTATCAATTTATTAGTGTTTATTAAGGTAGCAATTTATTGTATAATATGATGATGATATAATAAATACAGTAAAAATAAATTATCTTACCTGGAATATGACTGCAAAAACCATTCCAAATGCCAAATATGATCGTAAAGGCACTACAGCATACCATACCAACGACGACAAGAGAAATGATAGGAGCCAACCAAATGCCGCTGCTATCATGATGATGATCCGGACAGGGTCGTTCGCTATTGTCATCGCGAACATCGCCAGTGGAGCTCCGAATGCAAGCAGGGAACAACTAAAAAACTCCGCGAGAGTCATCCTACTTACAATCTACTGTTTCTATGTACAATAACGATATATTACAAAGATTGCAATATGCCGCTGAGCGGCGTTTTATTCGAGTTCAATTAGCGGACGTAAACGACATTTGTGTGTAGCGCTGATGAATTTTAATTTACCAAAAAATTATCGCACGCACAATCAAAAATCAACACCATCACTCAGTATAAGTGACAGATGCTGTCATTTTTTGTGTGGATGTTAATCTGTGGTGCTGTCATAGCATTTCCAATTTCCGCAGAATATATTTCATTCATATTTTTCGCAGAGTCCCCATTCATTCCCAACCAAAGCAAAATAAAATAGAATGCTGATTGATTATCAATAAAATTGTTCCTCAAAATTATTTGCTCCGAAAGAAATAATGAGCTGCGAATGCTTTGTGAGATAATTTTCTGGTAAAAATTCAATATCAGTCTGAACAAAACGCAACCTTTAGGTGATATTTTGACATTTGTTGTTATCAAAATTTTACATAACCTCTAAAATATTTTGTGAGCTTTCTAAAAATACATTTTTCCAGCCAATTTATAATTAAGAGTACTGAAAAAGTATTTAAATCAAATATGCCTCCAAAGCAAGCAAAGAAGACGTTATGGGTGGATTGCGAGCGATGTGGCTGCAGTATAACCTCAAACGACAAAAATGTTCATATTGAGCTGAACTGTGAAAAGAATCAGCTGAAGTGTCCGTACGTGGAGAATGGGAAGCTACACTCGTGGCTAGTGCGGGGCGCCGCACCGCCCGAGGGAGTCCCTAGAGACGCAGTTTTGATTCATCCCTCAGCCGGTACTTTAGTGGGGGCAGTAATAGGAGGGCCACTGGAGCTCAGCAGGGATGGAGCGCCGACCCTCGTCAAACGGATGTGGCCTTCGAAGACGTCAGCGCCGGCAGCCGTCATATTACCTGTAGCTGGTAAGTTGGTTGTTAGTATTTAAAATGCAATAAATCTGAACTACCTATCTGATAATCTAGCTAGAACTTTAATTTAGTTTATTCGACATTCCAATTCAATACCTCATCGCAGTAGTTCTTCAGTGGTAAAAGTAGTCACTAAGCAAGCTAATGTTTTAACTTGGTTTTTCACAGTTTTGGCAATAAAGATTATCCTATTCTTATATTTTGAAAAACTAAAAAAACTATTTTATTTGTGTGCCTAATGAATTTGAAATATTTATTTACAGACTTGACCGGAGCTTGGAATAGTGACAACAAAAAGATTACAGTATCAGTTGTACAAGGAGACATACCAAAAGCATCTTACTTAGCAGTCAAAGTCAAGAACCACAAAATAGACCATGATATTTCTGATATCTTAAAACAGCAGTTTCAAAATGATTTTGTGTGTGTGGGCAGCGTTTTAGTTTACTACTACTTTGGCAAAAAGTTGGAAATACAAGTAGTAAATGTGAAATCAGAGGAACACAATAAAAAGACAAACAAAACATGGTTTGCGTTAAGTGACAAAACTGCATGGAATATGGACAAAGATGTCACACAAAAAGTAAAGAAGAAACCTATTTCTTTAGGTGGAGTTGATGACATATTGGATGAAGTAAAAACTCTCATTAAAATTTCCTTTGACCCTGAATTGGCTGCTACTTTTCAACCCACGAGAGGTTTACTGATTTATGGCCACTCTGGTATAGGAAAAACAGCAATATGCAAGTATTTGATAGAAAATAGTAACTGTAGTTTTACTGAGATCAATGGCCCTGCTGTATTCAGCAAATACTTTGGGGAAACAGAGTCATCAATTAAAACTCTTTTCTCAAAAGCCATTGAAAATGAACCAAGCATTATACTGGTAGATGAGATTGAAACAATCTGCCCTAAAAGATCTTCTGGGAGTACTGAGCAAGAGAGAAGAGTGACTTCTGCATTTGTGTCCCTCTTGGACAGTCTTCATTCAGAAAACAATAGAGTATTCATATTGGCAACCACAAGGAAACCAGATGCAATAGACCCCATGCTAAGAAGGTTTGGGAGATTAGATAAGGAGATAGAAGTGCCTATACCTGATAGAGTAAGAAGAAAACAGATTTTGTACACTCTGCTTGGTAGTCTACCAAACAAAGTGTCTAATCAACAAATAGATTCAATATCAGACTTGGCCCATGGGTATGTTGCTGCAGATTTGGTGAACTTATGTACACAGGCTTCAATGAAATGCATAAAGAGGGGTAGCAATGTGATAGAACATGAAGATTTGATAGCAGCTTTGACAATAGTCAGGCCAAGTGCTATGAGGGAGCTACTGATTGAAGTTCCCAATGTGAGGTGGAGGGACATTGGGGGGCAGGATAACTTGAAGCTGAAGCTACGCCAGGCTGTGGAGTGGCCTTTGAAGCACGCGGAGAGCTTCCGCCGCCTCGGCATTCAGCCACCGAGAGGCATTTTGCTGTACGGCCCGCCAGGATGTTCAAAAACTTTAATAGCAAAAGCATTGGCCACTGAAAGTGGTTTTAACTTTTTGTCTATCAAA
Source organism: Ostrinia furnacalis (assembly GCF_004193835.3). Classification (NCBI taxonomy): domain Eukaryota; kingdom Metazoa; phylum Arthropoda; class Insecta; order Lepidoptera; family Crambidae; genus Ostrinia; species Ostrinia furnacalis. The sequence continues at coordinate 1,621,049 of NW_021130455.1, forward strand.
GGTCCAGAGCTATTCTCCAAGTGGGTCGGCGAGTCTGAGAAAGCCGTGAGGGACCTATTTACAAAAGCGCGGCAGGTGGCGCCCTCTGTAATCTTCTTCGATGAAATGGACGCAATAGGCGGGGAGAGGAGTTCGGGAGAGGCGGGCGTGCACGAGAGAGTTCTAGCTCAACTGTTGACAGAGTTAGACGGCGTAGTGCCTCTCAATTCTGTGATCATTTTAGCTGCAACTAACCGTCCTGATAAAATCGACAGGGCTCTGCTAAGACCGGGGCGTTTAGATCGACTGATATACGTCCCGTTACCAGATTTTGAGACCAGGCTGCAGATTCTGGAGCTGAAAATGGAGAATATGGGTACCAGTGATGATATTAACCCTCACGAGCTGGCTGTGAGGACTGATGGTTTCTCGGGCGCCGAGTTGGAGTCTCTGTGCCACGAGGCGGCGCTGCGGGCGTTGGAGAAGGACCTCGATTGCCCGGCGGTCACCATGGAACACTTTGAACATGTCTTGCGGGACTATAAACCGAGAACTCCGGCTTCGTTACTGAAAGTATATGAAGAATTTGCTTTAGGACAAAAGTCTGGATAAAGCCATAATTTCCTAAGTAAAAATATTACGTCTTCTACTAACTTATTTTATACATGATGTTTTATATTTTTAAGATCAATAAAAGTGTTATAATCTGTTTCATAATTTATTTTATCAATAATATGAAACCTAATTCTACTAATGTGTATAAATTAATAATTAATCTAGTTCTTATTTGTAATTATTTAAACAAAATTTCGATACCAGCATTTGAATGGTTGTCACATACATGGTCAAGGAACATAATCATACAAAATCATGTCTATATCGACAACACACAACAATCCTACAAACAAGGAAGTCTTTTGGGGTCACATATTAATTTAAAATAGGATTTACCTATCCATATAAATGCAATTCGATAAAGGCAAGCTTAGTAGGTACTTATAAGGCAACTAACCCTGGTTTCTTTTATTACTTAATCTTTATCAGTTACAAGTTAGCAACTAATTTGAAAGAATATTCCTTACATTAAAAACAGGGTGACCCTGGTATTAGATGGAGATTGGACATAATAAGATGCCCTACCAAATCATGTCCGGAAACTAATCAAAATAGCCACTAAAAGTAATGCTGTCTTCTTCTTATCCCCTATTACGAAAAGGACAGCAATACTTTCTACGCGCCACAATAATGTTGCCATATAAGTACCGTTTCATTTGACAGCATCAACCTAAATGTGATCATATACAAAAAATACTGTATATCTATATATATAAAAATGAAACCCGTTTCGCGTTGTCACGGCATCACGTGTGAACGGCTGAACCGATTTCGATAATTCTTTTTTTTAAATGTTTGTGGAAGTCCAAGGATGGTTCTTACGGAAAAAAATATTAAGAAAATCTCTACGCTAAGGCGGTACGAAGTTCGCCGGGTCAGCTAGTTCTTTATAAACATGGAATCTTGCCTCGTTACTATTTGGTATCTCCCTGTATACAGGTCGATGCTGTCAGATGTAGCTAAATCTCTTCACACAATAAGTGTAATAATTGAGACCTATTATACAAAATATACATCCTATTAAAATATACCATACGTCGCTCACAACAGATCTTGCTGGTTCATCTTCGAAGGGACAGAGAAACATGGTCACATAATATGAAAATGATTTTAGTTGTATTAAAATAGTTTCTATGTTCTTACTTCTAATACTGATACTACACGCTATTATTTATGAAGGTGATTTAATACCGAATAGGTCATAGCAGACTTATCAACTCGGAAAGGGATCAACACTGTATGTCCTCTCACGAGCTGTCAACCGCGAGTTTCATATAAAGTAATTATAAAGAATATAATATAATTTTGTTTAAATAATTATAAAGAATACTGACCGCTTCGAGTTGATACGGTTACGATCCCTTTCCGTGTTGACAAGTGTGCTACGTCCTTAATGAATAAGTGCTAAAATAAATTATTGACTAAAAATTAGCCTAGTCGTAAGTCAAAAAGGGCAATGAATAGTTTCTCTGTCCCACTTTTGTCAATTCTTTACTTAGCACGTAGCAGCCGTTAGGGCCTGCTTTATCACACATTATTGCAAATCATTTTCACTTATAAATACATTTTGAGACGACACACAATCCTGGAACTTTTCGCTTCCACTAAGTTCCATCAAACAGCGCATTTTTTCATTCAAAATCCGCACAAATATGTTGATTTAATGAAGTTCACGTAAAAGCAAGTAATTATTATGTATTTTTGATGTGAATTCATTTTTTTTTATCTTTTGTCATTATTATCTACACAGAATCTTTCCATTTATTTTTTTCATTTAAAACGCGCTCACAAACGGCGATATTTGTCGTCTAACAGTACAAGTGTTACCATTACTAGGTGGTAAATAATTTTATCTATAGTTGGACCAACAGCAAAAAAAATGTATGTAAACAATTATTTAAATAGATTTGTAGAAACTTGATAGGTTTCAGAGAGTGAGAGTGAGTGAGAGATGTAAGTAGTTGACGAAGTAATATACGAATAATTTATGAGAAATTCGAAATAGGCGCCTAGAACTTTCTTAACAGATGACAATTTTTTATTCTGAACAGCTTGTAGTTACTAATTTTTGCTGTTGGTGCAAGCGTCGCGTCTTACCAGCGCTATGCATTGGGTATATTGGCTCCAATTTATAGTCTCGAATCCAATACACCAATGATGTGTAGATCGGTTGGACATAATAAGGTCAAGATCTACACGTTGGCGTATAGGATGTAAGGGAGAAGTCACACGGCGCGGTGCGGTCGCGGCGCGGCGCCGGAGCGGTGTCGCTGCGGCGTCCTGCATATAAAAACAATGATATGCCAGACGGTGCGTTCCGGCGCCGCATCGCAGACCCACCGCACTTCGATTGAGCGAGACGGTGCCGTATTGCGGCGCCGCATTCCATATGTGTACAGTGACACGGCAAAATGTTTGGCTTTGTTTGGCACCGTGTGGCTTCTCCCTAAGGCTACAACTTGGAGCCAATATTCTCAACGTGTGCCACATCAAGTGTTATCACTTATCCATTCTACACGCGCAGTATCTCAGTGTGGCGGTTGTAGCATATCGCGATCCAGTCGGGCTGCGTGGCGCCCCACTGTATCTGGTTGACCTCGCCCTCGGCGGCGGTGTAGGCCAGTATGGGGTCTTCGATAGCGCGCGGCATTTGCTGGATGTCCCAGATCAGCGCCTGGTGGTCGTCGCCCGCGGTGCAGATGTGACATGAACTGTGGGAGGGGTTGCCGTTTTAGTAAATGATTTGTGTTACCAAATTACAGCTTTTTTAAATTGCTAAAGAAAATAACGATCTCCAACCCGCCTGCCAAGCGTGGGGATAATGGCAAAACCTATACTATAACTATAGTATAGTGGAGGAGGCTCATAGTCCAGTAGGCCTAAGATGCGCGCCGTGATAACTTTTATCGACGTCAAAATATATGGGCAAAATCGATAAAACGGCGTGATAACTGCTTATCGCGGCGCGCATCTTAGGCCTACTACAGTGGACTGTAAAGGGCTGTTGATGATGATGATGATGAAATTGGAAAAATAGTGAAGCTAGCTTAGCGATCTTTAAACTGTGGGACTCACCTGCCGAGCCAGAATGTGCGCCACCATAAAATCTTATCGACACATATCGGTTTTTGATGATATGCTCATATATTTGACGACTTAAATCGTCGATAAATTTTATCGTGACGCGCATCCTAGTTCGGCTGGTGTACAGACCATTAATCACGATAGTATAGTAACCTGTTACAAACCAGTGACTACTACCTTTTGACTAAAGCCCGGTCTGCGAGCACATATAATTTTTTCCAAATTGTGACAAAATTCTACGTGCTCGCAGACCAGACTATAGTCTGTGGGGGCCTCCCGGATTCATTACCGCGTGACAAGCGACCATGCGTTTGGGCGCCCTAACATCATTGGTCTCGCTAGTCAAGCGACTCTATCGTACCTGAGGGGCGCCCTGACTTCATAATCAGGGACGTCCTGACTTCATTATAAGGGGCGCTCTGACTTATTATTAAGAGCGCCCTGTCTTCAATATCAGGGGCGCCCTGAATTCATAATGAGGGCTATCGTTTTAGCGCTCACCAGTTAGCGCCACTGTAGAGTAAGGTCCTGTCACTTGCTAGTAGCGAAGACAGTGACACCAACTGGTGAGCGCTAAAGTGGTAGGAGGACTATCGCATTTGCACTCATCAAGATGCCGCCACTGTAGAGTAAGGTCCTGTCAATCGCCAGGGGTGCCAACTGTTAAGTATAAAAACGATAGCCCTCATTACGCGCGAGCGATAAGGATGGGTAGTTTGGGGTCATTGGACAAAATTCTACGTGCTCGCAGACCAGACTATAGTAGAGGTTTCGCTAGAATAAAGCGTCTCACCGTACCTTAGGGGCGTCCTGGCTTCTTACGACTGGCTTCTAAGTTGAGGATTTATCACCTGCGTCCCAGAACTTGAGCAAACTCGCTTACCTATAAACCAGTGGTTCCCAAACTTATTTAGTCTACTGCCCACTTTGAGAATAAATTATTTTTTAGCGCCCCCCATTTTTGTAGTCAAGAGTCGAGCTCAGTCGATGTCTAAGAGTCCTCCTAGTAGATGACGCCTCCCAAGCCTCTACAGAACGTCCCGATTTTTTTCTGGGTCTCTTACCGCCTCCCTTTAAGCCAGCAGCGCCCACAAGGGGGCGTTATCGCCCACTTTGGGAAAGACTGCTATAAACTATCGATTACACTGTCCTACCTGTGGGGCGCCCAGGCGATGCCGTTGACGCAGGCGCGGTGGTTGTTGAGGCGCGCGACGGGCGTGCAGGGCACGCGCACGTCCAGTATGATGACTTCGCACGCGTCCATCGCGACGGTGGCCAGGTAGTTCGGGTCCTGCTTGTTCCACGCCAGACGGAGCAGCGGCGTGTGCTGCGGGTCCTGTAGCAGATTTGTTTATTAGGAAAACCAGGGTTTTACAGTTTATAATTTTTTGTCGGCCGTTTGGTGTAGTGGTTCAGAACGGACTACTATGCCGAGAGGTCCCGGGTTCGATTCCCGGCCGGGCAGAAATTGAAATGATGAATTTTAATTTCTGTGACGGGTCTGGGTGTTTTCTATGTATAATATGTATGTATTTACAAAAAAAAAGTATTTAAGTATGTTTATCCCGTCGTCTAGTACCCATAGTACAAGCTTTGCTTAGTTTGGGACTAGAGGCGCAGTGTAAAATGTCCAAGGATATTTATTATTATTTATTTATTATTATAATAAAAAGTAAAAACAAGTTAGGGAATAGGTAAAACACTTTTAGGTTCTCACGGTAGAAAATATTGGATCCTTGTTAATTAGGTTACACCTGTTGTGTTTGATGAAAGAGACCTATAACTAGCAATGGACTGTTAGAAGCTGATGATTAATAAAATGAGAACATAACGTGGTATAACTGTGTATGTATACCAAAGCTATCTTTAATCTACTACTTAGAGCAGGATCGCGAGTATTCATGAGGTTCCAGCAAATTAAAACAAAGAAGCTAAAAACACATCAGAAATGTGCAAAATGAAACAGTAGCTGCAAGGAATTCAAAGATTTAAGGCTGGTTTTAGTGTCACGCGGACCGTCCGGTGCGGACCCGCTCCGCACGGCCAATCTGTATGAACTTCTAGGGAGCGTTTTAGAGTAATGCGGTCCGGAGGAACCGCTCCGCTCCCTAGCAGTTCATACAGATCGGCTGTGCGGAGCGATCCGCACTGACAGTCCGCGTGACACTAAAACCAGCCTAAGTTCTGCTACCCCGTCGATTTCGGGGCCCAGGGAACTTCTTTGGCGACCTATAGAAAACCTGGAGGGGCTTATACGTACGTACCTCGTAGATGATGGTGGAGTGCTCGAGGTGGCGCAGGTCGAACATGCGCACGGAGCCGTCCGCGCCCACCGACGCGAACATGTCGCGCCCGCCGCCCGCGCGGCTGAACGCGATGTCGTACACCTCCTACGGTAACATTCTAGTCACAACTTGTTGTCAATAGATGGCGCTAGGTGTACATGAAGCGAACATGTCGCGCCCGCCGCCCGCGCGGCTGAACGCGATGTCGTACACCTCCTACGGTAACATTCTAGTCACAACTTGTTGTCAATAGATGGCGCTAGGTGTACATGAAGCGAACATGTCGCGCCCGCCGCCCGCGCGGCTGAACGCGATGTCGTACACCTCCTGATATCATCAGTGAGTATGTATAATTTATACACTCAACATCAAATAAAACGCACCTCCCGCAACAAGCACTTTCAAACGTATGCATCCGCACTTCCTATTTATTGGGCTTTCAAATAACACCAATATTGTTGGGACACCATGATTGTGTCAGAAGAAAATCTTTAAAGTTCGCGTCACGGAAGGTGCGGTATATTTGATGTTAAGTGTAGTAACATTAATAAGGTATACGATAGTTCAGCATTTGGAGCGCTAGTGCTGCAATGGCGTCAACTGGAAACCCTCATCGATGGCGCTACATGTACATCAGGCGAATATGTCGCGCCCGCCACTCCGCGGCTGAACGCGATGTCGTACATCTGTTCTGCAGGCACCAGCCGATATAATACAAGACGGATACGGAATTATACAGGACGAATAGCGATTTTTTATGACATGCTCAGTTCCAATTACCCTGTATAGAACGGAACAAAAAAAAAGGCGTACGGCCACCAGTGGGTGGGGTATACAATAGTATAGAACTTAACACGCCAGGGGCGCCAACTGGAAACCCCCATTGGACGTTCCCTTCGTGTAAATAGTCAATAGATAGCGCTAGGTGTACATGAAGCGAACATGTCGCGCCCGCCGCCCGCGTGGCTGAACGCGATGTCGTACACCTCCTGATATCATCAGTGAGACGTTAATAAGGTAGGAAGAATTGTACGCTTCAAGTTGAAAAAGAAGAAGCCTTCAACTGTTTTTAAAGGAAGAAGGACGAACACACTTATAAACGGGACTATTCCCACCTCTCGTCCCCACAGCTGCAACTCCTGTGTAGCCAGGATCTACAGCTTGACCGCCATAAAAATCCAACCAAGGTCAAGTTTGTCCGAGGGGGAAAATTAAACTGTCATTGGAACACACTTATAAACCCGGAAACGGATCGTAACCGTATCAACTCAAGGCGGTCATTCTTTGTATGAAACTTCGTACTGGAACACACACTTAACACTGCAGTACACGCGCCTCTTTTTTTACACCAATACACGCGCGGCCTACTCTGGTAAGCCAATTTAAAATCACTGTAAATCAGTTTGTAAACAATTTATGAATAAAATTACTATGTAAATGATAAAAGTGTTTATTATAGTTCTTTTATAATCTAAGTTTCTTTGTATAACTATTTGGGATAAAACATTATAAACAGATTAAAAAATTGTAAATTTTATGGACCAAAATTGCACTCTTAGATCCATGCTAGCAAAAAAAAAATATTGAAAAAATATGATTTGTTTTTTATCTGTCATAGTATTCAAGACTTTCTACTGCCTGGTACATGGGGTAAATCCATTTTTTGCTAGTCTTCCATAATTTTTTTCGTGAGTGATTTCGGGCTTTTGTGTAGATCCGCAGTTTTGACGGCCAATTTTAGAAAAGTGCGTAGACGCCTAGCGACCCAAGCTTTACTGGCTTATTGACAATTTAGTAAACGAGGCTTTCCTGGAATGCCAGCTCTCTGGCGCAAGTTCTTAAAAAGTTATAGCGTAAAATGCTACCCTGGTCTACTCTAGTAGGCCACGCGTGTACTCTAGTGTTAACCGCACCTTAACGTAAACACCTCGCGGTTGACAGTGCGGCGAAAAGCAATACGGGATTGATCCCTTTCTGGGTTGATAAGTGTACTATGTCCTTTAAGTTACAACTTGCTGTCAGTAGATTGTTTGGGTGTACACATAGCGCAATTATTTAAACACGTGCTGTGTGCGTGCTACCATGCTACGCCGCCACTGGGCCCCCCTTAAAATCCTTAAATGCCCAGGGCCCCTAGTAGGTTAAAGACGGCCCTGATAACGGATAACCCTTTCCTTAATGGGGCTTACCAGTTGGCGCAACTGGTGACAAGCACAGTATTTGGGCGTTTTTATATACTACCAAATAAAAATTTGCTATATTTGGCAGTGGAAACAAGAACTCATACATAAATCAGGAATGAAATATGAGTGAATAAACTGTAGTTAACTGACGTTATGACATTATATCGTCAACAAACAAACTGTTGTTAGTAAACAATAATAATAACAAAGAGGTGAATGAATTGGCGATGACGAAATAAAAATAATTAATTAAAACGCGATTAGAAGACATACTTATTTTCTAAAAGTATTTTTATCAATAAAAAATATCAACAGAAGCAAAACTTATTATTATGTGTAATTTATTAAGCATTACGAAGACCAATACACAATAAATGCTTTAATTAATAAATGAGTCGTCCATTGCTATGCAATAATTAATTGGTTTCGTATACTATTAATTAGTAGATGAACATCGAAATACTCAATTAAAATTCTTCTTTGGTCAATCATCTTTCAAAGACAGAAACATTCGAAAAATATTTCCATTGTAGTGTTGATATTTACTTGAAATAAACTTTGCTCACTGACTTTGGTGAATTAATTTGACCTTCACTGGTTGAGTTTTATTTGGCAGTCAACCTGTAGATCCCGGCTACACAGGAGTTGCAGCGGTGGAAACGACAGTTGGGAATAGTCCCGATTTGGTAAACTAAGATGAAATTGGTTTTAAGAAAATATTACATTTAATAGAGGCTGTTTTAGATTATTATAGCTGACAAATCAAATAAAATAATATATCTATTATATGTCCAAAATACATGGATTATATCGTAAAATGTAAAATAGAGGTCCAAGTACATTAATTTGCTTGTAATGAGGGCTATCGTATCGCTCACCAGTTAGTGCCACTGTAGAGTAAGGTCCTGTCACTTGCTAGCAGCGAAGACAGTGGCACCAACTGGTGAGCGCTAAAGTGGTAGGAACACTATCGCATTTGCACTCATCAAGATGGCGCCACTGTAGAGTAAGGTCCTGTCAATCGCCAGGGGTGCCAACTGTTAAGTATAAAAACGATAGCCCTCATTGTCATAAATCAAGCTCTTACCAACCCACCTATCATTAGATTACCTTGTCATGTGCGATGAGCTGCGTCTTAACATGTCCGGAGACCTCGTTGACTCGTCCCAACACCTGTCCCGTCTCCAGCCCCCAGATAGTGCAAGTGGTGTCGATGGAGCTGGTGCCGATGAGGTTGGGGTCCACCTCGTTCCAGTCAAACGAAGTGAGCGGTGCGCAGAAGTCAGAATTCTTGTTGTTGTTTAGAACGCACTCGAAAAGGGTGTACGGTTCTCCAGCGCGCCATATGCGGAGGTAGTCGCCTGTGGATGGATGGAGGCAGAATTGAGATGGAAAGTAGTAAAACAGGCTACAATTTCTGAAGAATGGTTTAAAAAACCTTGACCACATGCTTCTGTTCATGCTACTTCGTCTATATCGTATATTATTATTTTCTACTACGTCTGTATTTACACTTAAAATTTATACGCACACTATTATTATTATTTATTTATGTATATTTTATGCAGTATAGGTCAGTGTCCGTGACTCTCACTCGGCATGGGGCACACTGAAAACCAGCGTCGTGGCTTCCCTCACCGGGGGCCACGGCATATGCTGAGTGGGGTCCCATTGCGATGGGCATCGCTGTGCGACAGGGTGGCACTGCTTAGTTTACTTGCTCATTCATTGTATGTTTTATGTCACCTCTGTCTTATTTGCTTTTTTTTTTATTTTACCTCTTTTGTCTTTTGTGATGTCCATAGCAATAAATGTTTCTTTCTTTCTTTCTTCTGCTCAATAATGCAGGTAAAAGGGCATTGTTGTGTGATTTACTAACATAGTTTCTAAGACCTTTGTTACTAACACTTTTATGGGATATGCCTGAATTAAATACCTTTTATTTATTTATTGCTTGTAAGGAAGATGGTCTTTCATGAACATGACACTTTAGTGTACAGTTGAACCCCCTTACTAATAAAAAGTTACACAGTTGTTGAACATTGTTTTAAAATGACATTTCCATACTAAACGTCTCTTTAAAACACTGTTCAACGAGCGTGTAAGTTTTATTAGTAAGGGGGTTAGAGTATTAAAAACAAATAGACTATCATTAATTTACAGTTAGTAATAAAATCACACTTATTACAATTCAATTGCCATTGTTTCTACTTTAAAACTTCTGAACTTGACCTTTATTTCTGAGCTTGGTATAAAACTACCACTACACAATGAAAGCATTGTCTTTATTGTGTTATTTTGATTGGCGTTGATCAATTTGAATAGTAAGCAAATTTGCACAGTATTTTTGTATACTTTAATGCAATCATCAAAAATGAAAGATATTGATGGACACTTACCGCTGGTAGCTAGTAGATCTGGGTACACCCCTTTACTGTCCGGAATCCACATGATCTTCGTGGTGGGGTAGGGGTGGTCAAATGTGCTTTTGGCACTGAATTCACTTGTCTCTTCATCCAGTGATATTATTTGTACCTAATTAAACAATTCAATATGTAACTTTCTTAACATCATAAAAGTAAATAATTTTCTGCAAATCACCGTCATAAAAGTAATTTTCTGCAAATTGACTTTAAAAAGTGCTTTTAAACATCCCTTCGGGAAAATAAATGGGCCAGCAATAATTGCTTAAGGCTTAATCAGTATTTCAGTAATATGTTACCTTATTGTTATATTCTTCTACAAAGCTGCCAAGGGCCAGTCTGAATCGTTTGTCAGGACGCACGGACCAGTTCATCGAATACAACGGCCATGGTGCTTGATATCTGGAAGTGAAGGAAATAAACATTGCATTTATTAGGTACCATAACTTAAAAAAAATACCACAAAATGTATGAAAGTTGTGGTATTTAATATTGAGAATTTAAGAAATAACGAAAGAAGTACAGAGCCCCGATTACGGTAACTTTTAACGTCTACAATCCAGACGCGTTTCTGATTCTGCGATACGATTGGTCAAAACAGCTGACGTACGCTGTTGAACGACCAATCGTATCGCAGAATCGAGAAGCGTGTCTGGATTGTTGACGTTAAAAATTACCGTAATCGGGGCTCTGGATAAGAATGCTTACTTGTATATTTCTTTGCGTTTCGTGCTCGAACTCGTCGTACTAGAGCTGCTATGTGGCATAGACATCGTTACAAAACTATGATCCTGAAAATTCATTTTTTCTCAACTTCTTGTTAAATTAACACAAACTAATGTATATGCACTAAATTACTGGTGATATTACCCGGGCTAACACATCACAACAACAATAAATAGTTACTAAAATGAGGCTAAGAAGACGAAAATAACACGAGCCAAAGCAACCAACACAAAACGGTTACTTACTAGCACAAGTCCCAAAATCACACTTTTATCTGATTACTTTAGTGACCGACATGAATATTGTCGCAGTTTTCGTCAGTTTTACGAAGCCTTTTCAATTTATTAATAGAATAAATCGCATGTTTTCATCAAACAAGCATTTCAGCAACATTGACGTGTTTAATGACATTTAATTTTAATGTTGCCACTTTAAGCCAAACACCACAAAATGCTTCCAAAAACACCATACATAAATTCTGAGCTTTTTGGAAAAAAAATAATTGTGTAAGGTTCGAGCGACAGAGTGACAATAGTGTCTTATCATATAAATTTATGAGTGTCAATTTTGAGATATTTCGTAAAATTGAAATACCTAACTCTACTTCATTACAAATTAAATTTATTTTACACAAGGGAGAATAATTTGAAAAAGGGAAAAATGACACTATATTATGGCAATTAGTAGAAACAAAACTTGTCAAAAGAATTTAAGATTATACAGCATTGATTTTTAGTTTTACACATAAAATACATTTTGTAAAATTTAATAAATTGAAAATAAAAGTCTGAATAAATTATGGTTTTATTATTTAATAGAAATAAATTTCATTTGGTTTACTTTGATAATGTTATACGATAAAATAAATATTTTTCTCGAGATTACAAATAAGTTCTACGTGAACTCGATAGATGGCAGTAAAAGTAAAAGCATTGTGGTGTCAGCGTTGCGTCGGTGGTTGTAGGTTCTGGATTTGTTTCCCAGGTTCGGTTCAGACGTTCAACTAATGTGATACATATTTTGATTATGAATGATGAATCTTTATGGGTACAATATAATACCTAACTAATATCGTTCTCGTTTCATTGTGCATTTATGGCAGCAGTCTTGCTCTAAAATAGAATGCTTCCGGAATTACCAAGTAGTTTACGAGCTTCTACTTACTCCATAAAAAAATATATTTTCCGGAGTACTTAAGAAACAGGGTTTATACACAAAATATAACAGAAGGTAAACTCATGTATGTACCTCGCTTTGCATACCTCTCTCGCTCGCACGCTCGGCCGTCGCGCCAGGGTTGTCTTGTCATGTGTTGTGTTTATTTCGTTATGATAGAAAAATGTTACTCTTAATACTACGCAAGAAAGACAATAACAGATATCCACGTATACTTATTTATATTTAGTACGTTATTATAGTAATAGTTTGCAAACAAATACACGAGAAGGAAGTAGTATTTAGTTGAGTGGTTGACACTATTATCCAACTAATATTAGGTATAAATGCGAAAGTTTGGATGTCTGGATGTTTGTTGCTCTTTCACGCAAAAACTACTGAACTGTTTATAACCCTGAATAACATATAAGCTATAATTTATGACGATCTGTGACAAACTAAATTTCACGCGGGTGAAGCCGCGGGCAAAAGCTAGTTATCCAATAATTCCTAAAACCTCTCTAAAACAATTCGATATTCCTAATAATTACTGGTGTGATTTAAATGAATTTGGTATCAATTTAAAGATAAAAGTTTAATCTTTAAAATGGTGCCACTTTTTTTGTTCCTAACAAATTCGTTAGTACACAAGTTCGCGTGGAAACAACTTCATGTAAGTGATTCCATAGTTTTGCTCGCGAGTGTAGATAAGTTTTTCCTTAGTACCTAGTCGAGTAGGTATCTTGCCATCGTAAACAAATACAGATAAAATTAAAGATGGCAATGTCCTTTTATGATAAGTAATTTAGATCTAAATTGATATCTACATATATGATATATGATGAAACAGTGATGTCTTGTAGGCTGCTAAGGCCTGCCCACACAAATGTACACTCGCGAGCAAAAGTATGGAATCACTTACATGAAGTTGTTTCCACGCGAACTTGTGTACTAACGAATTTGTTAGGAACAAAAAAAGTGGCACCATTTTAAAGATTAAACTTTTATCTTTAATTTGATACCAAATTCATTTAAATCACACCAGTATTTAAAAAGATATCCCGGCTGATGTGAAGAAGTAACGAAAAAGACATGTATGAACTGTTTGATACGTCGCGAGTTGCGGCCTATTTACCCCCTATAAAAGCACGCGTTTTCGGATTTTTGCTTTCACACGTTAATTCATACACATCTCCGCTTCTTTTGACACTTAACCTGGGATTCTACACCTTCAGAAGCAGCACAAATCGTTGCACTATTGCAAAAAGGGCTCAGCCAGCGGGCTGTCGCATGTCAGCGCCACATAAGCCAGTCCTGGGTTTCGAAAGTTTTAAGACGCTTTCGGGAGACTGGTGGCTTTATCCCGAGACCAAGTTCTGAACAGCGCCGGCGCACATCGTAGACGGAAGACCGTNTCGCGTTCGCGCCACGTCATTTCAGCAAGCAAATGTATTCCTATGTCCAGATACTTTCGCTGTTACAAGTTTTTCAATATCTTGCAAAAACATTGCCGCTTATTTTTAGCTCATTGGCAATTAAAAAGCTTTAAGTTCCAATACTAAGTACTGTTTTAACACTAATTATTATTGCATTTATACACTTGCGAGTAAAAATATGGAGTCACCCTATTTGTTCCGAACAATCAAAATGACCATTTTAAAGGGTAATATTTAAAATGGATAAGTACCCTAAGTAGATTGGACAATAAGTAGGTATTCAGTTCTAAGATGGCTTTGACTCTAAACAAAACACAGGGTGATGATTCCATACTTTGCTCGTAAGCTAATAAAGATAACTACACTCGCGAGCAAAAGTATGGAATCACTTACATGAAGTTGTTTCCACGCGAACTTGTGTACTAACGAATTTGTTAGGAACAAAAAAAGTGGCACCATTTTAAAGATTAAACTTTTATCTTTAAATTGATACCAAATTCATTTAAATCACACCAGTAAAAAGATATCCCGGCTGATGTGAAGAAGTAACGAAAAAGACATGTATGAACTGTTTGATACGTCGCGAGTTGCGGCCTATTTACCCCCTATAAAAGCACGCGTTTTCGGATTTTTGCTTTCACACGTTGATTCATACACATCTCCGCTTCTTTTGACACTTTACCTGGGATTCTACACCTTCAGAAGCAGCACAAATCGTTGCACTATTGCAAGAAGGGCTCAGCCAGCGGGCTGTCGCACGTCAGCGCCACATAAGCCAGTCCTGGGTTTCGAAAGTTTCAAGACGCTTTCGGGAGACTAGTGGCTTTATCCCGAGACCAAGTTCTGAACAGCGCCGGCGCACATCGCAGAGGGAAGACCGTTTTTTCATGTCAACCTCTCTATGAAATCGTCATTTGACTGGAATCGACGTCCAGTAAGAGCTCAGAAATGTTCGTAGGATAGCTGTTAGCGAGTAGACAGTTTGTCTAAGACATAAGCAATAGAATTTAACTCCAAAAAGGCCTGCCACAGGCTCGAAACTGACGGCAGGTCACCGATAAGCACGCTTTCAATTTGCTCGTACACATCTCGATGTTAAGTCGAGCAAGCCACCCCCATAAGCCACTGTTTCAGCGAACCAGCACTGCACAAATCGCTCCTCAGGCCGCCTATAAACCCGACCTCTTCGACTGCTGCCCTGCAAACACAGTTTGCATTCATCGGAGAACAGAACTCGCCTCCATTACTCGCCTTCCCATCGAGATGTGTACGAGCAAATTGAAAGGGTGCTTATCGGTGACCTGCCGTCAGTTTCGAGCCTGTGGCAGGCCTTTTTGGAGTCAAATTCTATTGCTTATATCTTAGACGAACTGTCCACTCGCTAACAGCTATCTTACGAACATTTCTGAGCTCTTGATGGACATCGATTCCAGTCAAATGACGATTTCATAGAGAGGTTGACATGAAAAAACGGTCTTCCCTCTGCGATGTGCACCGGCGCTGTTCAGAACTTGGTCTCGGGATAAAGCCACTAGTCTCCCGAAAGCGTCTTGAAACTTTCGAAACCCAGGACTGGCTTAAGTGGCGCTGACGTGCGACAGCCCGCTGGCCGAGCCTTTCTTGCAATAGTGCAACGATTTGTGCTGCTTCTGAAGGTGTAGAATCCCAGATAAAGTGTCAAAAGAAGCGGAGATGTGAATCAACGTGTGAAAGCAAAAATCTAAAAACGCGTGCTTTTATAGGGGCTAAATAGGCCGCAACTCGCGACGTATCAAACAGTTCATACATGTCTTTTTCGTTACTTCTTCACATCAGCCGGGATATCTTTTTAAATACTGGTGTGATTTAAATGAATTTGGTATCAATTTAAAGATAAAAGTTTAATCTTTAAAATGGTGCCACTTTTTTTGTTACTAACAAATTCGTTAGTACACAAGTTCGCGTGGAAACAACTTCATGTAAGTGATTCCATATTTTTGCTCGCGAGTGTAGCTACATTATATTAGAATTCCAATGTTTTGTCATAATTTACTAGGTAACTTATTAATTATTATTAATTAGTAACACAGCTAAGTTTATTTTTCAAGTCATAATCAGGTTTGAGAATTAATTAACAAGTCAAACTTTCCTAAACTCTAAAGAACGCCAAGTCAAGGGCATATCACTATCTGCCAAAACCCAAAGCCAATGCCTAATGAAGACTATTGGCGTGAAATCGCTATTAATCGAATTGAAACTAGTTTTATAGTTTATCTACATTAACCTTAGCGAACAAAGCGCGCAGCAGCCGTTGTCAAAACATGACGAATTGCGCGCGCGCACAAAAGAACTTATTAATATCTGTACACGCCTTGACCTATGGTCAAAGGAGCTTGATATTATCCGCTTCAAAACATACTAAGCATTACGATTCCGTTTCGATTGACTTGCGATTAATAAGACAATTGCGTAAAATGTTTCAGCGTTGACAAACATAGCTATCTGATGTTGACTAATCTTGTAGTAAGGTACTTGATACAAATAAGGCCTACGTTCTAATAAGGCCTATACATCAGAAAACACAGATAAACAAATCCAACCGGGATAATACTTCAAGGACACGTACTCATATGCCCTACAACCCGGTAGAGTGCAAGAGCTTCCCGATCCACGATCCCAGCACCAATTGGCACGCGTTCTTCTAAGGTGGTGGATGATTTCGTGCTCTCTTATAAAAATCTGGCGATTTCATCTTAAATTTTCGGTAAAATAACGCTGTTTTAGATTAAGCTTTTCTTAGTAATCGTTTCTAAATATTTCTTACTAGCTAATAATTACCTTAATTTGTACTACTGGCTATAGATGCATTATTTGTAAATTTTTAAAGACAACAAGAGCGAAATATCTAATAAGGCCTAGGCCTTATTTCAGCATGGTAGGCCATATTGGATACTTATGTCAACACCTGATTACGGACAAATTCATTGAACTAAATGAGTTAAAGAGTAACTAAATATTTATTTAATAAGAATGTAGTAACAGGTTAGTAAACCGCACAGAAAATAAAAAGAAAACAGAGTAAAAAAAAATTACTAAACCTGTAAAAAAAGAAACAAAATACAAAACCAATAAAAAATAAGAAAAAACCGCCGTATGTATAATTCTAAAGGATTAAAGCTGATATTATCATGCCTGTCTCGAAGACAATGTAGCAGATATGCTACCATAAAGGACTGCTTTTGGTGGTATCATAAAGATTGTGTAGGAGTTCGTAAAGATGATTCAGAAGCCTTTTTATGCCCTGGTTCTAACAAAAATTGAGATCTCATTTTGTTTACAAAAAATCAAGACTAAATGATGTTCCTAAACTGATTTATTTAAAAGGTTTTATGTGTAGGCCTTATTCGAACACGGTGTTTTAATAAGCCCTATACAAAAAAATAATATTGTTTGTTTTTGATATTTTTTTTGATAATTTAAGTAAGGAATCATTACTTTGTTACTATGAATATTTAATTTTATCTATAATTTATGTATTATTCTTAATAAGTGGAATTTAAGTTTATCTAGAGATATACAGTATTATTTCTGTTTACTTGGTATGTAAAATTTTGATAACGCAAACAAATCGACGTGTTTAATGTTATAAGACCGCATTTTGTTTATTACAACCTCAATTTTAAGGTCTACAGGCATTTGAATCATATAGGCCTTATTCCGTGTAGGTGATTTAATAAAGCCAAAATCAGTGGTTTCGTAATTTGCTTACTTTGAATAGATTTAGTTAAAAATTGTGTTATTTTTTGTAATATTGCCAAAATTAAAGGATGAAAGAAGTTAATTAACCTTGTTTTTGTTGACTGGCGTTAATATTTATTGAAATATAAGCATTTAAAGTTAGGTAGGCCTTATTTGTATCAAGTACCTTATTAAAAATCCTTTTGTATGACTAAGATTAAAGAAACTCCATATTCTGGGTTTTCACAATAAAATCATAAGGGCAATAAATAAGACATTTACTGGGCAGTTACAGGTTTTGCTTTTACATTGATGGAGGCGCAGTAACGGGCAGCCCTTATTTGAATTTGAAAATGTTTGCTCATTTCTGGAACCTTCTATTGATCCGTTTCTAATGTACTTTTCGCTGAATAAAAACTTCAGCAGTTAACCTTATCCGAGAAAAACCTAGCGGCTAACTATTTTTGCTGGCAACCCCAAACTTAAGATTAACCAATTAACGGTCACGCGACCCACATTTTAGTCAAGTACCGCCCATTGCATTCCTAGGCACGACCTTACCATTCCGCGCATGCGTGTTGCGCTGCTTAGCTCCGGTTAAGGACGCCACTTTCTTTCTTACGTCAACCCCCCTTAAGGGATCGTGATATAATTAGTTGCGCAGGCGCGGAATGTGGCTTAAGTGTAACGTCTGGGGTAATAAAAAGGTTTGCTGTCGTATTTGTAACACTTTTGTTATATTTAACTCGGTTATGTTAATTTATTTCTTTGGCTGAATGTGTATCACAACTTTACAAACTGCTTAGGTAGTTCATGTACATATTCGTCGTAAACTTATGTAAAAGAAGAAGTCAGTAGTGCTCCTGCTCGAGTTTCTTCAATAAAGTGTATTAGTTGGCAGTTGTAACTAAATTAGCTAGGAGTGTTAGTACATATTGTTTAACTGTAACAAACAACTGTAAGTTGTAGTACAAACTTATTATAACATCTAATATGGATGCGCTAATGTGGTAAAGCAATAAATCATTATTTAGTAACAGGAGCTATAAGTTTTCGGAGGTTTTTTCAAGGGGATGAAAGGGGGAAAAGGATGGGAATACGCATAGACAGTCAAGGTCACCATGGGAGTTGGTATTTTGTGGTTTAGTTGCAAACTACTGTGAACTATATTCTGGTTATTAAGTGAAGCATTTTGATTCGAATGATATTTCCAAGAAATATATAGAGATCATATCTGTAAATGCCAGTTCAATTTATAGAACCTAGTACAAGATACTAAAATATTCGGAGAAATCTGAACATTAAAAGGATTTGATCATTTTTTAGTTAAATTTTGTAATAAAGAGGTTTACTTATTTTATTTACTTTCTTCAACCTTTATCATTTTGGGATTCCGGAAGACTTATAAAGTTATTTTGATTTCATTTGCCTCTATTCCCATTGTCCCCAACATGGTGACATGAAATTTCCTTTCCGTTGTTCACCTTTTCTATTGAAAATGTTTCACTTATCGTTGTTATCGATATTAACTTTGGTAGATAATTGGGCGTCGCATCTCCTGAATCTTCAGAGACGATGTATTTTTATTTTCAAGACCAGATCCGCCTTGCGATTCTCACAAACCAGTGTTTACGTTTAGATGATTTCAGAATGCATTAGGCTATCCGACAGGGGGCGGTCCTCGTCACAGGGAAGTGGCCTCTGCGGATCAGATACGAGGCGCCTTGACCCGCGGCCTTACGGACCACAATGCGATGAAAGGCTGACCATTCGTGTTATGGACCATTGTGGTGTGTGATGGCAATTGATTTGGGTTTGATGAAACAATGCGTTTTGTCTAAATAACGATCAGGAGTCCAACGTGGGAGCAAATGTCTTCTGACGGAAGGATAGGACAGATATTATGAGTAATTTAAAAGGGTTTGTTGACAGAGTCACTTAACAATAGTCCTATGTTCTGTCCCATATTCTAAGTAGATAAAAGACTTCATCGCCTTGACTCGTTTGATTTTTATTGGAGGGATACACAGGAGTTGCAGCGTTGGGAACGAGAGGTGGGAAGAGTACCGTTATAGACTACATCACAATAAGAGTATGCTTAGGATGGTTTTTGAAACAAAAACGTGTTGTTGTCTACTACTCTGTCGACAGTAAAATGTAGAATCTATTATAGCTAACTTCTTACTGAAATACTTAAAACCCATGTTAACATGGGCTAGTGTTGGCTCATATACCCATTCACCTAACACCCTGTATAACTTTTGATAGAAACTAATAGCTATATTTAAACTCAAATTTGAAATAAGTGCTGTAAAACTGAGTCATAGTTTAAAGTTTTGTGTGAAGATTAGAGCAGGTGTGTCCGGAAAATACATAATGTTGATATTGCGGAAACTAAATCGATTAATTGATCGATTACATAATTTGTTTCACAGGACGTGAGATATCAGCCTAAAGTTCAAGGCCCGGTTCGATCAGATCGTCGATTGTAGAAAATAATGTATTGTTACTTAATTAGCTTCGAGTGCTTTTTATATTTCCTGGTAAATATTTTGTATGAATATTGACATTAAACAAAGATGTAATTGCAATTTTTTATAAGTTCTTAAGTGGTAGATATCAGACTGAAATCTCAAACTATGTTAATGTACATAAATAATGTATAAAAGAGGAAACCTTTTTACGTAAGTACATTTCAGGTAGTTACGTTTTTGGTTCTAGCAGCAATAAAGCAATAAATAAGTCACATTATACTGTTTACGTTTCTTATACGAGTATTGTATAGATTGTGCACAGAACTATAAAATAAAATGACTCAAATACAAAACCTTTTCCAAGTCCTTTAATACTCAATATACGTCGACGTCCCGCTCTCTCTGCCGGCACCAGAGCCCGTAGACAGAGGGTAAGCCTTCGCTGTCGTTGGCATACTTCAAGTACAAAGTCCTTAGTACTAGTAGCAGTACAAACAGTACTCCAGTGAGCAGTACTAGCTGGTATAACTGCACGCTAGCGGCCTCTATGTTTCGGCGGCCGGCGGTTTTCATATAGATGGACCTCTTGATGCGATAGAATCGGGTCGGCTTCCGACGAAAGTTAAACATTTATGGGCTTGTGTTTGGAAGTGGGGCATAATAGAATGCCTTTTAGACCTGGAAATGAAAATGTAACCATGAAGATAGAAAATACATACAGATGTAAATATACTGTAAAGTTAGATGAAAATGAAATTGAGAGATTCTAACAGATAAGTAGACTGGTCGCCCCGCAAATCGAAGCGCAATAGGTAATAAGAATAATGTTTTTTTATATAGGACTCCTGTTTACAATAATCTCTGTGTATAATAATGTGCCGCTTGGGGATTGATGATAAAGTTGTAAAGATTTATGTAAAAAGTAGTCTGGCTTAAGGCCCGGTTTCCTCCAAGACGGAGAGCGTAGAGGATAAGAACGGAGAAGAGTCGGGCGGACGAACTTTTCCACAGAATTCGACAGTGGCGCTTCGGCGCGACGCGGAGAGTAGAAATGGAAATAATGAAATGTAATTGGTTATTCCAAAACACTTCTCCATTTCAGCTTGCTAGAAACCAGGCCTTAGAGCCAAATAGCAGAAATAGGACGCTCTCTTCACTACAGGCACAGGTCACTGCAAGAACAGCATATTAAGACGGTACTTTAGGGCAGGAATGTTATTCTTATCTTAACTAGTCCAAAGGCCGAATAGAACCTTGGAAATGTTTATAAACTTTTTGACGTCGGATCCCTACAAACGGGGTGTCTATGGATAGGGCTCGCCGAAACGAATCCGATAAGCCGATAAACGTCGGGGATGGCCCTAGAAAATTTTGAAGTTGACGCCCAAAAATCGTCTTAGATTTTACCTAAAACACTAAGGCTGCAGCACTCACTTATCACAAAAATGTTGCATCTAGATTATTGATTAATTTAGCACTTACAATACGTTTTATCAGTATGAACATTGGTGTGTAAAATCTTTGGAGGCGCTAGTAGCCTGGTAAGATTAACGTTTAGCGAATGTTATAGTTGTAACAATGTACTTTATCTTTGTTATTCACTTGTTTGTTACGTATTTATGTCAATAAAGAAAATTTAAAACTCACTTATCAGGTTCACGTGCCCTCCGGCTTGAGGTACAGCAGATACAGCGAGCAACCAGCACGCCCGTCCACGCCACGATGGCGCACAGCTGCAGCTCGTATGGGCTTAGCTCGTTCTCTTTGCTGCTCTTCATGTTCAAGGCCGAATCATCATTATCGTCATTTCAGCCATAGGACGTCCACTGCTGAACATAGGCCGCCCCCAATGACTTCTACATAGCACGGTTGATAGCGGCCTGCATCCAGCGCCTTCGTGCTATCTTTATCAGCGTGCTATGGAAAGGGCTATGCTCGGTGTTTCTTTACGAGATCAAATCAGAAATGAGGAGATACCTAAACGAACTGAAGTCACTGACATAGCCCGACGGATTAGCAAGTTGAAGTGGCAATGCGCAGGGCACATAGTACCTACGCAGAACTGACGGCCGATGGGGCAGCAAGGTTCTGGAGTGGAGGTTACGTACCGGAAAACGCAGCGTGGGACGTCCACCCGCAAGGTGGACCGATGACCTGAAAGGCCGAATAGAATCTTGGAAACGGCTGCAGCACTCACTTATCAGGCTCACGTGCCCTCCGGCTTGAGGTACAGCAGGTACAGCGAGCGCAGCACGATCGCCGTCAGCACCAGCACGCCCGTCCACGCCACGATGGCGCACAGCTGCAGCTCGTATGGGCTTAGCTCGTTCTCTTTGCTGCTCTTCATGTTCAAGGCCGAATCATCATTATCATCATTTTAGCCATATGACGTCCACTGCTGAACATAGGCCTCCCCCAATGACTTCCACATCGCACGGTTGGTAGCAGCCTGCATCCAGCGCCTTCGTGCTATCTTTATCAGCGTGCTATGGAAAGGGCTATGCTCGGTGTTTTTTTACGAGATCAAAATAATGTGGAATTGTGTAAAGCAATCGTAATCATTTGACAGTTGATAAAGTACGATTATTCTGTCAAACGCTTTGTTTAACTGACTTTATCGTACGTTATGAACTGTCAAATGATAACGATTGCTTTACACAATTCCACCTCAAATCAGAAATGAGGAGATACGTAAACGAACTAAAGTCACTGACATAGCCCGACGGATTAGCAAGTTGAAGTGGCAATGCGCAGGGCAATACCTACGCAGAACTGACGGCCGATGGGGCAGCAAGGTTCTGGAGTGGAGGTTACGTACCGGAAAACGCAGCGTGGGACGTCCACCCGCAAGGTGGACCGATGACCTGAAAGGCCGAATAGAATCTTGGAAACGGCTGCAGCACTCACTTATCAGGCTCACGTGCCCTCCGGCTTGAGGTACAGCAGGTACAGCGAGCGCAGCACGATCGCCGTCAGCACCAGCACGCCCGTCCACGCCACGATGGCGCACAGCTGCAGCTCGTATGGGCTTAGCTCGTTCTCTTTGCTGCTCTTCATGTGCAGCACGCGTCTGATTACGTCGAATCTGAAGGTAATAAAATATCCTTAAATATCCTTGGACATTTTACACTGCGCTTCTAGTCCCAAACTAAGCAAAGCTTGTACTATGGGTACTAGACAACGGATATAAACATACTTAAATAGGTACTTTTTTTTATACATAGAAAACACCCAGTCCAATACAAACAAATATGTTCATGCACACAAATGTTTGTACTGTGCGGGAATCGAACCCGCTACCTCCGGAATAGTAGTTCGTTTCGAACTACTACACCAAACGGCCGACAGTAATGATTTATTTCTTTACATGTAGGCTTTGTATTAACAGCATTAGCCCGTATGGTATCTCCATTCATGGTGAACTGGCTCACAATGCTGTCACCGGTTTAGTATTTGGGTACAAACCCAAACACAAATTCGATAAACATACTTTCAAGAGTATGTTTATCTGTGAGTCGGATTAAGCACCCGTTTATGAGCATGTGAGTTTGGAAAAATATTATTTCATAGTATGATAGGTACTTCAAAACTGAACGTTAGCAATAAGCCTCGCTGAAAAAGTGCCTTACATAACGATCTCGCGCTTTTTTCATTTGACACTGCCAGAAACGTTGCAAAGGATATTTTAGGCAAATTCAAGTGATGGATGACTCAAATTAGTCAATCAGAAAGCCACATAATCCAGTTCAAATTCAAAATCTAAGCAAAAACGAACTTACCTTCGCCTTTTGGGTTCTTCATGCTGTGGAAGAGTCAGCAGCCGCTTCCTCACCGTCTGCACCAGATCTGACATGGTTGTCCGTTCGCATATTTCTTGTGTTATTTGCCCATGGTGGAAATTGTATAATTTATTTTAGATTTGATTTGTTTAGCTATTTTTCTGTTGATTTCACATGTTGCCGGGAGTGATTGACGTTGCCATTTTTTACCTTTTTAATATTTTATGGCTATAGATTGTGATTGGAGGGTTATTGAGGGAGGTCACATTCTATATTGTTTAATTTGAGGTTTTAATGACTTTCGTAATAGTCTGTTATTTGGAAATGCAAAGTGAATTTTAGCGATGGTTTATAAAACTGTAATCCAGTAAAATTTTATTACTAAAGAACAAAATAGGTAGTCGCATCAGGTAGGTAGTGACTCAAAAACATTTTAATGATTAAAAATATTTTCGAAGTAGGAAACTAAATACTACATAACGAAAATATTAGAAAAATCATATTATATCGAAAAATATTTAAAGATATAGTAATAAATGATATGTGTTGTCAGTAAATCTTAATATTTCCCTACAAATATCGCGAGTGGGCGGCGCACGCGCATCGTTTGTTTGCTCTCGCGATTGTTTCCGACTGAACAATGCGGCTGCGGTCAGTCACAGGGCCGTACTGGAGGAAAGGGATTATAATAAATCTTTTCTACCTATAGATTTTTAAAATAAATAATAAAGAGAAAGCATTAATAAATAAAATTGACATAAACGTAAACAACAAAAGTCTTCTCCCAAAAGTGTTTTGGATTCGATGTTCCTCTAACGCGTTGATGTCTTTTGTATGGTTTTCGTATAAAATCCTTTTTGCCCTATTTTTTTTTGTTTATTTCGTTCGTTTCAGCCCAAAAGACGTCCACTGCTGGACAAAGGCCTCCTCCAAGGTTTTCCACAATGAACGGTCCTGCGCTGCCCGCATCTTTACCAAATCGTCGGTCCACTTAGTAGGAGGCCTGCCCACGCTACATCTTCCAGCCCGTGGTCGCCACTCGAGAACTTTTCTGCCCCAACGGCCATCGTCTCTACGAGCTAAGGAGCTTCATTATAGAAAATGTATATCAGAGAACTTAAGAGCAAATACATGCGATGATGAGATGAGATTTATTACTCGTATAAGGCAATGAAAGCACCATATTTCAGCTGGTCATCATAAAAAGCAGATGGATTTCACATTTTCACTTTTTCTGACAAATCGTTGCAGATTTCTAATGCGTTTTTGGTCACACATTCACTCTGGATGCAGCTCTGTGCGACACGAATTTGTTACTGTTGCAATTGTAGACAGAAAGTATTGCAGACATTTTGTAGTCAAGAGCACATCTGACTGTATTTTTATTGAAAAATAGTCCCTATTTCAACGACATAAGATGCTGCAGTGTAAGCTTGAAGTGCTGTACCATTACAGTCCGGTGCAAGTCTTGTCCACGGTTCCATTATTAGTTATGGTCGTGTTGCGTGGATTTGCTTGCACGTCCTATTTGTATAGTTTTTGCTTCTCGCCAATAATTGTTAGCCGCAATCACAGACAACGATATGTAGCAAAGAAGGCTTTTTTTTAGTTTTTGTGAGTCTACTTTGTTTCTTATTTATGCAAAACATTTTTTTAAGTAATGTATGTATGTATTTAGGGAACAGTGAGTAGGGTGTAATCAAAGCCTCTAAGGCTCAATAACAGACGATAGCACATCAAGTTAAGCGATAAGGTGCACCGTGCATGCAACGCAAAAATAATATGTAGGAGCGATTTTCCAAGTCACATATACATTTTCAATGGTTAGAATAGAAGTATTCAATCATCTACTCGTTGTTCTCTATTTTCCCATAGTTAATTATTGTGTTGGCTGGTTGAACTAGATCAATGAAGTTCTACTTAGTATAAATAGCCTTCGGTTTCGACATCATGTACTTATTGTATGTAGAGTTTGTACTTATATCAAAATCAAATCAAAAATATTTTATTCAATTTAGACCACTGGTGGCACTTATGAACGTAAAATATAGTAAATAAAAAAGGTAGCCCTTATGGGGCACTTTACATGTCTCCTTATCTTTTGGGCCCTACCAGCGCTTCGAGACAAACATATGGCAAGTGCTGAGAAGAAACGCCGGAACAAACTCAAAACACTATATTGGGACTGCCACTATATTAAATTTCATCTAACTTGCATCAAATAAATATGAGTCCTTTAGGAGGCCTTTAAGACGACCTACTCAACTTAAGTAAGCCAAATAAACACGAGTCGTGTCTCAATATGTAAAGCAGGTAAGGATGCGATGGAAGAAAGTATTTTTGCAAAACAGTAGTCCTTGACACATCTGGAACAGCCCAGCGGTGTGACAACACTGGCTTGTCCAGTGTCTTTGAGTTTGCCTTCAAAATAAACCACAAAGTGCAAGAAATAAGGTTTAAATTATATTGGCGTGGGTGTAAAGATATAGTTGTTACATTTCACTTGCGATGCCGCCCGCGGCTGCGTTATTCGTTGCGGTCTTGGGGCGTATCGTAAGAGTTCTCAGGTTGAATAACAAAATGTGTTTGCCTACATGCCCGTTTGACATCTGTCACGTGGCTGGTTTCGGCGCCAACTGTTATTGGAACAGTTGAATGGGTGGAAAAACCAAGATTTACACACAAGATGAAAAACCTGCGAAAATCTCAATGATAAGTTATGATAGATTATGGCGGCATAGTAGATAATAATAGCGCTATTTTTTTAAATCTTAAGTAACATACATAACCACAAATGGCTATCCTATCATTTACAAATCCCATAGAAAGGAATTAAGTATTCCCAGATTTGCATAAAATCGTGAACTAGAGTAAGCTAAGCATTATTTGCAATCGTTCGAATAGAAAAGTATTATTAGGTTAAACATCTTTTTATTAATTAAACTTAAAGTGGGTACAATTTACATACCCAACCACGACATGTCTGGATAAATATGCTAGCGCAGTGGGTGCCAATTAACTAAAAATTGTGTCATAAATAAGTGATACAAGTTTTAATGATTAATTCAATAAATCAATTTACTCACTGGCCTAAAAGTTTACTTTATTGCATTGCATTCACTTGCTTCTTTCACCTTCAAATTTAATGTTCTCATTAAAATGAATATTACTCACGTTATAAATTAGGTAGTTCCACCACATTGATTCCGTGGGTTACCTAAGCTCAAACTGCTCCAAAAGCTTTGGAAGATTTTCTAAGAAAAGTTATCTACAGTACAGGAAGATGTAGAACTGAAGGTCATAAACCTTAAAGGTTTCGTTATTATTGTGATAGTGCATGTAACAAGATTGACAGCTTGACACGTAATATCCAACAAAGGCGCCGATTTGGCCTGAAATATCACCTTCGACGTAATCTAATAGTTCACTATAATTTGATCTAATAGGTACTTTACTCACTTTATTATTGTAAGAAGGTCTTTGTGAGAGATAAATACTTATAATAATAAATCTTTGGACGAATTCACACAGAGAGAGTACCATTGAGATGGTAAAAATTGTTATTGGGTAATGGGTAGAACATTTAGAATTACTGTTGTAATGTGTATTCGACAAATTGAATAATATAATATGACCAACCCTTACCCATGTGACATGCAATAAATAATTTGAATTTGACCAAATATTACGTCTCTGGCCATAAATACGGTTATTTTAACTTACGAACAAACCTAGTCGCAGAAGTACCTAGAAGAAAAGTATAACTTTCAGTAACCTGTGAAATATTTCATACTAAGCTTAATTAAGTTGCCCATCTTTCTTTAACTTTAACAAATGTCAAAAATCTGTCAAAATCTATACAGAAAATGCCGGCTAAATTATTAAAGTTATAGTTAAAGTAACTTATTGTAACTCAGTCTAAGTTAATTAATTTGCCTTTAAGCGTGCTCTATGGTGCGTATTTATTTAAATTTACATAAACTATAGCTATATTATTTAGCCCGAGATACCATATTTTTTCCGGCGAGATCTGTCACGACTAGTTCAGCGCACGACCCGCGGGCCGTGGGAAGCTCGCTGAAGCGTGGAGACGAAATCTAATTCGAGCTTTTTTGTCTAAGTTCATTTGTAGTGATACTTTTTGTACAAGGCCGCTGAAAGGAGCCCATTCGAAGGGCTTATGCAAATAGCCTTTCTATCGGAATTCATCCGGGAAGGTATTATTTTACTTTAACCGAACCGCTGACCCTTCAAAGCTCAGTTTTTACTATTTTGAAGGTCAGGGGTATAACCATATTTTTTAGTCACGAAGTTTGTTTAGATACCTAAGTATGTATTAGTATTGATAAGGTTTGGAAAAATAAACTATTTATTATCATTTAATACTGTATCATCTTTAGAAATAAGCATGTTAAAAAACATGTTTCTCTATGACATGAGAGCCTCCATGCCTATGTGTCTATCGTCCGTTTTGAAGCACCAGATAAATCTTATCCTGGCTTACGAGTATGGCTTATGAATAACATTTCACAATCCTGCAAAATTAACGCCCGTATTCACAAACATTACTATGAGGACTTACAGTGCGTATGGACGCACAGGGTGACACATGAACCAATCACAGAGCTCTATTCAATGCTGTGCGTTCGATTTTCTGCTTCATTTAAGCAAGCATCGTTTGTGAATACGGGCGTAAATGTATTACCAATAAGTAGCAATAATATCACAACCATAATAACGATCAACATTATATTCAGTTCATACTAGTAGGTACTATGTATTTCGTACTGTCTAAAATAAAACGGAACCACTCACAAGGGAGCCTAATTAACCCGTTGGTGATTTACTTTATATTGTTTCTTTGACCTTGCACAAAAGTTAACACTTACAACAAATGACTAATAATCTCTGCCTTGTTTAGAAGTCCACTCCAAAAGCTTGCACCGGAAACGCATTATAACTTTACAAGCCAAGTATTTGTTGGTATAGAAAAGAAAATTACCCATTTATGTAATTTGTTGAGCAATTACTCGTAGGTACTCTACTTATGGCAACGGTCAAGTGTGAGCGCAAGGTCGCGCCGGGTCCGGTTGTCAGACACGTCATCCGTCATTGGAAAGAATAAGATCAAGAATAAGAATAGGATATTAATAGTTTAATTGTAATAAAAGGTGGTAGGAGTAGGCCCACATTGAGGCTTGATTTTGGAATATGTTTGTCGAGTCTATCTTTCTATTAATAAAGTAATGTAAGCCTTTTTTGTGCCTGAGATACAGGAATTATAATTCTTAGTTCAGGCACGTATGTACTTTTACCTATTATAGTTTAATATAAGCCTATTGTTAAAAACTGTCAATAAGTTATTTAATAAAGAATTTATTTATTTATTTTATCTTAACTATGTAACATTTAGTTTGACTGAAAAGGCGTAAACTGAGGTTCAGAATAAGTTTTATACAATTTTTATTAACTGCCACTGTTAACTTGCCTTCTGAACTAAAATATAGGTAAGTTAGGGTGCAACAGAGATACAACTAACTCTTCAACTTATTTCTACTATCATCATTATCATCAAATGCAGAAAACTAACATTTCTAATTTCCAAACGGGTTGTGGTGGTATGATATTTGCATATTCGTCTTTCGGCATCTACGGGAAAGGAGTGGTCCTATTATTTTCTATCGGAACCAAGTGGACCTTCTGTATAATGCTATAAATCAAATCTATAATCTAGCTACAGACGTATATCAAGGCTTAGGCCACGTTTCGTTAATTATTATTATCATTTTAGCACCGTGTTAATAGCGATTTAAATGCGTTTCGATGTTTCTATTTTGGAATAAAAAACATATATTAAGCTTTGTTAGACTTATCCTCATCATGATGCAACTTTTTTAGTAAGTATTTGCTTCCGCGGTATCACTTGTTAAACTTTTTTCGGTTATAAAATTAGTTTTTAATGTGTACAAATTATTTTGAAGGATTTCAAATGCGAATAAATCTTTTCAATAACAATGAATCACCGTAATAAGTATATATGTACCCGCATAACTTTCAAACAACTCCACCAAAGTGAACAATTATTTTTTGTGTTTTATTTGCCATTGTTAACAGAATTTCGCCGGATTAGATAGCCAGATTTGAAACTTTAATTTACATTTTCTTACCAAGTGACTCACTTCCTTCACGTTTATTGTTTCCCATCAGCCCAAAGGTCATTTTCAAATCTTGAATTTTCCATCAAGTTATTGTAGAAAGATTTAAGCCCATTGAGTAAAATGCTTCGCTCCGATTGGCGGCTACAGCGACCTTGACCCGACGCAGTGAAAGTGAACCGAAAAGTAACCGGCGATCTATTTCGTTGACACTGCGGAAGGTTAAGAGGTTAACGATTAAATTAACTGATTTTTGGAAACTTTAAATATGAGGTGGGTCGCTGTAAGGCATCAGAATTCATTTGTTGGGTAAAGTCTAGATAAATAAGATGCTATTGTAGCGCGCTTTAGTCCGGCGAGTCAATAATACACTTGCAGGCATTTTTTTCAAGACGCTTTACTAGTCAAGGTAAGATTCCAATAGTGATAGTATGTGTGCCAGAATCAATGGCTGATAAATTGATAATTATTAATTTAGCTACGATATTTTTCTTGGATATGGAGATTTTTCAGTCGAGGAAATTAAACTTCTAATATAATTCCTTCAAATGTTGATGAAATAAATTATGTTATGTATTCCAAATTAGTAGCTCTAATGTACCGTTCACGCGATCGAAGACTCTACGGCATTTGTCGACAAGACCCACTTTAGCGTAATCTTAAAATGTAGACCAATATAAACGAGCTCCAAACAATAGGCGTGACTGTTAAAAAAAGTACAAAACAGTTAACACACATCATTAGCTAGTGCTTCTTTGGCGCGTTGCGACACGCGGCGCCCGCGCATGTTAATCGCATTGTTTTACATCAGACTACGTTGATTCGAGGAATGTTCGAGACTTGAATCTGAAGCAGATTTTGGGTTGTTAAGAATCGATAAGATGTTATGTCAATGTTATCCAAATTGGTGCTATTAAGAAACAAAATGTTCTTTTAAAAAAATCTTTTTGATAAGTTATTTATTTCGAGCAAGGCTGAAACTATTTCATTGCTGAAAATCAGTGTTGTGGCACCTTTGTCACGACTAATGCTGAGCCAGGGACCTTTTTGGCACAGGGCACTTAAATCTATTTTATTTTAATTGGGATAAGGTTTCTTTTTTGTAATTTTATGTATGTTTTATCTTGTATTGTGTATTGTGCCAAATAAACAATATTCTATTCTATTCTATTTTGGTCAAACTCTAGCAGTATAAAAATCCTAATGAAATTACGGGATATTTAAGATAGTGAAACATAGAACTGAAAGGAGGAGAAAAAATTAAAAGAACTTATACTTTCTGATGCATTTCGTATCTATAAAGACTGTCTATCACAGAGATGTAGTCCAATTGCAAACTTACGTAAAATATACACTTGTTATGATCATAAATTGGGAACTACATAACTTGGAATGTAACTACAGCATAACGGACTTTGATAAATTGTTGATAATTGCGCTAAAACAGTTCTCATGCGATTAATCGGTTCGATTCGTTGGAATCTTTGAATTTTGCGAATGTGCGCAGGCGCATATAGGTCCGGTAGTGGCTTTATTCCGGAATCCGGGTGTTGCTATAGGATGTAAAAAAACCTATGGCTAATCCGAAACGATTTACAATCACATTGTTAGTTAAAAACTTAAGTAACTCTACGAGTTATCATATATCCTTACAGTGCTCAACAAATGCCTCTCAATTTTTGCTATTGAACCTGATCATTAACTATCTTCTAACTAGGATTTTTCAAAATTTCATTCCGAGCTTTCAAAGAGAGACAAGCTTTTTTAAGACGTAGTATCCACTCTAGGGACAGTAATAAATATTGAGAAAGAACTAAATTCGAATCGTAATTTAAGAACAGACATCACTCCACAGTAGAAGTATTAACAAATACGAAAAATATGACCAGCAGATTTCACGTTTTCTCTTTGATTCTTTAGAGAAAAGTTTCTTAGTGAGTTGCACATGCTGAGAAGCGCAAAACTCCGAGGCTGCGTTTACTATTAATTTATTAGTACAGGAAAACTGTTTCTGTTTGCATAAGGACGAATATATTCCTGAACTAGTATGACAGCCACACGGCGTGTAATTGTGGTTATCCAACTCATCGTAAGTGACCAGTTCGGTCTAGTTACTGATAATGAGGTAAACTAATTAAAATTCATTATTTTCAAGAACGCGTAATAGCGTGAATATGAAATGCTCTAGAAAGAATTGGATTCTAAGCGTGAGGGAATTATACTCATAAATTATTGATTATGTATACAAAATTGACTGACAGTTTGAGCTGTATTTGTTTTTTTTGAAAAATATACAAGTAATTTTTAAACAAACAAAACCTAATTGATTTGATAATGAGTGTAAGGAAATGATACATCGATTCAAAACAATGAACTTCATATTTGCGGGTTTTTATATTGTTTTCTTTTTGAATAGTTTTACACTGAGGAAAATATGTTTCATATATTTAATCGATGATTGAAGTTGACTAGACACGTTTTTATTGTTTGGCTGTTAGTTTTACTCGTTCTTTTACAGACAGTTTAATTTAATGATTTATGATCAATAATGTTGGTGTCGAATCTAAAAACAAAACAATGTTCTTGTGTGGAAAATTACAGTAGGTAATAAATATAAAATGTCCCGGAAGTGAAAAGCTTCATTATCAATTTTTTTGCATCTTCACATCCGATTATGCTGTTTATTAATAAATCGTCTAATGTGCATTAGCACCGTAGTAGCATGTGTTATTGTGTGAGTGTGAAGTTCCCATAGGCTATTAACAAAAACAATAACTGTTAGTAAAAGTTTAAGGAAGATATTTAACCTCTTTTTGATTTGATTTACAATCTCATTACATATATGCATACAGGGTGGAAACGATAAGTGATCTCACTCGATTATTTCTAAACTATACAAGATATCCAAAAATTAGTTACTGATCCTGAAAGTGCTTCACGAGCTCTATCCAACGGTATCAATAATAGGTTACAAAATAATCTGGATCTATCCGAAAATTCAATGTTTCCAGCTTCCATACATTTAGTAAAACCACATAATAGTAAAAACTATACAAGATATCCAAAAACTGGTTACTGATCCTGAAAGTGCTTCACGAGCTCTATCCAACGGTACCAATAATAAGTTACAAAATAAACTGGATCTATCCGAAAATTCAATGTTTCCAGATTCCATACATTTAATACTGCCACAGTCATGGCACTCATGTCTTGATAATATTATAGCAAGTAAAGCCTAAAACCAATATTTTCCATGAATAATTAAAATTAGAATGCAACTTACGAGTTCAATTTAAGTGTTTATTGTTTAATAAAAAAAATACGCTTCTTATTATTGTGTGGCCGGCATACATTTAGTATGGAGGCTGAAAACATTGAATTTTCGGACAGATCCAGTTAATTCTGTAAC
The DNA here is from genome assembly GCF_004193835.3 of Ostrinia furnacalis. Classification (NCBI taxonomy): domain Eukaryota; kingdom Metazoa; phylum Arthropoda; class Insecta; order Lepidoptera; family Crambidae; genus Ostrinia; species Ostrinia furnacalis. The sequence goes on from NW_021130455.1 coordinate 1,654,469, forward strand.
CTATTACTTATACCGTTGGAAAGTGCTCGTGAAGCACTTTCAGGATCAGTAACCAGTTTTTCAATATCTTGTGTAGTTTAGAATTAATCGCGTGAGATCACTTATCGTTTCCACCCTGTATGTCATGTATGTAACACCTGGTGAAATCTTGCTAAAATTAAGAAATGATCCAATACTTGTAAAGTAACTTTGTTATATTTAGTAACTTTGTAAAGTTACGAGCTTTTTTGTTTGTATGAAATTTTAATTGTTTAAGAAAATCTTACAAGTTTTCTTCCATTTCGTTTATTTATGGTTCTGTAAAATCTAGGTCTACCCTGAAAAGTCAGAGTATGAAAAAGCAATCTTACGAAAGTATGAAGTATTGATGAAAAAAACGTAAGTCGTTAAATATGTATGCAATTTGCTAGAATGATCCGAGAGCTTTTAGCTTTATCTTCAATTTTGATCATCCGGGCCTAAAATGACTTGTCTACGGTTTGACATTCAGGATCGACTATCTTTATAGGAAGCCTGATCCAGATTGCGCTGTCCAGTGAAAATATCGATCGTAATTAATATAATATCAACTGGGGGGGAGGTTATATAGGGAGCGCAGGCACACGCGCTCCATTCTCCGCGCGAACCTACGCGCATGCGCTACTCGCGAGTGACAGTGACAGTTTAACCCCAAAATGTCCGCCAAAATTTACGTAAGTGTCATTAGTGTCATAGGCCTGTGGTATTAGAACGACCTGGAAGTATCTGGATGTTTAAAGTGTTAAGTGCAAAGTGAATCGGTACGGAGGTGGTTCTGTACCACATTTCTATGTCTATTGTTTAAGTATGAGTGTATATTATTAGATTTAAGCTTTAAATGTACAGCGTAAAAAATACAAAAGGCATTGCAAATCAATAGCTTTTAAAATTTAATTACCGCGATAAAAATATGAGCAATTGTGTTTTATTGCAAAGTTTTATGTTACAAGGTAAGTGTAAGCTATGCAAAGCTAGTAACTAAGGTTTTCTAGAGTTGGGCAATCCGGTTAATGCCTAGGTCTTGCCTGTACTGAGCTTAGAAAGGACAATTGTTCGTCCGGGTCGTTAACCCTTGGGAGACCTGGGTTCGAAAGGTTTAGCAACCACAGATTAAACTCGTTAACATTTTAAGAAAAAAAGCAGTAGGACTTGAATGGCGTTTACAGGTCTTCAATGAGCAATAAAACATGTGAGAATCAGTCTCAAAGTTACGCAAAATAAGCTCGAGCATTGTTTAAGATTGATTTTACTTGATAATAACCAAGTATTCATTAAAACAATGCTAATTGCAGGTTTGCAAAAATTATCTTGAGAACTTTGAATAAAAAATATTATAATATCTACGATCTAAGCTTATATTGTTAAGTTTATTGATGAACACAAACACGAAAATTAAGTTTCTTAACAATAATTAAATTAATAACGAGTTCGCTATTTTTAATATAAAATACAGCATTACAGTTAATTATTTAATTTGTGAAATTATTTCCCGAATGAATTTATAGAGTATATAGGTAAGAGCGTAATCTAAAATAGGCGTATAAATGTTTAATTGGGCGTAAAATAAATCCGTCAGCACTCTTTAACTAGTTCCGCGATAAGTTTGCCTAATTTAGATTCACAATTCCACTCGAACGAAAGTGAAAATATTGAAAGCGAGTCTTGTATCTCATGAAGTAACAACTTCACAACGATAATTTTACTTCTAAAAATTACACTTTTTTATTTATATCTAAAAATACTTTCTTACTTTATTTCCTTTATTCTTCTATGTCAAGGAGGTTTTCAATAAGATTGTTCTCAGGGATAGAATATCCATTTAGATCTTTCTAGATTGCGCTGGATAGGTTTTATAATAAAACTAAAATCTAAGAACCTTGTCTAGAAGGGTCAAGGTAACCTTTTTCTTATCTTTAAATACAAAAAACTTGTTGATTAATAGGTTAATTAATAACATACACGCGAAGACATATTGTCTATAAAATCACATACCTAAGTTATGTTTTAAAGCTAAAAGATCTTAATTACTTTTAAATCGATAAGATTTTCCGATAACTCAGTCGATATCAGATAAGATACACCATATAGCTCGTAGTAAACGAAAGTGAAATCATTGAAAGTGATGCTTGAAAGTGAAAACAACGAGCTTGTAAGCGCATTCGTATGGCTTAGCGGCGCGACCCGACTGCTAAGTGCCTTTATGGCCTGTTCGACAGCGAATATAAAGTTATTAGTGTTATAAGTGTGATTTTATTGCATTAGAATAGTCGATGATGGTTTATTGGCTGTTTGGTTAAATTAAATATTTTTGGCTAATGTTTAAATTGCTGTTTTGGAACAATTTGGGACGGTTTAGGTTTTATTTGAATTCATTTATGTGTTCTATTTTCATATTTCATATTAATGATCTGATACCATAGGTACTTGACACATGACCCCGTTTCTTTCTCCTTCCAAAAAACTCTTCTAATAAGTATAAAACGACTAACTACACATAGATTTTTTGGGTACATACTCGTAGGTACCCCAAAAACAATACATAGGTACTCGTAATTATACTGTTTAGTATTACATATTACTATTAGAAAATTACGTTTACCTACCTGTGTGGATTCAAATAGTATGCTTAACAAACCAAAAAAAAAATCCAATAGATTTTTTGTTTTAACATTTATAAATCTGAATACTTTACTTTAAAACAAGCCTAGTCAATTCATTTAAAAACAATAATCAATTACCGCACAGCTAATAAAAACACAAGACCTGTTCAGTTTCGCAATCATTCAAAGCAGCTAGAATTGCGCAAAGGCTTTTCTTACTGACTGTGTGTATCATGCTGTCTTTTTGTGAGTTATCTAAACAGCTGATCACGTGGTCTGTGAACGCCGTGTTTTATTGACGGCCGCACAATGCGTGTTGAGGTTTGTATTGTTGATTTTTTGGACCCTGACTCGCAGACTGAGTACAGTAAGCTGTAGAATTTCATTGATTAGAACTTCAGCAGCATTAAATGCGTCCTAAATAGAATACATAATACATAGTACATAATGTAACTACCTAAACGTCGCGTTAAGACCCGTGTCTTTCTATTTTAGTTGAAATCGCGAAAGGTTAAATTTTTATAACTGCGCTGTTCTTTCAGTTCGAGTAGAGAAAAACCACTGTCTATACCGATTTTATCTTGAAAGATGATATCATGCTTCTGTGGTACTATAAAACATCTTAATTTAGCCATGACAGACGCCTGTTTTGGCTTAATACGAGTAAGTTACGAACCACCACCACGGTACTTCAATTGTTACACCCACATAGAGAAGGCGTTGCAAATGTCCTGTCACCCAAACAAATATGCAATGTTTCACACATTTTTCACTTTTTAAAACTAAAGAAATAAAAATTAGTGTCATAAAATATTGTTTACTCTGCACTCGGCGCTTTTGTGTTAACATGGTAGACATTCACCCCTTATATAATGTTAGCATATAAATATTAATAACTGCTTCCTTTCTTAACATGTAAAAGAAAACCGTAACTAATTCAAATTGTTACATGTGCATAGCATAGTTTTAGTTTATGCGTTTAATAATTTTACTATGAGCATTTTAATTATTAGGAAATGAACTAAATGTTTTTAACGAGTCGAATAAGTTAATATTAAAACAAGTCAAGCCAGCTACATCTTTATAAATATAGAGTCTCAGACAGCGATTGCCTTTGACTGTACATTGCGCTCGCAAGGCCACTCGCTCGGAATCGAACCTCGAACTGCGTCGAATTATGATAATAAATGCATAGTTAGATAAATTACTTTGATTCTCAAGCTATTCACTTACTGTTTGAGTAGCCCACTTACTGGAAAGGTTGTGGTTTACTCGGCCAATTTGGGTTCAAATAACTTGATGTGTTATTTTGCTGTCAAGATTTTAGTTTGAGTTTTTAAACCATAGTAATTGAGGATTGAATTAGCTAATGGATATTTCCCAATGCATGCTATATCTTACGATCTTTGCAATTCTAAACGTATTGTCAATTCATCTCGCTGGAGGGTAACACGATACGTTTAAGAAGTTAGATAATACAATGTAATTTTTAGCACCTGAGGCAAAACACGGTGTCAACAGTGAAAATAGCTTCCAAAGATTGACTCAACGAAATTTTAGACTTCATACAACATAAATACGAGTTATGTATAAATAAACATCGACTTATAGCTCGCAAGTGGGAATTGCATTCAAAGTGGCTGCAAACGAGTGGGTTGCAAAAGGCATCGAGATTTATGGCGCCGGCGCATTATCATATTCAAGTTGGGAAAATGGATCGGATGTGATTCATAAGAGAGTTTGTTTATGTACAATCCGTTATTTATTTATTTATTATTATTCAAACATCTTACAAGCTAACGGAATACATCCAAAGCGCTTATAAGATTCATTATATTATAAATATCATGCATTGTTGCCAGAAATTGATGGCAATTAGATGAAATATTCATGTACGAGTAGAACCAAGAAACTATAATGTATTATCTTAGGTATTGTCAATAAAAGGAGACAAAGATAGAACATTTTCTTGTAGCTAATTGCTATAGAAAGAAGCCTCAACTTGTGACTCTCAGAAAGCAAGAAAGAGATTATATTTTTACATTGTTTGTTTCATTTTAAATTATGAAATTCTCTAAACTTAAAATATGTAACACTTAAATTTTCTTCACAACCAAGCTCTACGTAGCTGAGTTAATTTACGCAAGCTTACATAAGCTCAGAGCTTTTCAATTAAAAGCCCCCATAATTTTCTAGACTGACGACCTAAAGCAAATCTATCAAGCCTCTATCCCACTTTACTTGGTAACGCAATGTAGTTGCAGTCGATAACTTTTTATCATCATTTGCAATAAGTTAATTATGTGCCTGGTTTTTCAGTTTAGCAGATCTATTAGATAACAAATATGTTATAAAATACTCTCTGTGAAGTCTTCACCATCTGAAAAGGCGATACAAAGGTTTAAATTCATAAACAAATCAATAGATACAATGGCAAATAATTTATTTAAGTTAATAGAAGTGCGGTGGAAAATGGAACGGAACAGAAACTGACAACCGATTCTTTACTTTCTACGTTTTATGAATCGCGTATCACTTTAGTTAATTCTAGTTATGATTGCAATTGCAATTTTGTAACACCATTATTTTGTGTTATTATTGATCGGGAAGTTTTTTTTAGTTTATTTATTTGATAGTTACAAAGACTGATTGCATGGCTGGTCTCATTATTTCGCACGCATGTTTAGGTAGCACATTTAAATGTGTTATTATGTCATTATTTATTTTATTACTGACTAAAACGGCTAGCATAACATATAAAATGATTGCGATGAAAATATCATTATGCATGTACAAATTGATAGTAGATTATCCAATAAATTATAGACATAAAATAAGATTTTAAAGCGCCAAAGGGTCATTGATCAAAGTGTAATGCGTTTTCAAGCATTATTTTCGAGAGTCTTTCAACATAGACTTTAGAAGTCATACTCGTATGTTAATAAAATTACGGCGATGAATAAATTTTGTAGAGTGTGATTTGTTGCTGACTGTGATTAGGAAATAATAAGCTACCTGGCGCCTACTAAATACTGATTCAGATTCAAGGTCCGCTGTGGTAAAATGATCCAGTGACAATGATTGTTTGACTGTTACATCATTTGTATATTTCTGCGTTGTTCAATGGTTAAAGACATGAAATATCTCGATTCGGTTCTGTGTATTTGCTTTTTCAGGACACAATTTAACTGAAAGACAAGCATCTGTGCTTTAGAGATATTGATGATGATGATGATGATCCATCCGACCGATTTCGGCCATGGCGACCACTCCGACTCCTAGCTGTCTTGGCGGCGCTGGTGTGCCCGAAGATGGCTTACGTAGCCTATTTTCGCGGTAAAATCCCTCGCGCATTGAGGGCATCTGAGCACGCCGCCAACATAGTTATAGTGAATGGCGGCAGATGGACGGGCCTTCAAGTCATCGCGCTTCGCGTCGAGTTCAGTCGTACGCTGCACCTCGAACTCGTGGACTTGCCTTTTCACAATCTCCCGCCATTCTGGACGCTGTGCTGCCAAACCTTCCCACTGAGAGGGCTCAATGTTGCATCTTTTCATGTGCCGCTTCTGTACATCTTTGTACCTGAGGAGTTGACCGCCATGTTTCCGCTTACCCTCCTCAAGTTCAGAGTAGAAGATGCGCTTCGCCACTCTCTCCTCCGTCATACGTGATACGTGACCACACCATCGAAGTTGGCGACGCATTATATAGGCCTCAATGCCACCCACATGGGCTCGTCGTAGCACCTCGGTATTGCGCACTCGATCAGACCATCTGATCTTCATGATGGTACGAAGGCATTTGAGGTGGAAACGATCCAGTGTGCGTATATGGTGGCGATACACGCACCACGCCTCGGAGGAGTACAGTAGGTTTGGCAGCACAACCGCCATGTATATTGAAATTTTTGTAGCCAGCTTTAGGTCATGCGAGCAGAAAACCTTGGAACGCAGCTTCCCAAATGCTGCAGCTGCAGCACTGATCCTGCTGCTGATCTCGGCATCAAGGTCACATTTGGATGTTATAGTACTCCCCAGATATCGGAACTTATCCACCTGTTTCAGTACATCCTCACCAAGCATAATGTTTAGAGACTCTTTAGAGATATTAACCATTACATAGACAATTTTTCAGCTCATTTATTAGGCTGAGCAACATCTTACTTTAACTTTAACCAGCGTCAAAATATTGTCAAACTCCTTACAAAAAACACCGATTACCGTTAAAGTTACGGTCAAAGTTAGATGGTGCAACTCAGCCTAACAAAATTAATTCTTCTTTTCTTATAGCCCATACCATATAAGAAGATATATAAATAGTAGTTGAAAACATTTTGATAGGCCTTACATAATAAACTTACACTTTTAGCTACATTTAACTATCTTAAACTATGGGCTTGATCTTTACGGTGTTTTAGGAGCACACTTGACATTAAAATGGTATATTTTTGAGGTAATTAACGCGTATTCTCGTGGGATCCAGGCCACAGCTCCTCCGCAGTATCAGCTATTTGCATCTGGCAACACCAGCCTGTTATTATGGCAATGAGGTCAGTGGTTTGCAAAAATCGACGGCAACAACGCAATAGCATTGTGGTCGTATCAATGAGATCAAATAAGTGTTATGTTTGCTATGATTATGGTTTGTTTTTAGAGCAATCTTCGTTTCCTTTGTCTGAAGTTTACAAGTTTTGGATCTTTTGTGTATACTGTATTTAAGATTTTATAGAGTTTCTTCATTTCAAAATAATGTTTAATTTCAAAATAACTGTAATGGATGCGATGGAAAAAGCCTACAGGTGTTACTACCCTATGTACTTCTCTGAGTACACAATGATACAACAGAGTACTTAATTATGCTGACCTTGAGTTAGCCCTTTTAATGCCATTTTTGCGACATCATAAAGTGTCATTTTGTCTATCAAGGCTTATTTCAGAAAGTAGAAAGTATTTGGTGGCAATTTTTTCCCAATGGGTACCCATTTAATGGATTCTTAGTTAATCCCAGTATCTTTATAAAAGACACATTGTAAGGTATCAGATTTATTACATAGGCGACGTGGTAAATATTTTTTATCTGCGTATAAATGCTGCGTATACGCATGTTCATTCGTGGGAACTGCCTTCAAAATCCTGCAAAAAGGTTCAACTATTGTGTGATACAAAAATCTGTAAGAATGTATACTTGAATATGATACGACTTGTTAAGTAGCAAACATAACACCTTACTTAAATCGAAAACACTTGTCCTCAAAAGAAAAGTAAGTTCTAAGTTAGTTGACGATATATGCTTCATGCTCTATATGTATAAAAGTGCTTAATAGTTAAAACATTAAAGCTGAGTTGTATCATGTAACTTTGACCGTATCTATAACGTTAACCGGTGTTTTTTGTATGGAGTTTGACAGATTTTTGACATTTGTCAAAGTTAAAGTAAGGTGATGCAACCCGACCTTAGTAATTTACAATAAAAGTAAGGCATCTTCGTATGGTGAAGTCTATGCTACTAATGTAATGTAGCATCGTAATAGTTCTTCAACGATGTATAACATAATTCATCTATGTAGAGTTTCAGCTTAGGGGCCGTCCATATAATACGTCATTCTAAATTAGGGGGGGGGG